>NC_139832.1:12100026-12612526 GCF_963691815.1 Echiichthys vipera | reverse complement strand
AGCAGAGGTACAGTACTATAGTGAAGTGCTTCGGAGAAAAGACGAAAACTCCCTGAATAATATATGACAGCTTGGGTTTTGAATCCGACATTAAAAGTGATGACGTGAGTACAAACTCAGCTCTGCTTCATCTTGGATCCACAAATCAAAAAACCTAAGGCATAGAAGTAAACGTAAATAGTCCATCTCACACATCACAGTGCAAGCATTTACAGCGCAACAAAAAAATATATAATAACAACAACAAGGAGGAGCTTTTGAATAAATCTGAACGCAAGCATTTTATTGCCTTGCAGCTCAGCCGGAACAAGTGTCTATACGATCCCGCTAAACCAATTAATGGTTCCTGTTAACCCACTCATCTTTGGGGAGGATTGTCTTTCTAAATAATACAGCAAGATGTCCCCTCTCCACCGCACAGCCCACACACAGGTTCTGACAAAGACTTGCAGATTGTCACTGGAATCTGGGACTCACACCACGAACACACATATCAACTCATAGAGTCGGCACAATACGGAAAGCAGTGGAAGTCTTTGTCTGGGTGAGTGAGTGAATCCCCAATCTAAACGCCTCCACATGCCAGACACTTTGATCGTGTCTGAAACACGCTTCATAAAATAAACTAGTAAGTATACAGTGTGTGCTGTTGAGATTATTCAGACAAGGAAGGAGAAGGTAAGGGAACAAAATCAAATCCATTACAGCAAACGGGATATTAAGTGCCGTTATCACAGAAAAACATAGCATTACGACAATTTTCCAAGCCACCCCCAGTGATATAAATGTCCAGCAACTATAATCAGTCTGGGTTACAGACATGGCCAGAAAGCTGCGATAAATGACATTTCCAAAAATCACGCTGACATTTTCTCTTATCAAGCAGCAGGCACTGGCATGGTGAGAGCAGGCTTGTCAGTCAGAGGCAGACAGGCCTCACACCTTATCACAAGGGTACTCAGCTTCTCTGGAGCTAATGCTGAGGCTGGGGGTGGAGTTTAGAGATGGGGCTAAGGGGCAAAGAGCAACACTGACGCCGAAAATGAAGCCCCCCGAAAAAATGGACAGTATAGATACAACAGGTCTTGCATCTTTAGGTGTTTAGAAATGGTATAACTTGCAACTGGACTTCAGATGGAGCCGATGTGGAAAAACACTGCCTAACTACTGCTTTGGTTGGAGCTGACTTTAAAGCAGCGGATGCAGATAAGGCTGATGCTACAGCACGACTCTTTCCATCCTCTCTACCCCCTCCCATCGCCTCGCCGCTGCTGCTGCTCTTCCAGTCAGCCTCCCTCGGAAGCAGACACAGAGCGGAAAATTAAATATTTAAGGTTGATAATGACGCTCTTCATTAACATGTGATTCCGAATAAAAAGTGGAATACATAAATAAAGAAATAATAGAATGCCTATAAGCGGACATGTTGAATGAATTTCGGTGGCGATAAAAGCGAGCGAGCGCAAGAGAGGGATTTCTTGGTTGGGGAGAAAATGATTGAGGCAAAGGGGATGAGATCAAAAAGAAATGTCCGTCTGGGGGGAAAAAAATGAACATATAGTGTGCATTACTGATTGTCATGGTTTTTCTGTTAACTCCATATAGATTATTTTGCCTCTGTATTTATTTTTTAGTGTGGCCCAGCTTATTGTGGCGGTGCTGTTTCAAATTTTTCTCTCATAATCATATACTAGTTGTATTCCTTCATTTTCAGAGCCCATATGGCACATTTCTGACTGTCAAAACTGAGACTGGACTTCAAACTTTGTTAAAGCAGCTGGCTCAGCTTCACAACATGAACAACTGTCACAGAGACACCTCTCTCCCGACAATGAGCAGTCACCTAACGCAATGCGAGAGAACCCAAGATGTTCTCCTGGCAATTTCACCAAGGTGCTTGGATTGCAGACACCAGTCTTGATTGGCCCGTCTTCATGCGGTACCAGAGTCAAAGGACAAGTTATGTTTTCCGTGCGACGAGGGATTTGGTTGGAGATCGCTTTCTGAGGCAGCATTGTGGCGGTGAGACAATGAAAAGTGGGGGAGAAAGCCTCAATCCCTGGCAGCACATGTTTGAGTCAGAGCAGTAGATCCTGCTAAGCCTCAGTGACTCACGGCACAGCTCTCAGTGCAAATCATCAGCTGTGTTCCTCTAGTGTGTAGGAGCCTTTCAAAGTAAAAAGCATTACTTCAGGAATGCAGGGTTAAAATCTACATGAAATGAAAGACTAAGCAAACCAATACCGGCGTTTATGAGAAGAGCGCAAACAAAACATATGATGTTATGAAGAGAATCTCTGGTATACAGTACATATTAATGCCATTTGGAGATTTCTTTTTTTCCTGTAGCTCGACGGCACTGGGGTCTCATGGTTAACTGTATGCAGTGAAGTGACGGATGGGTTAATGGGGTATAAATTATATAACAGCAGGTAAACGCAATGCACTTATTAGATTCCAATGCTTTTATTTTCCCCAGGAGTAACTACAGTAATTGATGTCTTGCTCTTCTGTCTGATTGTTTTACTCTGACAGAATCAGTGAGATCATTCACACTTAGCTGCCACACTGGCACTTAATACAAAGCAACGGTGTTATCCCTGACAGCATAGAATATAAGGCGACTATGGAGAAAAGTCATTTGAGATATGATGATGAAACATGCAATCATAGAAGATAGAGGTCAAACTTGCTGTATGTTTTTGCTGATAAATATTCTGCAACATTTACCACATGGACCTTATGACTATATGGTAAAATATATAATGCAACAATTTCGTTTAAGGGCCCATATTGCAAAAAGCAGGTGTTAAAGTATCAAAACGCTCAAACCACAGAGAAATGCACACAGCCCGTATTCAGAAACTGTGCCTCTAAACGAGCCGTCAGGATTGTCGTACGGAGGTGATGTGACAATATACCTGTCTCTGTGGCGTACATTAAGTCCCAGAGGAACGGAGCATCGGAGATGTGCCCAAATCTGTGCTATTTTGCGGTTTTCTGCACATCTCAGATTCTCAGTTCCTCGGAGACTTCAGGCCAAACACTGTTCATCTGTGCCCACATTGTTATGACAAAGACCTGGATTAAAACTGGTAGAGTATCCCTTTAAAGAGACAGGCGTTAAAATGGCGCATTTCAGACAGAGGGTGAAATATTCAGACAGACAGTATGAGAAAAGAATGTGTTTTTTTAAACATTAAAGCATATAAACATGTGCTAGTAGAAACCTAAAATAAAATTATGAACCTGAAAATGAGCATAGTAAATGAATGTAAATAGCTTGGGTGAACAAATACAAACTTTTATACAGCCACTGTAGATTGAAGACAAAAACAAACACAACTGCAGGAACTATCAGCTGACATCCTGTCTGAAATCTGCAATTGAATAGGTCATGTAGGAGTCACTCACAGAATGTACATGTAATGAATCCAAATTCCAGTGGATTGAATTTCTGCAATGACCCACTGTGCTGCAGCTAAAGACCCAGTTATGGTAGAGCATAAACACAGGAACATAATTATTTGTTTACTCCTGCCTGTCTCTGGAGTCTGTGAGTTATCTTAGTGTTTATACTTCCTTTGTGCAACAGTGACTTCACTGCCGTTGTCATCTCTTACAGAAAGACACACAAGAAGAAATTATTCATAACACTGCGCGAGTGTGTCCATGGCCGGCCGCTGCACTTCTGAAAAGAGACACCGATTATACTGTATGCAGGATGTTGTTTACCATTGTCTTCTCCTGAAACCGTCCAAGACAACATAAACAGAAATGTCTTATGTGGTTGCATTTTACTGATCCGGTATTTCAATAACTGTCAAATAATGTATCACGATGAAGAGGACTGAGTTAAAAATTGAACAACACGCTTAGTTTTAATGTACAATAAGAGATCACTTGTTGTTTTATGTCAGTAAAATCTTACAGCGCAGCTCTCAACTGTTATTTTTGTTTTCCCATCGGTGGTCCTTAATTCATTCTCTTCAGTGAAGATATCATCTCAGACAGACCAAACATGACAATAAAAGAAATGAGTTCTTCATATTGTTAGCAGAATATGGGCTGCCATTTCTCTTTATCATCTTCATGAAAGTTCTGTCTCTAGAAGTCTATTACCGAGACGCGGCTACCAAAAAAACAAAAAAACACAGCCTGCATGCTGGGAAGCTGCTTGGGACATTGGTCCTATTTATTTCCCTCTGACAATCTTCTGTCATTGTGTAGTGTGCTGTGCCTCCAGCCAGTCAGTCAGCCGGCTCCCTGTCCACTCTCTTGAGTCTCTAAATGGGACAGCACTATTGAGAAGATTTGTAAAAAAATTAAAACATTACCGTGGATTCGGACAAGACAGAAACAAGGCTGATCAGAAATGACCATGTCAAAAAGATTAAATTATAGCCAGAGACTCAACAAACAAAAATTCTATTAAGAGCACACAAAACACAGGACTATGCTGCTCGCCTTTTTAATAGAAAAGAAAAGTAGTGATGCTTACCATTTGACATTCATTTTTCAGAGAAGATATCTGACGCCCAGCACACTAGCTGTGATCAATATCTAATCTGAAGAAATAAATTGCCCCTGTTTGTCTTTCATCTTTAAGGAAATGTATAAGCATTCTGACAACACCGTGAAAGCATTAATCAAATAATGAAATAATGATTTGGGGAGGAGGGGGAAAAAAGAAGCATACTGTAGCCTGCTCTGATATTCACTGCGACCGAGCACTGTTGACATCCTTGCATCTTGTATCACATCTTGTTACTTCAGTGCAGTCGGGGGGGCGGCTCAGCAGAGATCATCTCCTCTCTTTGTCAGAAAGCAAAGCGATGAATTGGATATCTAAGAAAAGGTATCAGTCCCCTGTGTACACTGAATAATACACTGTAACATGCATGGATGTCATACACTTGTGCTTCTGACCTTCCTCTATCTGACAGTAAAGAACTCTTTTTTCCCATTTATTCTCAGTCCTTGTCTTTGCAATTACCATGTTCCAATCTCGACTTGTCCCCACAGTCACCCACAATACCCAGAAGGATCGGCAGTCTTTCTTCTGGTGCAGCAATTACCACCCCTATCTCTTTGAAACAAAAAGTTTGGTGTAGGATATTAGAAAATGTCAAATTCAGGTTATATTTCACTTAAGTCCAAAGGCAACGTGGTGGTGTGCTCTCAGGAAACACTATTTTCACAGCCGTTGCATTATGCATGAACCTTTTGGGTCCATCGTTATTTTCTTGAGAAGGCAAAGGAGAACTGTTGGGTATTAGCAATGTGTAAAAAAAAAAAAAAAAAAAACCCACACCAGGTATTGACATAGTTTGACATGTTGTCAAACAAGCATGTCTTACCCAATCGAATTCTGCATCTCAATTAGCAAATGAAAGGTGGGTGACTTGAGCGTGTATCTGATTTCTTTTGGCGAGTCTTTATAAAGTATCACTTTTTGAGAGTTGAGTCAAATAGTTCCTCTTTCGCTGATATGCATGAACTGTGGCCTCTTATCACAATCCTGCAGGCCAGACTAATCACATTCCAGTCTTTCACCTGCATGCCTGACATGCTTTGCTAGAGCTCGTGATGAACCTTCTCAGGCAGGCATGACATCACTCTGTCACTGATGTTGCCAGACTTTCATCTGCAGAAGAAAATACTGGCACTGCTAGTTCTAGTATTACCACAATCACTGCTGTTACAATCAGTAATAATAACACTGTTAATAAAAAATGTTCCCACAATAAATTACATACGGATATTTAGTTTGGCCTTTACACCAGGTTCTTAAATTAAAAGCTTTTCATGACGAAGGTACTCGACAAATATGACACTAAGTAAACTGGGATTGTACAACAATGTGACTTTTAAACAAGTCGCTAAAAACCACCCTGTGGCAAGGTATTTTTAATAAGCAAGTTCACCAGATCATTTCCACAGGTCCTAATGATATAAAAGAAAGAAGAGTGACTTGGCAAACCTAATAAGTGGTGTTTGTGTGTGTGCTGATACATTAACTCACTACATTTACATACACTACATTCACCTACAGGCAGTTCAACTGTTTTTACAATGATTCAGTTTAATACGTTTCTTCCCTCCCTGAAGTTATTGTAATTATCTAAGTGTAATATTGTACACCAGACTAGTCATTTACATTAAAAATAACAGCATCAGTGCACTGATCTGGTTTTATTTGGGATCTTTTTTATACCATGAGGTCAGGACACCGTGGTACATCTGCTGATCCGCACTGCACAATGCTACTTTCTCTGTAAATATGAAGCATTTTGTAACAACATATTTAGAAGAAAAAAGGATGGATGGGATAATAAAAAGAAATATTTAGATGTTTTGTTTGAAGAACATACTATACTCTGAAGAAATATTTAGACATTTCATCTTCTTTTTTTCTTTATAAATTCAAGTACAGATGTCAAAAATGGACATTACTACCTAAGAAAGTTCAACTGTTGTATTTGGATTTATATGTCCTGTAGTATTCTGAAAGTCCAAGTTCTAAATCTCTGACGGGTGCTTTACAGTGATACACCGTTATAATTCCCATACTGTCTCTTAAAATATAAGAAACTCAGAGAACGTGTTCTCTACATTTTGACACAATCGATTTTCATCTGCTATTGGTTCACTGTCTTTAATATCTGACAACAAATACAACATACAGTGAATAACTTTCTTTTAAACACGAGCATACACTACACTGTATCTGTGTTATATCATAGTGGCTCATTGTCACATCAAAGCAGGGGTTTGGGTGGTATATATCTGGATAGCTCCGTTTTCATCCAATGCATGCAGGGAAGATGGATCTCAGGTTCTAAGCATCACACACAAGACCTACATCTATATTGTATACATGCAAGCATGAGGAATATGTATTTTTTTTAATGAATTTATGAATTTTTTTCATATTTCTCACCTTGCGGAGAACAACTTCCTTCAATGTTAACAAAAAGTTTAAGTCAAACTTCTGTCAAATTTCTAACCAAAATCCAGAGTCTTCTCAGAGACTGCAGTCATGAGTTTCACTGTGGTGAAGTATGTGTGGCCTGATGGAAAAGTGGAAAAGTCTGGTGATGTAACACCCTCTGAGGCTCAACGCTCCACACCCTATTCCTGTCTCTATTGCCGCTGTGACCCTCCATGACACTTATTTTCCTCCCTGTTATATTGTCGTGTTTGCAAGCACTGACAAAGCAGTATTCTGACACTGACAAAGTCTTCTTTTTTTCTTTCATTGGAGGCATATGCAATGTCTGCTTTCCAAAAGCCTCGCTGATGAGGCCACTCACTTTGAAATTTAAACCTGCTTGGAAAGAAATTGTCGATCAAGTGTTTTGAAAAGGAATAAAGCTGTTTAGCAAAAAATACTTTGGAGTGGATCTGGCAAACAGTCCATGGACATCTGTTTTCTACTAGTTTAGCAACTTTACACTTGTCCAAGCTTGGTAAAGCCAAGTTAAAAGCTGCAGTTGCTATAGAAACAAAACAGGATGGAGAGTATTGTCGGCGCTGTGGTTGAAGGTCTGGGATGAACAGGCTTTCATTGTGTCTGGTTGGCGATTTGAGGGAGTTTTAACTAAAAGAAAAAAACACAGTAATATCCTGTTTTGGCTGTAGCATAGCCTGTTTAACCTTTAACCCATCATGTAATTTGTCAAGAGAAAAATGAACAATATCCCACCAGGCGACGCACAGTTGGGACAGTGCAGGTGAACCTGAAAACAGAAGGGGGTCCTGGCCCAGAAAATTGTTCTCCAAAAGTCATGGTGGACAGATGGTTTGGGCCTCATCGTTTTAATTGAAATCATGCAAAAAAAACAACAGCATTCCCTCAAAGGAATGCAGCTAAAAGCACGAGGGAGGTTAGTTTCTGCTAGGGTTTCCATACAACAATATGATCGTCTACAAAGTCACTTTCAATCCAGAGATAGCAGCTCATCTGAGCAGAAAACAAAACCTTCTTATTACCTGACCTCCGAGATGAGCCGTATTCGCTACCTTTTATGAACTTACATTCAATCACACAGGCTGGAAACAGCTCTAGGGTGCCGGATGGGTGAAGAGAGCCAGACAAGACAGAAATTAAGCTTGTTAGAGACTGATTTTCAACTTCACTTAATTCAGCTTCTCTTAACGGATCCCTCCCATACCCTAGCGTAACTCCCTTTTTTTCCTCTTCCCCCCGCTCCTCAACATGGAAGCAGGATTTACATATTGCAGGTAAACTGGGGAATAAAGAATGCAGATCCAATTAAACCTCTAGGGAGCTAATTAGTTACAATTAAGTTTCTGCTTCACTTGTTGTGTGGGATTATTTGGTAAACACCTACAGAATGTTGAAAGAATCTTGGCCTTTTCCCTGAACTTGAGAAGTGCTCTATTCATCTAGTGGAAACTTAGCCTTTTTTTAATCACATTAATGAATCTGTGAGGATGCTGTGGTGAGTTATTGACATCAAAGTTGATAGGGACACGGTGAATGAAGCAGAACATTCACTCCATGGTTTTTAAGGGGTCTAAGAGGTAAACGAGGTGAATAATCTAACTCTGGTGAATAAATAATTTCTTATTATCAAAGAGGCCGAAGGAGTCATTGTACAACCAAGCCTGGTGGAGTTAATTGCATGCCGACTTCATTAACCTTGATGTTCAGTATCAAGCACCACTCCCTCACTAATTATGCCTAAACTACATCTTACAGAGAGAAACCACGACCACAACCACAAGCAAGTTGACAAAGACAACAGAACCTTTTTTTTTTTATCAGGCTTGCTCCTCAGTTGAACTGTTAGCAACAAGCAAAGAGCAATGTCACATAACATTAAATAACAATGGCTAAGGCATTTCACCTGCCTCTGCAGACTAGCCTGCAGCCAGTCATAGGTGTGTTCAGTGGGTTTGTCCTGTCATCACATATCACCATTCATTTGTGCATTACAAGGTTCCCCACGCCATGTCCCTTTCTGTTACACTGCCCACTAAGTGACAGATAGAGTTTCAGCTGGCCTGTCAAATAGTCCCATATGTATCCGAGATAAAACAGCAGCAGAGTCTTGCATTAAAACAAAGCAGTGGGCTTCAAATGAACGAGAAGGCTGCGTTTTTTTCA
This sequence comes from Echiichthys vipera, assembly GCF_963691815.1. Taxonomy (NCBI): domain Eukaryota; kingdom Metazoa; phylum Chordata; class Actinopteri; order Perciformes; family Trachinidae; genus Echiichthys; species Echiichthys vipera. Next base: position 12,603,390 of record NC_139832.1, on the reverse strand, counting down.
CGCAGGGTTACTGTTGGTCTTAACGCGGCCTTAGTGGTCATCCTGAATTATATGCTAACTGGTGTTAGCTGATTCTCTTTCATGAGTCAAGATGTGGAGTGCGCCAGATGGTAGATAGTAACGGCTAACATTGTCCGTCTTCATCTGGTTTACTGTCCGTGTGGCCATTGAAGTTGGAGTGAAATTATGAACTACTTTTTGGTGCCTGCCCATACAGATATTGCATAAAGACATTGTTCAAAAACTGAAAACCTCAAACAACACTAATATAGGGGCTGCTATGACAGCAGAAAGGGAAAGAAAAATAAATTCAGTTCAATTTTAATGCTATATATTTTGGTGTGGTTATTCTGATGCTCTATATGCTCCCGAAGAGTCACTGCCCTGCATGTTTTAAGTTTCTCCCTGCTCTAACACACCTGATTCTAATGATTTTCCAACCTGTGACAAGCTTCAGCTGCTTGATAACGAGCACACCATTAGAATCAGGTGTGTAAGAGCAGGAAGAAACCTAAAACATGCAGGGCAGTAGCTTTCCAGGAGCAGGGTTCGGCACCGCTGGTCTAAATACTGTACAGTGTATGACACATATTGCATGTTTTTCTGTCCTAGAAGAGGGGTCCCTCCTCTGTTTTGCCATCAATTTCATTCCTGGTGCTCAAAATATAAAGTGATGATAATAATTCAATTAACAGCTATGTATCTTTCAGTGTGCTTGTTTCTTTGGAAAATCCAGGGAACATGATGTCAGCAATTTTCTTTGGAACTAGTCCAAGGGAAAACAGTTCACAGCGAGGTCTGTGGATTTTCCAGAGAAACTGGGATTATTTTTCTAGAATGGGATGTTCCTGTTTAATTTTTTACATGTCATTTATTAAACAGTGGTGGACACCATGCATATCATTTTTCTCTCCTCTTCTGCAGTGGGTGTGGAGACAGAAATCTAAAAGACAAACTCAAAACCTGAGCAAATAAAACTGATACTATCTCTGGATACCACTATAGTTGGGTAAGAAAATGTGTTTGTTTAATTTGGGTGAACCAAACCTTTAAGATCCAAGTACTAATAGATTTGAAATCATCATCTTAATACAAACTGAGCTTAGCAAGCAGCACATTACTTATCCGTTTTCCAGGTGGTGCAGGAGGAGGAGGTCTGTGAGCTACATGCCTAAGTTGACATTGGCATTCAGAGCGCAAGCAATGCAAAGTGTTTCATATTATGGCAGAGAGGGAAATGGCACCTGCTGGGCAAACACGCCATATATTGTAATGTAGCTTAGCAGCACTTGCCCAGCTCCTTGCACTACAAAGCAGTCCATCAAAGTGAGATCTGAGAGAGAGAGAGAAGAAGATCATGACTCCTTTCACACCTTGTCAGACTGACTCGCCTCTGCCAGTTCCAGACCGGTCAGTGGTTTAGCTCTGCACCAGAGGCTGTGCTGCAGCCAAAAAATAAACTACTGATAGTTATAATGTAGTTGTAATCTGAGAACTTTTTTAATACAGGGGAGATGTGTGTGAGTGGAGCAGGGGATGGGGGGTTTATTTCCGACTATACCAAAATCAGCACTAATGAATGTTACACTGTTTTCCTTTTTTCTGTGGTAAAACAATTATAATATACAGTACAATAATATGCCTTTTTTATTTATGAAGACAATTTTTGTTGCATTCTTATTGCAGTGCATTTAAAAAAAAAAAATTTGTTTAATTAGTGTGCACATGTGGAGGGAGTCCGAAGTTACATTACAGTACTTAGGGCGCACTCACACTGTCCTTCCGCACCGCGCCCCAGGCTTTAGGGTACTTGTCCCCCCTCCCTCTCCTCCCGCGCCCCAGGCCCGTTTGCACTCATACTGCCTGGGCCTCGCGCAAATGCTTCTTGCTGTCCATATGTCATCATGCCGTAACACGTCACACGCATTAATTGACGTCATCGCGATGCGTCTCTTTGTTTACAAATCTTTCCACAGACCTCTGAGTTTTTGTGCGTCTTGTCGACTGTTTTTGAATATTTTCATCCAACCAAACCTGCAGTAAACACTCGACCTCCCCATCACACCAACGTGAACCTTTCGCCGCCATTGTTGTTGTTTGCTAAATGTCCGTGCATGGTCCGTCCTTCTATTTTCTATGTCCGAACAGGCGCACATAAATTACGACAGAACCGTCGTAGGCCTCGTGCTTGTACAGGTGCACACGCTCGTGCTCGTACATGTGCAAACGCGCTCTACAAAAGCCCACCTCTCTCAGACGGGCCGTGGACGGCCGCAGTTATGCGCAGAGCGGGTGCACTCACACTGGTCAAACGCACTAGGCTTGACCCGAAAAACCGGTTTTGGCCCGGTGCGGAAGGACAGTGTGAGTGCGCAACTTGGAAATATTCAAGTTTGCACTTCAGTGATATTAACCAGGCACACAACGTGCATTCTGATTTCATCCTTTGCATGGATTTATATTTTAGTAAGTCAGTTTTACAAAGAAAGATAATGATCTACCCAGTAAACTGAGATAATTAGACTTGGCGAAAACTTGAAAGGTAAGAAGTCAGCGTAAACCTACAGTAACATTTGGCTTTTAACTGGGCTCGGAAAAGGTTTGCAGTAAAACCAAAGGAGGGTAATTTCCATATTAATGACCTGTTTGATGAAGCCCATTTAAATGATAAAAATGTTGTGGAAAACCCTCTCATTTCCTTTTAATGAACAAAGTATGTGGGGTTGTTCATATAGTTTGGGGAGATTTTCAAAAGTCTGCTTCCTCTCACTGTACTGTATGCGTTGATAGAAATAGTAAAGTGATAAATGTCCGCACAATACGTACAATATAGTACAATATAGTACAATACAACGTAATATATAGCCCGGCGATAAATATTAACTTGAGACTTTCGGAGAGTTTTCTGTTCATCTCTAAGATGATTCTTGATGCTGTAATTTGTAGTGTAGTATTGTTGTACTGGACTGCACTATATTGAAGGTGCTTCAGTTATTTTGTCCACTGCTATACATGGATCTTTTCTCTGCTACTGCTATTATGATTTTAAACTTAGTCATCCATACAAGGTAGAATTGTTTATATGAGTTAAATCATCAAACTTTGCCACTGGAGGAAACTCTCATACAATGTTAAATATCCTCCAAAACAGGCAGATTACAAGCCAAACCGAGCACTCCTGCTGTGCAGGGGACTCATAAATGTCACAGGGAAAGCTTTGCCACATGCCAAAGGCACTCGTCTCCATTAACACTGAGCCAGGGGAGACTTACTTAGACTGACAGGCGGCAACAATACTGAAAACTCTCCCAACTGTGAGAAGAGAGACACAAAATAGAGAGAAGTGAGAAAAATGAGTTCGGAACTTTCATTGTCCTACGCCTTGCCTCCGCACAGATGCGCAGCTGAGCCTGTGCAGCTGGCCAACTGACAAATGGGAAAAAATAGTCCAATTTGAGCTGGTCGTTAGCAGTCGGAGCGCAGCATTCCAGATAAATGAGCGGCTGCCTCAGGTATGGCAGGAGATCTTCCTGAAGCATTCCTGGGAGAGCGGTCCATACCACTGCAACCCCTTAGCCATGCCTTCGATCCGACAGGCCCGACACTACAGCAGAGGTGACCTTGCAGTGCCGCTCCTGCCGGGCTTCTTATTTTTACACTCCCCCTCACAGCCCCCTCTTCTCCCTTGGCCTGCACTCCTCTTTTTTCTAATCCCCACTTAAAGAGACAGTGTGGTGGTTTTTATATCATTAACTTCCCCTTCCCTCTACTTTTTTGTCCACAGACAGAGGCAACGGTGGAGAGAGAGCGAGTGAGAGTGAGTGAGGTGGTGGCGTTCCATCTGGGCTGGATCCAGGGTGAAGGGTGGAGACGGAGCCAATGCCATTTAAATAGTCTATGCGGGGTTGAGCTGAGTCAAACACTTACTACGAATGTTTGGACTCTGACTCTCCCCTTGTTGACGATATGTAAGTCTGCCTCTTTCGCTGCGTGTTTGTCTGAGTGTGTTTGTGTATGTCGCTGTGTGCCAGCATGTGCCACTGTGCCTCAGTATATATGTTTCAGTGCCAGCTGCCAGAGCAAGGCCACTGTCTTCCAACAGACACCCACTGTGGCCTGTGGGGCCGTAATCTTTGTCAATGCCACGCTGGTTAAGGATTCGCAAAAAAGGCCTGAACGAAGTGGGCCAAACAAACACAGACATGGTTGATTCTGCTTGTTTTTCACTCTATTTTAAGGACTTAGTCGGTGAAAACCCTGTTCCAAAGGCAGTATTTAGACATTACCAGATTAGAAATGAATCAGAAGCCAATTTAGAAAGTGGTTGAATGCCCTCAGCGAACTGTCTGCAGAAGCAACCACATACAGTAAAACAACGTGGGTTGAAAGTAAACTGTTATTTGCTTGTTCACTTACTAGTAGACCCACTTGATCTTCAGAATATGTTTGTATCAGAAGACAATTTATGTCCTGATACGGTAATTTGCCACTCATATTCTCTACATGGGCATTACTCATTCTTGGCTTTGGTTAAAACAAAACCTCTCCATCTCTGTGGACACCAATACAAACCAGTGTGTGCCTCTCATCAGCCTCTCCACACTTCACACAACCACTTCCTGACAGCTACTTCATTGAATAAATCATGACTATTGATTAACATGCACACAACAGTCTGCACAGGCACATTCTGAGGTTTGTTTCTTGAGTGCCAAGCTCATTTAACATTGGCTCTTTCATGTGAGTAATTGTGAGCGCTTCAAGTCATCCACAGCCCCCCTTCATATAAAATAGAAAATCCCACAGCTATTTCTCGCACAGAAATTAGTGAATTGTGATGAGGCAAACTGAATCAATTATTGCCTTAAGGTCAGAACCTATTAAAAATATTTTCCCCCTGCTGCCATCAATTATCTGTTCTGATGTACGCAATCTCATTTTGTGGGCTAAAACAATGTGCGACACACCTTGTGATTGTAATTATCTATTAGTATTCCTTGTTCTATTTCTTGGAATTTGAAGCATTCCTCACAGCATCAGTGTCTGACTTGACTATGATTACATGATATTCCTATCATGTCATGCCTCTTAACAGATACATATTGTGAATCATTCCTTTTTTTTCGAGTAAGAGGAGAAGCAATGAAATCAACTTTATATCTAAAAAAAAAAATCAATTGCTATGAAAAACTGGTAAATCTGTAATTTATGTGCAATATTAAGTCAGACAAGGTATGGAAAACATTAACAACATCTTGCACGGTAAATGCTGAAAGAAGAGAACTCATTTTAATCTTACAATACACCTCTGCACTTCTGTATTTGTGCACAAGATAAATATGCTTTCAACATATTCTGCACACTCAAAGGAGAGTAGAGGGGAGTTGAGGAAAGGAAAGGAGAGGAGAGGAGAGGAGAGGAGAGGCTCCAAATGTCACAATTTGGAGAAGGGATCCTGGAGACAAGGTACGCTCAGGGACTTGTTCAATCACCTCAGAGCTACAGTCAGTATGTAGATCCCGCCAGCCATCCATAGATGTCCCTGGTCATCCCAGCCAGTCCCTCCCCTAACCAACAAATGAGCCAACACTCTGTCGGACAGGCACGCTCATTATAAATGAGGATGTACATTTGTGGTGGGGGGGAAATAAGGGAGAGCCTTGGCAGGAACACCAGGACTTTCCTCCCACTCTGTCCATCCCTCTCTGTCTCTTTCCCTCTTGTGCAAAGCTGAAGACCAGTAGAGGAGGGTGAAAGCATCTGGATCATGACCTTTCCTCAGGCGCGCTGAGACAAATTAAAGCCAGACATCTGATGAAAGGAGACTGAGGAGACCTTCCAAGCTGTTCGAAGAGCAGCCTCAATGCTTCCACACTTTCAAGTCACTGCACATAGAACAGGTTACATTGTCTATTTTAATCACAAGCTGGGGGGGGCTGCATCGCATCTCACTATTTTTCAAACAGACCGTGTGGATTACTGAGGGTGATCTCAACTAAATTATTACATTTTATGATTTTATAAATACATAAAAAGCAGGGGTTTTGAATTTTCACAATGTCATAAAGACAAGAAGCAAACATTTAACTCTAAGAAACTGCATCCTTTCTGCTAGCTTCCAATGACGCAGCTAAAGCCTTAGACTCTAAGGCAGAATCCAACCACACAACAGACTACCTCAGCTATGGAACTAATTGTTTCCATTTCAAAGCCGATTAGCAGCCTCTGGGAAACTCTGACAGTTGGACACCACAGCACCAAATATCTAGGAAGAGGAGCTGTGGCTGAGGCTCAAGCTGATCACCCAGCACATCTGCTTCTCTGCACTCTGGCATAGACAAGAGACTCACTTAGCATCACGGTCCATCTCAGTCAAGACCAACAGAAGCTATGCATTGCAGACTGGCTAGACTAAATAAAGCTTTCTCCCTGAGGTGTAAATGGAAAAAGACTCTTGAAAAGTCCTCTTTTAGCACCGTTTTAATTACTAAAGAAACCCGATAGACAGAAAGGCTATTGCTTAATACATCAGAAACAAGTGCTGAGATTGGCTTGACATAAACGTAATGAACCGTGGATTAAGAGCTGGCGGGAGGAACTTCTACGCGCAGTAACGGAGCATGCAGATTCCAATTTAATGTACAATTTTCAGTGGGATATGACTGAAGTATTTGAGCTCCGCACAAAATGAATTAGGCTTATGAAACATCCAGGGAAAGTTTTGGAAATATGTAACTGTTATTGTGATGAGGCTCAATTAAAACTCATGCTCTTTGATGACTGCTTCCTCACTTTAGGTTTCAGTTCATTTGTATGATACAGTATATAAATTGTATATAATAATATATATGTATATACTCTTGAAAAGGGAGAAAACACACTGCATATACATGTGTGGCTGGAAATCTATCAAATCAAATCAAATCAATCTTTATTTATATGGCACTTTTTATACTTTGACAGTAGCACAAAGTGCCTTACAGAAAATAAAAGCAAAACAAAAAAACGAAACACAACATGAACAACAAAGAAACACCATGAAAACCCAAACCTCCCACCCCCCAAAATATACACAAAGAGATACACAAAGACATACACTTTCACACACACACACATAGCCATCCATACACACACACACACACACACATACACCAGCGGTTGCTGAGAAGACATGCCTAGGCACTGAGATCTGAGATGAGCAAGAATCTACCTTTGGGGGCCGCGCACACCGAGAGGAATCATGGTCCATGGTTACAGGGTGCACAGCCACAGGGACCACCCCAGCCTAGGCAGACAGGAGGCTCCACACCACAGTGTAGAACTCTCAAGCCACCTGGGCCAGGGCCGTCCATGGGACAGCAGCCATATCGGTGGACCAAACACAACTCCCGGTGTGGTCGGCCCCCTGGAGGAAACACTGTAGCCACAAACCTGCTGCAATAACTAGATAATTTATACATACAAAAATATCAGCTGAAAACGTGAATACTAACAGGCTTGGTATATCACATAATTTTGTTTAATTTCATTAGTTTGTGGAAAGACAAAGGATTAAATAAAACATTTTCTTACCTGAGGTACAGAAGGAAGAGACCACCATCAATCGGACAGCAACATAAGGAAAAAGGAGAACATTTCTAATTAGGCAAGCTGTCTACTTTTTCTATTAAACGCTGTATATAGTCGACAGTTTAAATGTCTTTGATCAGACAGCACTGAGATCATTTATAGAACATAATATGTTAACAAACTTTCAAGAAGCTAAATCTCTTACAGATTGTGAGGCATCCACCGGAATGCATTTTGACCAGATACAAAAAAAAGCTCTCATAAGACGAAAACTTAATTATCCACAGGGAAAAGATGGGAAAGATTTAAACTAAACCACACCTTTCATATGTCTGGTCTGTCTACACCATAGACAGTCTATGGTCCACATCCTATGTATATAGGCTCATGTCTTTGACAAACTCGAAAGAAACATAGCTTGTAAGACATAAACACTCTAGTGGATGTCTCTTCACCTCCCCCTAACTCCCATATCCATAAATCTATACAGGCAATCAAAGAGGCACATTAACACATTGAAGTAAAAGTCAATGTAGGAAAAACCACTATTGTTTGAAGTACTGATTATGTGGCGAGGGCAGTTGTTACATGAAAGTAAGGTTTGTAAAGCTGTAATGGAGGGGATGTCTCTGCAGGAGAGCCTTCAGCCAGGGCTGAATACTGATGCGTCTGACTGATTGCCACGTCTGTGGGATCTAATTTGAAAGGTGGACAGTGATGAATGTCTTTCCTCCACTTACTGGCCGTCTGATGTATTATGCATCCCCATCTGATCAGAGAGGCTGATGAGGCATGGGGAGATGAGGGGTGTCCATGTCCGACGCACCCTGACATTGGTTATATAAATGACTGCACCTCCACGCCTTTCATTTCCCAGCTCACAGGTCACGGGAGGAGCTAATAGGGCCATCGTTAATAGGGGATGACTGACTTCAGCTGGGGCCGCCCGTGCATTTTGATGGGATACACATTTGACAAAGTCTCTTAACACAGTGGCTGAACCATGCTCCCCTGTCAGCCTGGAGTCTAATTGTCAGAGACACAAACGTGGGCAGCAGCCGGAGGATAGTGTTATCGGCTGCCCAACCGCTACTGTGATCATCTGTCTGTGTACATCTTGGCTCTGCAACAGAAAAGGTATGCTTACTTCAGTTGTTTGGCAGACAGACGTGGAAAAAGGACCCTTATTGTTACAGCCTGTCAACGGCAAAACCCCATGATTTAAGACTATTGCTTTGATCCGTGGCTACCGGATAGCGTATTGTGCTGCTGACATCATGTTGCCAGCTGTATAACTGAACGAGTGAAACCCTTCTATTTGCCTGTAGTGAAAAAAGCCTGAGTGCCGTACCATGTTTTGTTCCCCAGGAAAAACAGCATTGGTAATTGTGCCTTTGCTGAGGGAGTGGAGTCGGCTCATTCTTTGTTTAAGTGTCCACCAGGAGAGCACTCTCTGACACAACCAGGGCTCCTGAGCGCCCATCAACTGCACATTTTAATGTGCTGAAGCAATATTAACCGCAGCGGCAAATAAAAAAGCCCTGGCCCAGGCAGGCACAACGTGGGCCCTAACGAGTTTATGGCTACCCTAATTGAGCCATTTTCACATCAGCTGCTGTTTTTTGTCAGATCATGAGCTGGTCTCCCACTCCCAGCTGTGATTTTCAGTCAGCTCACGGCCCCCACATCAACCCTGCACAAGGGAAGGTCGCCACTGGTACAGATAAACCCATTCAAAGAGGGCCCACACACTGACACACCCCGAGAAGGATATCATGTAGTCCAGGAAAACATCTCCTGGAAATACAAAACAGGATGTATGATCACTTCTCTGAGCTGATAAGACCAAACACAAGTAAAAAAAAAAGTTGACAGTGATTAAGAGCTGACAGTGAACGGCTGCATCTGATTCCACGTCCACGGTTTTTAAAATTTTTCACTTCCAGTCATTATCTGAATTTTGCATTTAACCATGGCACTCATTTGTATAAATCCGTATGCTGATTATGCGGCAAACAGCAGTGTTTACCAGCCAGAGAGCAAGGAAGCCATCTTTAATTCATTAGAAAAACACACTTTGCGGGAAGACTTTCAGTGGAGGCTTTACATTACCCCGGCTGCTTTAATACATGCTCAGTATGCAGAGGAGGCCTATGTTAAAGTAGTGGATAATAGGTGAAAAAGGCTGGGGTGAAATTCAGTCCTCCTCCAATGAGCCATTAATTAGTGCTGAAGGAGGTGAACGACGTGTTCAAAAGCTGAGGATTCTTCATTAGTCATCCCGGGGCTGCACACTAGTCATACAGACACACAATTAGCCCTCCCACCCAGCCAGCGGCAGCCTCTCCTCTGCAGAGCGAGCCATAGGGTGGCATTGTCACAATTTGACGGACACGATGAAGCCAATGTCCACGATGTCCATACCTAGTGTCAGCGCTACTTTCCCATCACCCTTCTCTGTCACACAACCGCTTTGATTTAAAATACATGTGTCCCATTACGGCATATCTGGCCGTTATAATTAGACGATGGGAGCAGATTTCATGAGGAGACACTGCATGTGATCTAATTAGCATTGTATTAAAGCGCTAAATCAAAGTTGGAGCGCATGTGCTTTTGTTAGAGAGTTCTTTCATCTTTGGGGGATTGTTGTAAAGATTGTTCATGTCATTAATCTCTCTTCAAGATGCTAAATGAGCCAGAATATTAAGGACATGATTGACATACTGTAGCCCAGGCATATATCCATTACAAAGCTCTTGAGAACAACCACTTACGGCAAAAATGACATAGCTGTCTGTGCGTACACCTATGGACCAGTTTGCTGGCATTAACATCTCTAATTTACAGCCAGCATGGTTCATCCAGTAAGACAATTTACTACGGTAACAGACATACTTCTATTTCAGCAAGGGTGTTTTGACTTATATATAAATAAATGACTAACTTGGCAGCCAAACTGCTTTTGTCTACTGATTTTTTCTCAGTGCAATCTGTGCCTAATATCTTTCAAACACCACGAATTAACTTATAAAAAACTGCAAGTAGCTCAGGTTTGAATAGAGTTTAGCCCTGACGGCAAAGCACTGAAGGCAGCACTGTGGACAAGTGTTGCATGGTAGCGAGTAAGGGGGGGAAAACACCCAGGCCTTACTGTGCTGAGCATTTTGTTCTGTGCTCATGCAAAACACAGGCATGTGTACGCAAGCAGGTTCCCTCATAAACAAGCTCCCGTCACTGATAGCCCTACCTACACCATTTTTTTTATGTGCTTCCTGTCGTGATACGCTGATAAGTGGCAAAGAGAGCAAACAGTGAAAAGTAAGAAAACAACAGCAATATAGTCATTTAAAGGGAGTCTATTTTGAGTCAGGGACAGCTTCTCTCTCCGTTACTGAATTAATCAAATCCAAAGGACATCATCTTCAAACTCGACATCCCCCTAAAGGCGAGCATCTCATTCTGTATGCAGCTGAGGAAGCTTCACAACATCCTAAAAATACAGCGCTCCTGGAAGAGAGGTGCTCTACCAGTCTGAAGGGAAGCATGAAGAACTAGCAGGCCCATGGGAATAGACATTGTGATTAGATGCAAAAACTCTGCTTTCATAAACAGCATTAGTTCTTGTTAGACATCCCAACCCTCCCACAGATGCAAGCCCTCAATGTTTTGCAAAGCAGGGAGAAGGCATTATTGTTTTATTTGCATTTTAGTTTCCCAAGCTCTTTACCCCCACATGTTAAACACTAGTGGGCAAAAGCTGTTGCTGTCAGACAGGTGTTTGGACTGAATGCTCAGTCCGCATTTATCAACCGCAGGTCGCTGTCTCTGGTAACATTTTACCCATTTCCTCTTTGAACTAATCAATTTGCTCCAGGCTATTGCTCTCCTGTGATCATAGGAAATGCCTAATGCAGTGCTTGGACAGGGCATCACATCATTTTGCTGTTTCATTGTCAATGTTAACACGGTGTGCAAAGGAAATTTTTTTATCTCATTTCATCTTTATTTGTTCCATTCATGATAATGCAAATAAAATTATTATAATTATTATTATGTAAATGTTTGCCTTAAAGCAATATGGGGAAGAAAAAAAAATCCGTAGCCATATGCAATAATTTACCATCAACTCAAGAGACTTGCTTTCCTGACAGTTTCATATAGTCCAAATATTTTTTCTTTATACATTTTCTTAACTGAAATATATATTTATACCACCCTCTAAAAAATTCTGCAATTTCACCCCAACCACTGAAATACACATCTGCTTCAAAATAATCTGTGCATATTTAAATGTCCTGGTGCTCGTCCTCTGACCTAAAAATTAACAACTTCGGTAAAAGTTCTGGTTATACTCTGCAATGTACATATCTAATGATGTCTCTCCCTTCAATCTATAAGTTTTGAAGGTCCTGACTTACTCCCGACTCTACTTTATGAATAATTCGTACTGCTCTTTCTGTGGTATAAACAATTAATTTATGGTACTCATACATGTTGCCCCAAACTTCCACATAGTACATAAAATAAGGCAAAATCAATGTACAGTATTTCTCATTGCTTAATAATCTAATACTTTACTTTGTTCAAAACAAAAATGATACACACACTGATGAGATGTGTCACAGCTTAATATTTAAGTGTGAATAGCTTCATTTACTGAATGTAAAATCACAATATATCATGTGTTTTAAATGGTAAAAGCAAATTTATATATTATACTTGAAATAAAAGTTATTTGATTATAGCTTATTACCATATTTGACAAATGGTCTATTACTTAAGTCTATTTGAAGTTGCTTGCCATATATTTTCTATTCAAAACTATTTGCTTACCAATAATCAATGTCAGGTAATGTAAAAGCTTGTTTTATGTTGATGGGCTGCAGTTGCAATGAATATAAAATGTTTCGACACAACATGCATTTCAATTCCAAGAGGTAATGGGAGCAGACAATTTTGCTGCCCATCACTCAGTGTCAGCTGCACTGATCAACAAATTTGTCTTTCTGCCAGGTTGTCACTCTCTGAACTCCCATATTAGTCTTCTGCCTGAATTCAAGAAAATATATACCTTCAGAAGCAAAGTGACACTTTCTGAAACTTTAACAACAAAGACAATACAATCATGCCAGGATTAGAGTTTATCTAAATACAAATGACATTACTGCACAGAAGTATTAAAGTCCACTGTTCATTGCATTCTTTCTGCACCTAATGTTGCCTTATTTAGCTCCTTCACACACAAAAAAACAACTGTTCACCATTTGCTTCCACATGAATTGGCATTTGAAGTGATAAATTTCACTTTGGGCCTCCTAAAATAGCACTGCTCTTTTTGAAAAATGAAATGATCTGTACTGGCCACTATATAGCGCTGTGTAGTTTGGCTGTTTATCATTCAATTTCCAGAAAATTGGCAAATGAGTGCGTGTTTCCACAAGGTTACTCAAATATTAAGAGCATCGAAACAGCGGCCGAAATGCAATCTCAAACTGATTATTTGTCGTCTTAACAAGATTTCGCTTTTTATTGGTTTATTTTTCATCTGGATTCATAGTCAGGTATCTATAAACATTAGCCGAAATGTCGTCTCTCAACTCCAGCTCCATTCTTACACCTCAAGTTGCTACTTGGACTGCAAACAATGGCTGGTGCAGGTAGGATCACCCAAAATATTGTTTCCCCCAGAGGCTAAATTGTTGTCAGTTCAAGAGCCGATGGGTTCCGACATTTAAATTACAAATGAAAAGATGTTCGTCCGTTGTTGTCTGTCTTGTTTGGCGGAGATTTTGGACCTGGAAGTCGTATTTTGAAAGGCGAGAGAGTTGCGTGGAGGCAATCCCAGTCCTCTTTTTTTCTCAGTATTTAGAGTACAGCCCCTTTGAATATGGGTTGAAATGTCTTTAATATGTTCTCACAGGCTACACCCTTTGGGCTATATCTATACTTTTTAAGAGACGATGCATAGCCAGACAATCCTTAGCAACGATCGCTGTGGTTTCAAAACAGCCAGAAGGAATATATTAAATTCCCTAATCCATTCTGATTACAATGTCTTTTCATCTAACTTTAACAGCCATCGAAAGAAATTGCTTTGTGCTTTCACATCGAGGCAGCTACATTGGTCTAATGCGTTTTGAATGTGGGTAAGAACTCTTTCTTGTAGCCTGCAGTCAGGAAATACATTGTCTCTTCTATTAAACTTTGTTTTTTACGTGTGTATTATACTGTATTTAAACAACTATCAATTTATGTTACATGATCAGCAGTTAAAGGAATTATTGAAATTAAAGAAAACATTCTGAATGGGTGTCACCTCTTGAAACAAATGTCATTTTTTAAATTAACATTTATTTAGGATAGAGGCAAGAGTTTAAAGTGCACGATTCCTCATTTTGTTAAATGCCGGACAGATTTCAAAAAGATCTCCAATGATGATTGAAGTGTCAACTGGACATGAATATTTCAGTGTGGTAGGTTTTTAAATTCTTCCTTCCAGTTTCTGGGAGCAGGTTAACAGCTCTCTTGGATTACCAATACATACCTCTCCTCCAAGTGACCGACTCCACTGCACACGAACCTGCCTCAACTTTTCTGATACTTTTGTTGCTTTGTTATCCGACTTAATGTGAACACATCTGGTTGTGTGCCGCACGCCTGCCAGTGACTATACAATCCTTTTGTCCATCAGTATTGTGAGGCTTCTGTGGGATATGGATGAAGCCATTTTGTGAGCACAGTTCTTGTAAAATGAAGTGTATATAAAGTAATAACATGCAGGAGGGTCTCCTCTCTGCACCATGAATGAGTCGCTCCTGCCGTGGGGAGTTGGTGACATGATTGTGATTGGACGAGACACAGAGAATCCAGATCAAAGCAATCTCTAGTGTTTTGGCCCCCAGCGCAGTGCAGAGCAGGCCCACACACACACACACACACACACACACACACACACACACACACACACACACACACACACACACACACACACACACACACACACACACACACACACACACACACACACACACACACACACACACACACACACACACACACACTATACAGTATACAGACTGTAGTATGTATGTACACAGCATTGCACAAACACTGCAACACATGCAACCTCTCTACCTTTTCACTCTCACACATGTACACTCACACTTTGTGTCACACATTCATGCACTTTGCCTCACAAATTCGGTCTCTATCGCTCCTGACACATTCACACATGTACAGCTGACATTCTAATGCACTCAGCGGCTGGAGAGTGTTGATTTTGGTGAGTAAGCTGCAAGAGCTGAAGGACACTACAGTGACTTTGCAGAGCACGAGATAGTTAACCTCTTAGAATGTTAGTTTTTACATGTGTTAGTTACAGCACAACATTTAGTCTTGTCCATAAAGTTCTCTTATTTTTAACTGCAACAATTGCACATGAAATGCAAAGGATGTAATGTACCTTCCTTCACCGGGTTGGTCATATTTCCTTCATGGCATTACATATAAAGTGCACAGGTGTTTTGGTAAATAATTAAGACATCTGTCAATTTAATGTATATATTACTAATCCATGTTTTAAATATTTGAACCTGAGTTTGGGACAGGGTAAGCGAGTCGGAAAGTATGAGAGCCTGACTGACAGAATGTTGGCTTCGGTCTTTTCAGGGGATATGTTGACACTAAGCAAAATATAGATCACAACAGCTTTTAATAAACTCTACATTAAAATAGTATCTTGACTTATGCTGAGGAAAGCAGCATAACACAAAGAATGATATTCACCAAGATTTCTCCACTACCTGTTTGCCTGGTTGCTTCCTACCAGTGTGTCGCTGTGGCTTCCCATGTGTTTGGTAGACACAATCAAGCCTACTGCAAAATAACAAGGCCTCCAACCAAATGTCCCAATTTTAGGTAAAAAAAATTAAAAAAAATTCATATATATACACACAGGATCTCACAGGCGCCTCTACTAACAAGGTTTGATATAGCACAATACTGCAGTATTGTACCTATTTTTCAGGTTTCCTAATTGAATGACACAAAATGTATCAATACTAAATTTGATAACTGATTCAATATCTTGATCCTATTAATTGAAACCACCAGAAATTTGCAGGTTATAGTCCTCACAATTTATTATTTATTTCCCAGTTATGTTCAAATTGGACATTTTCAATTGATTCAAATATAATTGTTAAATCAATAATAAATGTTTCATTATTTATTTTTCATGTGTTACTTTTTGCAGTTTTACATCTACAGGTGCCTCATGTTGTTGCCACTCAGATGTCTAGTCTGTGTGGCAGAATCATTACTTCCACATCTGACTGAAGAGCTGAGGTGAATCTGAGGTGATGATGAGGATACGCGCTGCCTGTGGCAAGCCAGTAGCGCCACACATTTACCACACAGCATTTTAGAATATAAATACAATTATTTTACAAATATATTTAGCTTAGTGGGTAATGATCTCACTGTGGCGAGCTGCCATGGTATATAAACACAGCATCACAGTTTGAGACTGAGGTTCTGAGTAACGCCGTCAGATGTAAAATGTGCCCTGGTGTGCATGTAAACAGTCTTTGTCTCACCTGCACACACACAGTCACTGTGTCACATTTGTTGTGAACACACTCACGTAAGTTTTTTTTTCCCTGACTCTTTCTCTGAAACACGCGCGCACACACACACACACACACACACACACACACACACACACACACACACACACACACACACACACACACACACACACACACACACACACACACACACACACACACACACACACACACACACACACACACACACACACACACACACACACACACACACACACACACACACACACACACACACACACACACACACACGCACACACGCACACACACACGCACACACACACACACACACTCATTGGCTGTAAAGTGTGGGACTGGAAGCTGAGGGGGGGGGGGGGGGGGGTAAAACCTGAAACTGAATGGGAGGATATAGTGCCTTCTATGTGACCTTGCTGGTGACATCACAGCAGACGCAGACAGACAGACAGACAGACATACAGAAAGACAGACAGACAGACAGACAGACAGACAGACGCACACACACACACACACGCACACACATAGCTGAAAAGAAAGGAGCAGAGCGTGGTTACAAGACTCTCAGTCTTATTTCATACTTTCCAATGGTAACAGTTAAATTGACATTTTCTGTTCCCGCCATCCCATAAATGGAAGCCTCCGTTTAATTGCTTTCATATGGTTAATCCAAATTAAGCATGCCCACAAAATAAGATATTCCATTTCATTTGGATAGCTGGTGATTCCAACAAATCTTTCTTTTCCTTCTCCGTGTGCTCGCAATACCATGGCACTTCTGAATGAATAACTTCAAACACTGGAAAAAAGACCCAATTTTGGGCAAAACTGTTTGTACAAGACAATCCTCTGTATTTGTCATGGCATGAATGCTGAATACAGCAGTACTGGAGTGTTAGTGGCTTAGAGAAAGTACATTTCAGTTCGAAAAAGTTGCTTAATTGAACCAGATACCCTATTGTGCAACATTCACTTTCTGTCTCTAAAACCAAAAGAGCAGAAATGAATGTGTGAAACAGCCAAAAGAATGACAGAATTATCTTCATGTCGTAATTCATGCGGCTCTTTATGCCTGCTGATTTATCTCAGCAGTGGTCGGATACATTTCCTCCTTCATAATCAGTGAAGAGGGAATTAGAGCTGCGTTCATTAAAATCAAACAATTTCTTTATTCTTGCTCTACTGCTGTGCGCCTTGTTTGAGATTCCGACAAAAAAATGTATAGATACTCCAGAAAAAAGCGTATAGTACTATAACTGTGTACCTTTATCCCATTCAGTTATTTTTAACTTTTATATTCCCTAACAGTCAGACTTGCTAGGCTATGAGGTGGGAAATTGTCTAAGTGTCTCTGTAGTGTCTCATTTTGATCATTTTTCTACACAGCTTATTTCACTTAAGTAAACCGAATGCTGGAAAAACTGTGAGCCAGATGTTTGAGTAACCGAAGACAAGACCAACTACAGTTCACAGATATTCACAGTGTCTGTCTTTAGTTCCAAGCAATAAACTATTAGTATTAGTTCTGCTGTCAGCCCTGTCTTCACTTTTACAGGCAAAAAGGGGGACCTTTTTTCTCCTCATAGAGGACTCGCACTGTCACACAGGGAGTGCTACCACTACTCAAAAAGGGACAGGGCCTTCAAGTCGGAAAGTACCCCCTCCCTCGCTTCTTTTTCTCCCAGCTTCACACTTGATTCCCACAGGCATCCATTGATTCATGTGCTACTGTGTTGATGGAAAGCAAACAGATACCCCCTTCTTCAGTGTACTAAAGTCTGCATTGCCTATTTTAACCTGTCTACTGATAGTATTTCCTGTGTAACTGGTTACTGATGAAATCCGAAAGGCAACCCTTATGTTCAACACAAAACTGCTTCATTCCAACCATGAAATCATCCCTATAAGCACAGACATTCAGCCAATATTTACACTACTGGAGGAGCGTAGGGTCGAATGAGAACACGGTAGACGGGCTGGAAAGGTTCTCTCTTTGTAATGTGGACAACAAAATACATAGCATGAATCTTTACCAATAGACCTTGGAATGTTGGATTGTTGTGTCGTTAAATCACTGAGACATCCTGCCGTCCCGCTTTAGAAGGGATTTTGTGCAGACAAGTCTATGAAAAAGCCGAAGAGCCAGTATCAGGGTGACTCAGTTTGCAAGTTCAGGTCAGGACACACTTCGACAGCTGGCTCTACGGGAGCTCTTGTGCAATTATCAACAGCAACGGCAGGGAAAGTGAAGAAGGGGCCAAACGTTACGTCATCCAATGGGACAGCACCACAGCCAATTCCAGTGTCTGAAATTTATGATGAAGCCTTCTTGAAGTGACCATTTCAACTGAAAAAAAATCAGCTGGAGATGAAATATCCTTGAGGGATTGTTTAAAATAAATGACACATGTGACGTGATAGGTTAATAAAATCTCTGCAGTTTCTTGATATTTATAAACAGTTACACAAGGGATGCACCGATTAATCAGTCGGACATTGAAAGCGATCTGCATTTCAGCAAATAAGACAATATTCAACGATGGCAGTGGCCAATGTTTATCTGTTGTATCGCATCAATCTTGCGCTGGCTAAAATTATATGTGGTCAGACTCTGAAAGCAGAATAGCATATGCTGCCGCAGCTGCTGATTTGGAGAAGAATCCACTGAACACGTCTCCGGCATGACGTCAGAAGCCGGCAGGTGGCGGGTGCTGTGCGCATATGTGGTTGGTTTAGAAATAAAATTGAAAGGAATTTTGGGCTGTGTGGGAGTATTATACTTTCTCAGGGAAAGATCAGTGACAAGTTACAAGAAGTGAAAGATAGCCTACTATATGTTTCTGATTATAATTGCATTTACAGTTATGTTTCAAGTATGTATTGTTGGGCTATGTAAGTACTGAAAACGCATCTCATTGAGTAAGTTGTTGTATCCCAGGCTAGAAAAGGGTTTTGAAGCAGTTATTTAAAAAAAGAAAAAACCTTGATGCAAAAGAAGGTTCTATTAAAGGTTGTTTACTAGAAATGTGTATGGTTGAATTTGTGTTCATCCAAATGTATGCAATGAATTCTGAATGGCTTAAAAACCCTTCAGTTATTTGTTAGATTGATTTGCTTCCCTACTTTCCCCCATTTAAACATCAGTATCGGCCCAGAATTGCGAAATTGGCGCATCCCTACGTTACACCTTTAAAACCGATAAGTGTAATTGCCTTACATTACACTCATTGCGGATCGAGACAATGCAGCACAAACTTTGGAGGGTTCTCAGCTCTTATCTGTTGGGGCTGCGTAGCAGAGTAACAGCAGCTGAAAGCCATCTGCTGTGGAGGAAGAAGTGGCTGCCTTAACAAGTAGGCAAACTGTCAGAGAGGATTAATGCTCTACCTTAAACCTGAGTTAATAATAAATGGGCTGTTTACTTGTTCAAGGGGGAGGCCATAGATAACGGCACTCAAAACCCCTCCTCTTACTGCCAAAAAGATAAATTCTGGTTAAGTGGGGACCTGCCTGCATTGTGGCCTCCAGTTCCCCAATCATTATGAACAAAACAAGAGTTTTACTCTTACTTACTAATGGAAAAGGTCAGATTGCATGCATGTGTATGCCACCTTCTGAAGAAACTTTGCGATATTCTGTTCAGTGTTTAAAATCCTTTACGCTGGACCTTGCCTTCTTAACGTGAAAAGTTCATGGAGAAAGCCTTTTTTTGAAAAACTGTTTTAACAGTAGTAAAAACCATGATTGCATTGGTGATATGATCATGATTGATGATTCCTTACATCTGACCACCAGCATAGCACCCAGCACTGTGAAACACACAAAAACGGCTTCAACAGAACGCTGAAGGCGGCTTCAAAACTGGCAATGTGCATCACCTTCTTAGCTGCTGATGCAAGCAAGAAAATGTGGGAAAGAAACCCCTGAGAAGGAGTCAAAGAAATGTCTTCTTCTCTCCCCCTCTCCCCTTCATTCCTAGAGGGCTGTATTAGCCCACGGTGGGGATTTAACTAATGAGCCTAGCTGCTCTCCACTGAGGGCATCCCAAGACAGCCTTTCTCCTACAATTGGTTCCAAAGGGTTTAAATGCGCTGGTCGCTGCAAAGCTCCACTCTGTCCAGGAGATTAGAAGGTAATAAAATAGATGGAGGAGATATAGTAAAGGAGTAACATTTCACATTATTTGCTGTTATGATGATTTGCTGAGCGTACAAGTGCATGCTGGAAAGTCAATAAATGTGATCACTGACCAAATATGCGTATCTAATTTCTATCACTGATTTGGATGCATCATGAAAACAAAAGAATATTTCCCTAAAGTACTGTATACTTTATCATAAGCAAGACAAAAATCTTGCATGGGAAAGAAGCGAGATAGTAAAGTTACTATTCCCTCGTGTTGAAAAAAAAGTGAAATGCTCATTGTTGGACTGAAATTTGATCTTTGACCCCAAAGTCCTTTGCTATTTTGTGTGATCACTTCTTGGAGCTACTGCAGCTGACCACAATGGTGCATATATAGATAGCGCTTCTTACTAAAATCATTAAATTTAGCATTTCTAGTTGTTATTTTCTGCTACTGTGTGCATTGTGGGTAATTTAGAGGATCATTGCTGCACAACGTAGATTTTAAATCTGCAATAATAGATTTATTTTGGCCACTTGGGGGCAGCAGACCAAGCTGGGAACATAACATTGGAATATTATCACTTCATAAAGTGCATCGGGAAAGGGTTTTAACAAGTAACTGTTTATTTACACATAAACAAGAAAATAAGCAATATCAGCATTCATTTGTAGTTGTGTCTATGTCCACCTGACTTTGTAGAAAATATCTGTCTCTTTAGCTTTTAAATTCTCCATTATAGTCACTAGCAAGTCACTAACTTTGTCTGACTGGAAAGGAAGTGTACAGAAAACAGCTGCATGCTGCCAGCAGGGAACACGTTTGATGACAATAGTGAGGGAAGACACAGTAATGTTTAAAGCTACAAGCAGCAATGAACAGGCCCTCGTTTCCCCCACCTGCGGGGATGGCGGGGTGCTGTTCGGTGCAGCCGGTGCATTTCCATGACCATTGGCACAGCATGTGAGGCACTGGAGATGATGAACTGCAGTTATAAGATCACTTCCTGTTGGGTGTGTTCTTGACCACCTCAGCTCTGATCAAACTTTTGGCTTTTTTGGTAACAGACAAATATAGCAGAAAATCTCTTTTTTTATTTTTCAATTCAGAAAGCTATAAGTGACATCACAGACTGTACACCCATATTTTTATACAGTCAATGATGTCATCCCATTTCATCAATGCCACAGATGTGGTTATGTAACATCTGTGTCATTACAGAACATACTGTAAAGTGGCCTTCTTCCTGCATTGACTTCAGTTTTGAATTAAGGGATTTTTAAAGACAACCCATTTTGGCATTGTTTCATCTGGACGTCATTACAGTAGGTAAAATAATGTAGATTATGACTGGTTTAAGCTGTTTATGGATGATCAAATAGTTGCAAATGTTGAGAGTGGAAAGAGGCAACAATGACAGTTGGCGCATAACAAAAAGCCATATTATTATCAGTATCACATTCATGCTAACAAACAGTTAGAGCAAGTTGTGAACTGAGTTGTTTTGTGAGTGTAAAATGCCTGGAAGCTGTTAAGTGTGATACAATTCGTCTGCTATTGTAAACATTCAAATACAATGCTGCGCTGCACCTCATCTCTGTCTTGAGTGGCATCGGTGCACTCTGCATGCTGGTGGTTACCAACGCAGATGGGTGACACTTTGAATATCTTAACAGGAGCTCTCAGAAAAGATTTCACAAACATGAACATGATGTTTGGGTGAGAGCAGGAATGATATGTTGTCAAACTAAGAGGTTTTTAAATTATACCCATAAGGTTCTGTAGTTGTATGATCAAACAAAGTATTTTACATGTGATTCCTGAGATCAAATGGAAGATATTTTCACTAAAGCGTCCATCTTGGCAAAGCCCCAATAATCCAGAAGGATCTATTTCAATGTTGTGTCCAATGTGCAAACAAAACCTGCTATAATCCTGACTTTGGCACGTGTGTGTGTGTGTGTGTGTGTGTGTGTGTGTGTGTGTGTGTGTGTGTGTGTGTGTGTGTGTGTGTGTGTGTGTGTGTGTGTGTGTGTGTGTGTGTATGGATTTTGTTCTCTTGACTGTTCCTGCAACATGACAAAGAGATTATGACAGCGGATTAACTGCTGCTTTTCAAGGTGTTTTTCTACATCAAAACTGTAATTCACCATTCCGTCAAAGAGCACGGGTGTGGCATGCAGCAAATCTCTTTCTCTTTCAAAATCCCCCAAGTGATCGTTGAGTCCAACATGACAAGTGAGCAAAGTAAGCACTAACAACGGGTATTATGGGGTAGATGAAAAGTGACACCTGATTACTCTGTGTATACAGAAAGTGCACTGATCGTAACGCCAGATGTGAATTCATCTACAGTATATTCACCACTGTACAATCACTGCGGGCATTAACCAAGCTGAACTGTAACGTGGGTGTGTCCCTGAGCAAAGATGTCTATTCAATAACTGCTGCTTTGTTTTCATGACAACCAATGTTAAATAAACCTTAAACACTGACTCACTCTTCGCAAGCGTCGAAGCTTGAGTTACTCAACCTCTTGGATGAGGTGGTAGCCCAGAAAACCAAAGCAAAGTGTTTAGGCTGTCTCGTCAGCAAGCTAGAAACAAGGGAGTATAATCCCTTTTCTCAAGACTGGTATCATTTTCCCAACAAAGCCAGCAAAGGGGCATCTCCTCACTTTCCTCAGCTCCTCTTCCTCCTATTAGGCATCCAAGGGACGCTCATTTGCAACACTGAAATGATGCTGTGAATATCACCCTCAACTGCTAATTCTCAGAGGTCTTTGTACTGGTATAAATCATTAAGACAGATACTCCTCAGAGATTCTACGGTGGTCATATACCTTTTGCGCAAAAATGCATTTGATTTCATTTGTACTATGCTCTGTCTTTGGCAAACTGCATAACAAGCCAGGTGATGTTAAATTTAACATCTTGTTCGGATCATTTGCATTATTTTCAGCTAATTTACACACCATGTACACACCAGCAGGATCTGCAAAATGAGTGTTTGCTAGAGGACAGTAGATCAGATTAAATGATACATAACACGTCATGTAAGTAATTTACAATCCAAAGATTGATGAACAAAAGAGTAAATCATTCTAATCGGATGCTTATAGGTGTGCCTTCCATCTGCAGCAGATACAGTGGTGCTATATGGAGGATGCTCATTGTGAGAGAACCATTGTTCTACTGCTAATCCTGGCTCAGCTTCTCAACCAACCAGCACTGTAGGCTTAAATACAGCAGCCCTTTTAATTCACCACTTTGTGCTGCTTTTGTTGTGCTTTCCTCGTAAATAAAACCAACAGGCTCAAGAAACAGCCCTGCAATTGAATATGAAGCATGTCTGTAAAAATGCATTGTGACTTGCAAATTAAGTTTTTCTCCTTCCTTTGGACGGCTCTTGTCATCTGCCAGGAGATGTGCAGTGGCAGAGATATGACTCTGGTGTTGAACAGCAGATCAAAGACGGGGCCTATGAGAGGTCTGCTTTACCTTTGAACATAGAATAGGATTGGAGGCTGCGCCAGCTCTCTGCAGGCAAGGCTCAGGCTGATCAGAGGCTGCCCAGCGCAGCAAATGCAGCAGCAGTGGGCACAAACACTCGTACTATAGTCAGTTTCAAAGGAGCCCTCTACCCACCACTGATAGCCTACACACAGAGTGAGCGCAAGCTTCACCACTGAGGGAAACCGAGACTGTACGCCAAACCACAACACCCTGCAGAGCTGAGGCAGTGTCATATGGAACAAAGTTACTGATTCAACACTCTCTCACATAGTTCCTCCTAAATACTGTATTTCCCTCCACGCCAAGACAGCAAGAGAAGAAAAGATAAGTGCATACTTGAGTACCGTCTCTCAGAGGGAGGTTCAGTGTCCACAACATTATTCACAAAAACAAATCACAAGCGCACCTTTATGTCTGCAACGGCCAATGGGAATCGGATAGCAGAGATGAATTCAGTTTGCTTCCCTGACCTGTTCCCAGGGATTGATTCAATTAAAATTTGCTTTATGTTTTTTTTTTCAATCCTTTTGCACAAAATATTAATTACATGAATCACAGTTCACAGTCTCTCAGTTAATTGTTCAACAGTAGAGCATTTCACAGAGCCGCAGCTGAAGCCTGGGAGATGAAAACAGGATGGAGATGGGGGGGATGTGAGGGGTTCGGAAAGGGGGGAGGGGCACTAATGCTTTTCCACTGTCACTGGACTGTAAAACGCAGATGGGACCCCCATCGTGTGTTGCTTGCTCAGCAGAGACACAACCACCATCACAACTATAAATAAGACACATCTATTCTTAAGATTCGAGTCAACAACTTATATTAGTTTGCTGCTTACATGCTCAGACAGTTGACACTGGCATTGGAATAATGTCTAAGTGCAGTCAGTACTGTAGTACAGTAAATGCTACTAAACTTCTTCCTCCTCCTAAAACTCTGATTTTATTTTCAGTAACATGATAAAGTCCCTAATCATAGCGGATACTCTTGTCACTTCTCAGCAACATGATTGTTTTAAAATCATTTGGCGAATTATCTCGTAAAATGTGCATGGGCGGAAAAGTGTTTATGAGCACAAACGATTATCAGGTTAAGCAGAAGAAAGTCATGAGCTGGCTGTTTGCTTGCTTTGTAATCTCTACCCCCATATCTTTGTAACAAATTTAGTGTGGACTCCACAGCTCACAAAAAAGGGCCGTACTCTGGCAGTAGCCCGCCAATTAAACAGATAATTATGCAAATGTAGCCTTTACTTAGTCAGCGAGTGGGCAGCAGGAGCCAGCGCTTTCTACAGGGCAAAGGCTACCACTGCACTCACACAGGAGAGTCTATAGTCGAGCAACATACTCATGATCTAGCATCCCTTTCATTTACACACACAAACCTGCACACACACTTCACCTTTAATTATCAGAAACAGGAAGCTTACAAGCCAAAGTCAATGACCACAGGGAGAAAAAGAGACCCCTGCTGACTTTGCATGAATAACATTTGAATTGCTACAATACTGTAACTGTGTACTGAATCAGTAATGGATGTTTTCCGGAACTGATAAAAAACATTTCTTTACCTTTTGTATTATAACTTGATTTATTTTGTCAACAGCAAACCTCTAACCATGATTCAAATAAATGAAGTTGAAAAATGAAGCCAAATTGTAAAGTGACAAATGTGCCAATGCAGTTTTAGTAAGAAGCAGCCTCATTAGTATTGGACGTATCGCTTTTTTAAGATGCCTGCCAGATTGAGCGGTTTTAGAAGCGTACCGAGCCATTCAGGATGCACACCACAACAAAATGCTAATGGAAGACACAAAGCACTGTGCTGACAGGATTTCGATACAGGGATTGTTAACAGTCAGAGAGAGAGAGAGAGAGAGAGAGAGAGAGAGAGAGAGAGAAGGCTGGATGCCCGAGTGCTCTAATCCCACCTGTCTTTCCATATACTGGAGGGGGGGGTCAGCCCCTGGGAAGTTCAATATCTACATCTGCTTGACCACATCTCAGCCTCCTCCATGAGAAGCCGTGTCTCCCTGGCAAGGTGAAGCAGCGTGGCTCGAGGAGCACAGGATTAGGCCAGACTCTCGAGGCAGACCCCACAGCACTTTGTTGAAACATTCATGAGGTTGTCAGCATGGAGGCACAGAGACAGAGGCCAGCTTCTGATCCATAGGCAGAGCCCCCTGCCTGAACTGGACCTCCAGCTGCTCTTTCACCACGGTGAGTGTGACAAGCCCTCTCACATAGCCCATCAGCCACCAGCTGCGGGGCTCTGTTGGGACTCTGGTGGGCTCTACAGGTACTGGCCACTAAACAGGTCCCTCGTGGGAGGGTTAGGTAGCCACACTGAAGTGCACTTTAAGCTGAGAAGACTCACACTCCGGAGGCAGAGGTTGGAGCTTTTCTTTGCTACGCTTGTGTTTGTTCCTTGGTGACTAACAGAGGGCTGCTTGTGCCTGCGGAAAAAACACGGTGAAGCTGACATGTTTAGATTGGAGAGCAGTCAGCCCTGTCTACTGAGTCGCAGTGAAGCGACAAAGGGCTGCTATAGAACTAATACTAACAGAGGAAACAGGAAATAGACTGCAAGGACCAGGATGTTTTCATACTGTAGCTAGGTGCACATGGATACCATTAGAATAACAGAAAGGTCTAACATTTACAGTAACCTCACTGTAACACTAATTGTTACTGAAATCTAAACCCAACATCTTATTCCAGCTCTGAGACCCGCTACTATTGATTCCTTTGAACTTCTTTTTTCCCCTAAAATGGGCGCCATCAGTGTCATAACTAGTAATCACTTGTTACACAATGTGTGTGATGCCAAATCATTTCCTCTAGTTTCCACAGTTTACCTGACATTGGCGAATAGGTGTGCCAGATGTGTCAATTACAGTAACATGAGTCATTTCTGCCTCCAAACCAACAGCCAACTCTGAATGTCCACCACTGAAGACTGTGGCTCTGCTTTGTCTTCTTTTCTTCCTCATTACAAACGTGCTATTAAAGAGGAAGGGCCGCAAAGCAGTAAACGCATGCCTGAACTCACAATGTAGAAAATGCACGGAAAGAAAAAGTAAAGGAGACAGCATTGTTGCAGCTAAAGGAAGGATTTTAAGTAATTTTTTTGACCAACGTTTTGGTATTTGCTTAACAGAAAATCAGAAACAGACAAAAAGACATGATGGATAACTTAATAATCACAATTAAATTAAAAATAAAATCTAAATTCGTTTGAGTAAAAAACATAATTTGATAAAACATTTTAGTGTTTAGTGAGTTTGTTTACCCAACCAACCTTGAACTCAAGTTGATTTTATGTGTGGTATGAATACATAGTATACAATACATACATCTGTATCAAGAGTAACAGTTTAACTACGACCTCAGAGCAGAGGTGCCCTGCACAGTAAAAAATCCACTGAAATATAAAAATCACAGCGTCTCCGTTACCGTGCCGCCACCACACTATATGACAATCACAGCACTACAGACATAAAGTTGAGCTGTGTTAATTTGAGCACTACATATCCACAGGCAATCTGCAGAAAGACACCAATTACACAGAGTTTTAAAGTGTCTAATTGAGACCCTTCAGTCTGAATATGTTATTACCAGTTCTGATTCAAGGATGAAGACAACATGCTCGGCTGCAGCCTGCTGCTTACTCTTCAAGGGATATGTGGTGTTAATAGGATGGATGCTCAGCCTTTGGTTCAGCGTCCTCCTACTGAACCAGCATGCCACAGGGTGATAATCCTTATTTTGTTGCACTAGCTTATTACAATGCTAGCAGTAAATTTTGCATTTAACCACAGGCCCCAGCTGCTTGATGTGAGCGCAACCCTCTGGAGGCAGTGCAAAGTCTACAGTATATCACAAAATAGCCTATTATGCTGTTAAGAAAACTTTTAAAGTTAAAAAATTACAATTGAAAGAAAATAACCATTATGATTCAGGAAAACAGCTTAGGAAATATTTTTATTTCTGACATAAATTACCGTCATCATCCCGCATTCTGATGGTGCATTACAGTACATGTATCTCTTTAAGACAGACAGAACTTCAAAAGACACAAGGCTGTGATAAATGTGAATGATTCCTAGAATTTGAATCAAAACTCGTTTAATTTGGAGTGCTGATGAACTTGGTTGGCCTTTAATTCCACTTCCACTGCACCGCAAATGCAAAGCTTTGTCCACAGACTTGAGTATGGGTCACACTGATTTCC
The DNA here is from genome assembly GCF_963691815.1 of Echiichthys vipera. Taxonomy (NCBI): domain Eukaryota; kingdom Metazoa; phylum Chordata; class Actinopteri; order Perciformes; family Trachinidae; genus Echiichthys; species Echiichthys vipera. The sequence goes on along the minus strand of NC_139832.1, from coordinate 12,575,341 downwards.
ATGACTCTAACTCCAAAAACAGCCACCAGACTCTCATTAGGAACCCCATGTTGGAGAACATGAATAATGCAGCACACTTAGAACACTGGCCAGCGTCTGTACATTCACCAGTGTGTTTGATCTTGTCAAGTTTAGCTCACATTTCTGCATTTATTCTGTGGCGTTTAACTAAGCAAGTTCCCCGAATGCACACAAGGGTGTCGCAGGCAGTCACTGGTATTTGATGGGTATAAATATGGGAACGTTTGAAGATTAACCCAAAAGACTAATGCCGCTGTAACACTTGCAATGGGTAGATGAGCTAATGAGAAGCCAGCCCTGGTCTTTGGCATCATAAACATTTTACCAAATGTATTCCAAAGCCCCATGGAAAAGCATCTTGAGAGTTCTTCCCCTTATGTACTGTATTTCTTCTCATTACTAGAAGGAGTCAAAAACATCAGCAGGAACTTTGAAGCTTTGAGCTTATCTGCAAACCAGAAGGCGCAGAGGTGAGAGTGAATAAAAATATAAACACTCAAAATAGTCCCTGCAGTCCACCCACTGAGGTGTTACAAAATAAAAAATGAACTCCTGAAGTGCATACACTCAACAAGTGCTACGAAAGGTACCGTTAGAGTGAAATTAATGATTGTGGTATAGAGTTTAGGGTAGTGTTGAGCAATATGGCCAAACCTTTTATCTTGATAATGATATCTATCAGGTTTTCTGGTAATTTCATTAATACAGTGCCGTAAAAAAGTGTTTATCCTCTTACAGATTTCTTTCTGTTCTTGCTTTTTTGTCACACTTGCATGTTTCAGATCATCAAACTAATTTTAATATCAGACCAAGAGAGCCTGAGTAAATACAAAACGCACTTTTTAAATGATGAGGTCATTTATTAAGGGCAAAAATCTATCCAAACTTTGTTGCTTCAGGACCTGGACAACTTGCTACAATTGATGGAACCATGAATTCTGCTCTCCGACCATCAGTTTGTGACCTTAAGCTCCAGCAAACTTGGGTTATGCAGCGGGACAATGATCCAAAGCACACCAGCAAGTCCACCTGTGAATGGCTAAAAAAAAAAAAAAATTAAAGTTTTGGAGTGGCTTAGTCAAAGTCCGTACTTAAATCTGATTGGGATGCTGTGTTATGAAATTAAACAGGCCGGTCATGCTTGAAAACAAAATTCTGCCACAAAATTCCTCCACAGAGATGTGAGAGACTCATTGCCAGTTATCGCAAATGCTTGATTGCATTTGTTGCGGGCAAGCGTGGCAGGCTGGTAATTTAAAGTTTTATTATAAAACCAGTACTGCAATTTGCAAATGATATCTCCTCAGGTATTTCAGATCCCTTTTTTTGAAACATTTTAATTTAATGTTAACGTAACTGTGTAATATGAAATCTCTATATCATTTTATCACAAGATCGATTCCATTAAAAGATGATAAATGATTATGAAATCATATTGATTTATCACCCAGCCTTAGTTCAATGTGTATAAAAAAGGGTCCCACATATTTTAATGACCAATTTAACATCTTTGTCTTAGTTTCTCAATCACAACTAACTGGATCGAATGACAAAGGAAACAAAACAGAAACTTAAACTTATGCAGATGAAACAGTGGAGGCGCTGTCTCTAATACCTTTATCTAAATACTGATCAACTGAAAGTGCAGAATGAACATCATTCAGTAGTTCAATAGTTCACTGCAAACAATCCGCGGTGAAATGTTAATATGAAACAGAATGAATCACAATGGAACATTTAAGCGTATCATCTTAGGGAAAGTCCTCTGAATTCAAGCAAAAACAAACCTTGGAGAAATGTAGGAAACTGATGGCAGTTAATACCAAGCCATCATGTTACCAGCCCGCCGATTTGAAAAGGCTTGAGCAAAAAAGGGGGGAAACAGGCATGTCAAGCTTAGCTTTATTGAAGGTCAGAGTAGCCTACTTGCAGTGTGGGCAATCTTCCCCTTAAGTCATTTAGCTTTAATTTCCACATCTGATATCACAAAACGTGCTCCCTGTAAGAGGGATAAGCTTAGCATTGGCCAGAGCTAAAAATAATAAGTCTTAGATGTTAAGAGACCAAGGTTTGTTCTCCCAAGTCATTAGCTGAGATAGCCGTTACACTGACTTTTATTCCCTGAGAGGATCGCAGGAGGAATGGTGCATTGCCCGCTCTTGCCTTCAAAGTCATTCCAAAGAGTTTGGTCTCCTCGAAATAAAACAAGAATTTTCAAGAAATATGATTCCTTAATAGAAAAAAATAAGAGAAAATATCACTGACACAATCAAGGTCTCTTTTCTCATTTGAGCATGATGCTGAAATAATGCTGTTACAAGTTAGATATTAAGTCACCGAGTCAGAACCTATCAAGTCAATTTAATGATGATAATCCGAGTACACTCCCCAATGGATGACAAGCTGCATCGGCTGCATAAAGATAAGAGCATCTTCAATGCACGCTGGGGAGATACTATCAATGCCCCTGTGAAAGCAAAGATGAGGAAGTTCAGCAGAATTACCAAGTACTCATCGAAGAACTCAATTACAGTAAACAAGAATAGTTAATTTGTTGCCAGCAGATAATCAAACCGGATTAAGCTGATAAAAACTGATTTTAAGGTGCTGTGGCAGTGAATGCAGTGCGTGAGCCAAAATGTTTCCAGCTTGATAAGACTCCTTAAAGCAACACATTGGTATATTTGATACACAGTCACTCATCCTGCCCCTTTGACAGCAATGAAGGTAAAAAAAGTTAGGGGCTATAAAAATGATATACATGACACCGGCATTTCATCATGTGTTGTACCAGCTCCCAGATACTCGCTGTTAGCTCAGGACCCAGAGGAGCTTCTGTATCTCCATGATAAACTCATCTGGCATGATTTATTAACTAGTGAATCACACTCTGCTCTCGCTCCGTAACACACACACACACACACACACACACACACGCATTCACACACACACACACACACACACACACGCACTCACACACACAACTCTACAACTTCTCTGGAACAGTAAGCCTTTCCACAGGGACAGTCAAAGTCATTAGCACCTCCAAACTTTCTCCATGCTAATTTTTGCTTTGATATACTGGGTAGCTCATTTAAAACATAGTTCAGAAACAGTGTGCTAATGTTTAAAACTTTCACAACCAATACAACTTCTTACAACTTTCACATTACAGAGCTCACTCACAAATTGTGCAAACTTTAATAATGCTTCTTGGGGATCTTTCAAGATCCATCGATAAAAAAATCATGACTTGTTTCACTTTCAACTCATCCGTCTTTCTATGGAATGGGGGTGCCTACCCCCATCAGCGTGATGCTCTACTCAGGCCAAAATGACCTTGTAGAGGTTAGGCTAAGGCAGCTGTCTTATCACATCGGCCCTACACTGGTCTCAAGTGGTCCATCGAGTGCACTGCTGGCACCAGACCGCACAAAGAATGCTGGCATCATTTCATTCTTTGAGCCTCCATCTGCCACGACTCTGACCAAGGGGCTACTTCTTATTTTAGACCATCTATTCACATCCCCACATCCGTGTCCGCTCATACAGACCCCCACCGGCCCATCAACCCCCGTCCCATTTACCCCTCACATCCACTCTTCAAACGCAAAACTTGGGCTCCCAAGGCGGAGCTAGCCTGAACTCTATGAAGTAGACTGGAAACATCCGTGTCCTTTCCCAAACTTTGTCAGGTGAAGGATAGTGGTTCTGCTCTAATGGACAGAGGAGAAGCTTTGCCCTCACACTTACACAGCACTTTATAAGGAAATCCCAGACAGCCAGTACAAAAGCCGGATTCACACACACTTATCACTTTGTAATAAGTACAATTCAAATCAATGAAGAGGTCATTTCAAAATCTTAAAAAAGTGTTGGACTGGCAATTTCATATGTTAATGTTATAATCTGTACATCAGTTTTCCTCATAGTGTTCCTTTTGTAAACACATTTATATATAATCACCCATGAGCAGTTTGAGAATCTTGAATATTTTTCTGTTTCAAATATGCTTAAATACAGTCAAATATCAGTAGGCAAAGAATTATATTTCTCAGTATCACTTACTCTTACTTAAACTTATGAACTGTTGTTGTCCAGTCACACACATACATTATGTATACATACACGCACATTTAAAAACACATGCTGCACATGTGGTGCTGGCTCTGTTAGGAAATACATCACATCATTTCCGTGACTGCTGTAACTGCCTGATACACCAGGCTGGAGACCACAACATCTGTAATGATGGATAGCCTTTATATTAAACATATCAAAGTAACCCCAAAAGAAATACATTCCAAGTGACATCTATGTATTACCGAGGGGGACTGGTTACACATAATTGACTTCATATGCAGCTCAAGTGAGATCTGGCGTCAAGCTCTGCGGAGATAGCCTTGGTGTCTTTTAAATTCGCAGTGCACCTTCTATTTTACATACTTATGTGCTTATCCATTAATGGACTAGAGAATTCAATTTTTTTTTATACCATTTCCACTAGTTTTTAGGCAAAGACACATACTGTAATAAAAATAGTCAGTCATATGAAAAAAAGTTGTAATTTTGATGCAACACCTTCTGACATGTGCATGCTTCAACATTGTTGCTTCTGTAACCACCTTGTTGGCTGGGCTGGTACATGCAAACTCAGAGCCAAGTCAAGTAGTGAAAGATTGCCAAGGAAATGTCTGGCAGAAAAAAATATTCCTCTCCTGCTGGATGAATCTCCACGGTAGAAAAGTACACCTGAGGCCACTCCTGTACCAGAACAGTTGACATTGACTTTTTTGGGGGGGTTGTAGTCTCACAGGTGGGACCAAATTATCTGTAATCACACCCAACTTCTAAATTAATACACCTGTGAAAGCACAAGTGACACTAAAACTTAATGTCGGAAGCTTTTCTTCATTTGGTTTTCATCCAAATGAAGGCCAAAAAGAGAACAGCAGGTAGCAGCACTTTACCTACAAATGGCTTTTTAGACAAAGCCACATTGAGCAGCTTGTTGCTTGAGCACTAAAAAGTAGTTCATTAGGAACACTTTTTGAACTTTGGGGTGATTTGAGCTTGTTCTTTGTGTCCTTTGGTTGCACTGTGCTATTATATTGTCTACTCTCCAGCGTTTACAGAAGACAGGACTTTGGTGAATCTGAATTGTTCTGTGTTTCAAGATTTCTCCCCAGAGTGTGCATCGCAGCCCCACACCTTTAGTTTGGAATTTATAGGAGTGCAGATTAATAAATCATAATCCTGAACTCGGCATTCCTCAGTCACCTTTTTTGTTGTAAGTAACACCCCAATTCCCAGCAGGCTGGGCACACAAAGGCATGTAAGATCTGTGCTGTGCAAGAGAAGGGAAACAAACAGGTGGTGTAAACCTCGGCGGGCCCAGCATCTCTGCACGAAGCCTCCCTGACTCGGTCCTATCAAAGCAGGTTGTGAGACCTTACTGCAGTTCCCTGGTAGTCCCTTGCTATGCACACTTAGCAGCCTCTGGGAAAAGCACTCCAGGTGCTCATTGACTTGCATGAAGGCTGACTTTAGTTCTCACGCTGGCGCATACGAAAGACTGATGAGCTTCTATTGATCCCTTGCAGTAGATGCTTTTTCTCATGTACAAAGAAGATTATACAATAAGTAATAGCGAGGAAAGGATTTTACCAATTATCTTCACTGGTTAAGCCTGAAAGAATTACAGCAGAAGAAATATCTAGCATTCTTTTTACCACAAACCCTTATTAACGCTACCAATGGAGGAAGCATGTGAATCAGCCCTATACGTACAATGTGCACAGAGTTGTAAAAGTAGACTGCTATTACCCATGAGTGCTACAAGATGCCCAGCATAAGTGAGATGCCATTTGCTTTCAAGGACATTTAGGATCCCAAGGTACTTGTTGAAGAGGAGGAATATTATTAACCCCGGTGGCATGACCTTCCATTTCTTCATATTTCACAGGCAGAACCGTCAAACCATTTTATTACAACATTTCTTTGAATGGTGAAAGCTAATTTGACTTCGGGGAAATTGTTCTGTGTAAGGTCAAAACAATGCCACAACAATGGCGGAAATGGGGCATTTTAAAAATAACTAGACAGGGGAGGAAACTTCAGCACCACAAGCTGTTCTTTTTTTTCTAGGCCAGTGTGCACCAGCTTGCCATGACTAGACACTTGTCTAAGTAAAAAAAAAATGGGGAAGTAACACACTTTTACTTTAGAGAAAAGCTAGATGAGAGTTGATAGATGCATAACTTGCTTCTAGATTTTTGGCTTCCCCGTTCACTTTGGGAAACTTTGTAAAGGACCTTGAAAATTCATAGATGACAAATTTGTCTCTCTTTTGTTAAACCGCACATGACCATATTTGGACAAAAGGGTGGGGCTGGGGAGAAGCCCAAGCAGTGTTAGGTTGTTTCAGGGATACTGTGCTAAGCTAAATGCTCAAGCTGGTTGACGCAACTCATCCGGTGGAAAATGTCCGGTTGAAAATTGGCAGTTTCCATTAAGTTACCAGCTAACACTAGCACTAGATAGCTAACATTAGCTTAATTAGCAAGGTTCAACCAAAGGCTATTCAAGACATTAAGGGCAACCACAGTGTTAAAAAGCACACTATGATAGGATCCTGTGAATTTAAAACAGATAACACCCAAAAACAAGTTCACGTCTATTTTAATGTATACCATGCCATGTCTATGTATTACTAGGACTTTATCCTCCTGATTCTAACACGGCAACCTGTCAATCACACAGGGGCCACGCCCCTAAGGCATCCAACGCTTTATTGTCCATTTTTCTTTAAATGGGACCATAAGTTACAAAGGGACCATCGTGCTGTATTGAAGAAGACTTGAAACTAGTGATTGAGAATATAAACTCATTAGGAAAATATTTACTGTGGTAATAATAAAATAAAATTTTCCCACTGACTTCCATACAAACTGTCTTCTTTCTGCAACCAGTGGACTTGCTCCCTGTTATAATTTAGACAGAATGCCGGTTTAAGGCCCTTTCGCTTTGGCATCACTTTTCAGACTCAGAAGCTACATCCGTCTTTATTATACAGTATATGATTACACCCCACAATACAAAAGTGTAACTGACAAAAATACAGATACAGAATGTAAAGCCTTGCTGCCAAAGGGGGCTAAATATGTAAAGTTTGACCTCAGAATGACACTAAAGCCCAGGTCATTGAATCTTCAGCTCAGAGGGGTTTTTCCTGTGGAAGGTATAAATATGCATAGAAAATATAATGAGAGTCAGTATAATGTTTTTTGTACGGGGGCACTACAGGAAACACTACAGGAAACACTAACTATATTCAACAGGGGTCTTTAAATATCCAAAGCAAAATTCAAAGAAATTTGGCCATTATTTATTTTGTGTAAAACATTGCTAATTTGGCGCAAGGGTGGAACCAGAGAAAAGGTTATACATTGACCAAAATGGACAAAGTTCCCCTGGGGAGTAAGCCAGCGTTCAGCAATGTTCATGGTAATCTGCCCTTTACATTTTCAGATAGTTTATGTACAAGTGGAAATTTTTGCCTGAGGGTGATGGTAAAGTAAAGGTCAAGGGGTCACCACAGTGAACCATGAATGTAATTCCCAGAGGATGGCAGGAGGGCAGGACAGTTGGATTCTTGGCCTGATGGTGTGGCTCTGAAAGCCTTTTCTGGAAACAACAAATGTAATCATTTTTTGACAAAGTTACTGTAAACAATCACTTTTAATATCTTTGAGCTTATGTTGGCACTAATGTATGTGTGTTAATGTGTGCCACATTACTCTTCAAGATGTCAAGGATAATGTGTGTTTTTTGGTCAAGGAGAAATTTTAACATTACAATTGTGTTACAAAAAAGCTCAAGGGAATCTGAAACATTCCCTGGGGGATTTGAATATACATCAGACTTAATTACAATCCTTCTAGCAGTTGTAAAGATATCAAAATGAGAGCAGAGTTTAACGCCAGAAGCAGGGGGTAAAAAAAACTGGTGCCCCTGGCCTATTAACGATGCAAGACGCTTAAAGATGGGGATGCGTTTCAATACTTTTTTAGTACTCATCTATCCTGAGTCTGACAATGTCCTAGGAGTGCAATGCCAAATTGGTGGAGCACTCTTTTAATTTCCCCATGCTAAAGAGAGGTGTACAATGGCAGTCAGGGCCAAACTAAAATAAAAACTGATTTTGATCGGCTTTATTTTATTTACCCAGATTGGCCCCAATACAGATCCTTAGGGATCAACTAGGGACATCAGAATTGAACATTCTATGACATGTCAATATCCTGAAAAATCTGGGTATTATTACTGATTTATAAACCAAACACACATTTCACCAGCCATTTGGCTCTTGGCAACTGTTCATTTAAGACCTGGAGTCAAATGACTGTGGAAGAGAGAAAAGCTGCAGAAACTCTGGCTGAGCAGGTGTGCTCCTACTCTTGTCTTTTCTGTATAAGACATGGCAGTATGACAATATTCTGTCTCCCATCCTTAGTGACACAAGACTCTGGAGCTCCCCTATAATTAACCCTGGCTGAGCTCCAGCCCAGGTAGTGTAGGAGAAAAGGCCCACTGACTGCCAGCATGTCTGGCAGACACCATCCATTCCCCAAACCTGGAGATGATCCTGCACAGGAGACACTTTGACACTCTCTACTGCATACACGGTGGACTCAGCAGAGCTTCAGCCAACAAACCCATCTGTGGAACTCATTATTAGATCACTGCTAAAGACTCAAGCAAGACCTTCCACACTTAAACTCAGTTCTGCAGATATTTTTCTAAGCTGGCTTATGGAATATCACTATTCCATCAGCTCATTGGGTAGATCATATTTTCCCTTATATATTCCTCATCCACCTTTCCGTATAAAAGGAATTGATGCTACACATTTGTGTTGGTTCACTTGATGGTTTTGGAAGGCTGTGAATATAAAGCGTGGAATATTTCCACAGCATCCAGACTAGCTGAGTACTATTGTGCATCAGCATTTCTTAAAAGGGCCCATAAGAGCTCTAACATTCTAGGTATCATCTCAGCCGTTGTTGGATAAAGAGAATCCATAAGCCCCTCATTGTTTGCAGTTTGACCAGGTGCTTGGCACATAAAACCCCTACATTCATCTGCCAAAAACTGCTGGCTCGCACACAAGACTACAAACATCTCTTGCTCACTGCTCTGAAAATCATGTTTTCAAGAAACCATGCTCAATGGAAACACAAACTGCTTCAGATATCTCTTTTGGAAAAGAAAGAAAAAAAAATAAACATGTATCATAGCTGTGGATACAGCATAAGCGTTTTATAACAATGAATCTTCAGCCCTTTACCTGTCTTTTGTCATAATCTGTTACTCACTTCCAGTAAATGAAATGCATATAATCACACATAAATCAAGCTAATCATACATGCCATATTGTTTAAAGTTCCTGTACAAAAAAAAAAACAAGATACCCCAATCTAATCTTTTTTTGCTGCCTTGTGATGAATATGAACCTGGGGTTAACCGATTTCTTACAAAGACCGGAAATCAATTAATATTTAATTTGTCTGCAAATTAAATAATGAGAAAATAGGAGGGTTTTTCACAATATCTCGTAAGTTTTTTTTACTAGATTAATTTGAGTGTTTTCATCAAAGGTAATTTTACACACAAAGCTGCCACATCCCCAAGCCTTCCCGGTTCTGGCTGTACGTTTCTTTCAAAATGATTGATTCGTAAATGGATGACTGCACAGAGCCGGTGTGCAATTGAGTGTTTCTTTCATGCTGCTAAAACAATCTGGTTTTAAACATATTAAGGGGTTTATCGTATAATATTTTATGTATCCTGTGTGAACAGAAAAGACAAAGTTCATAATTCAAATGCAGACATTATCAAACATCTACTGTATGAGGAACAAAACCTGTATTGTTATAACTCACATCACGTTTTCAATATTTGCCTTTTTTGTTTATCCAAAAGTGTCTTGTCTGTTGTTACTAGAGGTATTAAATAGAAAACACTTGCAGTAATTTAACATCATTAAATTCTCAATTATGAGCTGTCACTTAATAATGGACAGTGAGCAATTTCTTGGATTTTTTTAAGTGAACAGGATCCTCTGAGCGAGTATGACACTAATTACTCCATATAAACTCTTTAGTCGAGCAACAGATAAACATAAGCGGCATCTGCGCATTCATATCCAGGCTGCTCCACATTCAAGAAGCAATGTCTGACGGTTTTGATGTACTTCAGTCAACCTGATATTTCACTTGTTTAGACAACCTGCTCTGGTTTCATCATGTGAATGTCTAAGATCATGCAAAAATAACATTTACAGTCACACCCAGGATCCCAGCCACAACTTGCCATTTGGATTTTAGCCTACAAGTCTTTACAAATAATTACTGTAAGATTGTAACTAAGAATTATTTTCACTGTTGATTAATCTATCAATAATATTCTAGATGAATCGGTTAGCTGTTTGGTCTAGTTCAGAGTTTCCCAAATCCTAAGAAGGCGTCTTCAGGTCTCTTGTTTTTTTTCCACGACTAAAATAGATTCAGTTAACTGTCATAGAAAAGTAAAGAAACCATAAAATTTACACAGACTTCTTTTTTTGTTTTATGACTCAAACCAGTCAATAAATGATCAAAGTAGTTGCCGATTAATTTAATAGCTGACAACTCATCAATTAGTCTTTGCATCTATGCTGACATTGCGCCTTTGTGATAATTTAAAGTTTAATTTTAAATTACCGTTTCTTAACTTTCTATCAGATTGATGTTCAAAGGCACCACAAAGGAAGGGACCCACTGATTTGTTACTAAACAATCAAAAGCCAGCATTGATGCTTGTTAAGCTTCAACATGTTCAGCATATCCAGCTGGCAGACCATCATTACACACAATCACTCTTGCTGGCAACATCCTCTCCAAAAGCTCTAAAAGGATTGTCGTCTCTTCATATTCAAATCTGCATATCTAGATTAATCGGTAATAGACTAACAAATATAAAATATCAATAGTAGATACCAGTTATATCAGTTAATGCATCTATTTCTTTTCACATGGTTTAAAATTAAAATGTCATTTCACTGTTTCTATTAAATACAGAGTGGTAGAAATTATTTTTATGGAATAGGGCTGTTGTTATGGGTCAAACTATATCCAACGACACAGGTTGAAACCACGCAGTGCTGCGCAAATCAGCTGGGCACAAAATATCCTTCTGTTCCCATTGTCACCTCCTGGTACCTTCACGCTTTGTGGATATATCCGGGAGGGAGGGGGAAGCAGAGGAGAGCCAGGAACCAGGGGCTGAGGCTGAGGAGCCTGGATAAATTAGCCAAACCACTTAGGTGATTTCAACTAAAATTAGCAGTGCTGCCTGTGGGCTCCATCAATTCTGAACTTGCTCAAACTCTGACAAGCATGGGGGAACTTTTCCCCCTGGCCTCACTGTCTAGGAGCCCCCTCTGTCTGTCTCTCTCTCTCTATTTCCTCCTTACACCCTATTTTATCCTTCCCCTCTGCATTTTACTATAGAGATCTCCAATTAGGGCTTCCAACAACTATGAATGACCACTACTGTCACAATCCCGATATTCCATGATATTATTTTATTATTATATTTCTTACATCTTTCATATCAGAGGCAAGAGTAGTGGTTCAATTCAGGAACATGTTCCAAGGTTTGCTCTACAATATATTAACTGAGCGCCAGGGATGATAAAAAAAAACATTTTAAAATGATAAAATTGAAATTAATTCAACATATGGTGTAACTGTGCTGTGATTCATTCAAGGTTCAGACTCACCATCCAGTTGCATCATCACAGGTGATCATGGAGTCTGTTGACACACAATGTGGTAGCCGAGAAACCACATGAACTGAATTGGGTGGAACAAAATGAGATGCAATTTCAAAAGACTCTTATTGCAAAGCTGTAATTCAAATATTAGCACCAGGGCGACAGCGATTTCTCTTTTATTGTATTTGCAGTACATAATGCACATGTCTTGTGTGTTACTGTGGAACAATGTACATCAAATTAGAGAATAATGCTGCAATCATTTGTTAGAATTCACATGCATGGTGAATAGATTTCCTTCATAATCTGATGACATATGTGCATCATTTAGCTTCACCTGGCTCCTCCTGGCACCAGGTTTTCTCTCATGGCCAAATTGCCGGTCTACCTACACTGACAGGTGGCCACCCTTAAATGAGAAATTTGCAACACATTTTGTATTTAGTTCGTGTTAATTGTCTCTCTGGGCGGCAATTCCAAAACAACTGTAATCTAAATAGAAGTTAATGTGGAGAAACTGTAAACGTGCACCCAAAGTGACAGAACTTTGTACACGAAACAGTGAATCCTGAACTCTTTGATGCGCAGTAGGGTTAAAAACCTCCATTTAGCTCCACAGAAACAGCCTCTTTTCTGCCTGAAACATCACAAAAACCTTATGTTTGATGTAAGGAACATTTCTGTTTCCACATATGTTTATGAAATCAACCGCACAAATTTTTAGGTGATTTTTATTAGCGTAATTAATTGTTCACAGTAGTTCAAGCTGCGGGGTGAACATCGCTTTTCATTGCTAATCAGACAGCAACTCATCAACGCCCAGACGGCATGCATGCTGAAATGGAGCACAGGAGCATGAAAACCCAAACACATGTGTGTGTGCACACACTCAAACACCAATAAAAATAAAATGACAATATTTAAAAGGAGGCTGCCATGACTCACTAAGATGTTAAATCAGACATGTAAACATGCATAAAATAGTGACGGATCATATTTGCTGCTCGAGTGACTGCCTGAACCAACGGAGCCCAGGCAGATGAAGACAAAGACATTTCATAGGAGGAAGTGCATCGCTCCAACAAGCCAAGCAGACTAAATGGACCTATTCCTTAATCGTTTTTAATGAAGACAATGTGAATCCCGAGTGCCACTGAGACTCCACGAGCGTTAGCGCCGCATGCACGCTCTGCCGCAAACTGGCTGCCACAAAAACAAAGCTGAGTGGCTGATTTTTAATTCTACATTGTGAATTCCAAATCATCTCACCCAGAGATTACCTTTCCCCCAGCAGACCTTCTTTAATTTGTTCAATTAATGGAAATAGTGTTCCAATTAAAATGTCATATCCAAATGAATTTAATTTGAGCAGAAACTGCCAGTGACAATTGGTTGGTGAGAGATCTCTGACAACAGAATTGAATAAAGCCGTTATATTAATATCCATCAATCCACTTTTGACTCATGACTTTTCCTAACGATGGTCTTTTTTTTATTACTTCACAAGATACCTCAAGATCCTATTCTGAAATAAAATAACCATTGCCTTGACAAACCTGACTTAATTTAATGCCATGCCCTTATTAGTTGGAATCAGGAATATAGAATAAACTCAACTGCATTGTTTACTTCCTAGTGCGAGTTGCGTCTTTGGACCTGCCTGGCTCTTGTCTCCATTCATCCTGACCTGTTTGATGACACTGTGAGCAAAAGGGGTCAGATCAAATTAAACTATTTGATCACACCACTGTACAACACCTCAGTCGATTACTTTTTTCCCTGCTGTTATGCAACAACTAACATCTGTTACTTTTTTATGGACATGTGCAGCCTGATAAAGCTGCAACATCATATGTGAGCTTAAATGTACATCAACACAAGGCTGAATAAGATGGATCAGTGCAGACAGAATATCACAAGGTTAAAGGTTTTAACATGCAAATGGAATGATTTTTTTTCAATCTCTCAGGTGAAATAACTTATTTGGTCACATATTAAATGAATTCATTTTGCTTCAACCTCCATTTTATACTGGGCCAGGAACGATAGAAATGTATGCAGACAAATGTTCTCATCTCTTTTGGGAATGTCTAGCGGAGGAAGTTTCTCTGAGAATATGGGAACATTCTTTATTCGGCCTAACAGCTCCTGCAAACCTATTGTTTTGAGTTGACAAGGTGTTCCATGGAAGCACATCAGCTCTTATATCAAATTCGCCATTCTGACCTTCACCCTAGTTACAAGTGGGGCAAAAAGAGTGCATGTGAAACAGAGTGGGAGAGGGAGAGGATAGAGAGAGCGAAGACAGGAGAAGTTATAGAGAGGAGATTTCCAAGGACGACTCCAACTTCCTAATGTAGTCTCCAGAAGCTAAGATTGGTACGCCAGTGAAGAGGAGGGCAACAGGAAAACAGTCTCCCTCCGGAGTGAAAAGGTAGGGCAGTGGTCAATGGTACCAAAAAGATAAGCAACAACATAACTTCCAGCTTCCATCAAGGTGGTAAAGGGGATCTATTATGCTCATTTTAAGGTTCATACTTGTATTTGGGGTTTCTTCAAGAACATGTCTATGTGCTTTTTCTCATACCGCCCACGACTGCTACACCTGTATTCAACCGCTGTCATCCACTGCTCTGTTGTACCATCCCTGTTGTAGCCAGGAAATGAATGTAATAGAGTACAGGTACACTTTCTACCATGAAAAATATCCAATAAAGACCTCCAATCCAAAAATTATAGAGGATTACAAGCCTGTAAAAAGTATGCAAACTCTCAAGAGTCCCAATTTCAAACACAGCTGCTTATGTTGTTATTACAGACCTCCCAGTTCTAAGTTGTGTTAAGAATACATCTCCTCAAGACTGCTGCTGGAGTCCTTCTCGTGCAGCCGAACAATATAAATACCTTGTCTTAAATAAAACATGAATGAGGGGGATTTAATTGTCTCTGCTTCCTTTTCTTGAGATAATGGTGCATTTGGCAAGCCACTACATTAATTCATACAGAACCACACCTCCTATACTCACTTGTTCACTTTACACAAAATTATGGCCACAATATTCTTCATCAGAGGAGGTAGAAAAAAGAAAAGTCTCTTTTGTTATTTCGAGCCTGACACAGTGCTGAAAATGTTGCTATTGCAACACTTTCTCCATATGCCTCCAGACATCATCAAAAGACTATTTTTACTTTTTATTGGTAAATCATCAACTTTTATTTGAAAGTAAAACAAATGACAGACGTTTCAGCCCCCTTGGCGCACCATCATGTGGGCAGGACAGCAAAGCCAGGCAGCCTGACGAATGCCCAGCCAAGGCAAGCTGGAGGGAAGTAAAAGACACTCCTCCTCAAACGGGCCCGTCAGCTTTCAAAGAAGCAGCCATTAGCGAGTGCTCATCAAGCGGTAACAGGGGCCTGTCCATTCCCCTGGTGAAGCAGAGCCAACGGCGGGCCACAATGCCTCTACAGCAGGAGGGAGGCGGAGGAGTACGGAGATGAGCCCTAGACCCAGTGGTGTTTCCGAGCGGAGTCAAGCCGCACGTCCCCGGCACATTCAATTCCCATCCCAACTGTCACTGCTGGCACTGCATTCAGCCCCTTCAAGCACATAATCTGTGCTCGTATGGCTGTTAAACAACACACTCTCCAGTCCTTCACTCATCCCGTGCCATGGTATTGTTGTGTCTGCTGTCTTTCTGTCTATTATTGAGCCATTAAAAGATTTGGTTGGAGAACCATTTCTCAGCATATGGTATCTTGATCAGCGACAAGACAACTTAAGGACATTAGATTCCTCGCACATTTAGAAACTAATCATTTTGTACTACCAGAGGTAATACAGGAAATATCACTAGATGTATATCTACTGTGTGCTTTGGAGCGTGGTATAACCACCGCAATCATTTGCTCATTGGTTCATGCAGTGAGGAGCTGTGTGCAGCGCTATCACCGGGAACAGGTGAGAGAGCTGACTGAGATTCTTGCAAGTTGGAGGGAAAATCATTGCATTAATCTCAACAAACAGAGTGGGGTCTAAGGTGGCACGGTGCCACGCCGGAGATTCCCACTTATGGCTATCTCTCCCGATGACAGAGCGATAATGTCACATGGGTCCAGGTGAGCGAAAAATGTCTGCTTGATGCTCAGTCGGCTGCTTTAATTGGCTAAAACAAAGTAATTTGAGAGCGGTATGGGGGGCACAAGGGGGTAAATGATGGGACAGAAGGTCATTGCTTCTCTTTTACTCTGCTGTGTGCCATCCACCAACACTCCCAGCATGTGCTACAGTTAATATTGAGATCTATTATACACTAGCCTTTCACCATCTGCTTCACACACTGAGAACCTGTGCTGCACTCCTTGTTATTGAATTTTTTAAAAAGAAAATTTGTTTTGCTACACTGTACGTCTGTTTGAGGATGTTGCAGCATACTTTGATTCGTGGGGATCATAAGACACTCAGATGTTACTGATGGTGAATTATAACAAATGATGTAATAGCATCAAAAGAGCTTTTAAAGCACAAAGAGCAGCGCATTTTTAAAAATGCCCTCTGTATCCATGTGGTGCAGTCAAAGCAGGGAACATGCAAGCATGATGCCAATTCGTAGAGTATTCCATATTTTCTACACTTCAAATTATACTTGAACTACTAAGGTTGGGAACTGATAACATTTTATGGATACCAATGCTAGTATCGAATCTTTTCAGTCCAATTCTTTATCAATTCCTTTGTTGAGTCCTGATCCGATATCTGAGTGAAAAAAATGGCACACACAGGTTTTCATCACCATTGCAACTGTTTTATGAACACAGTGTAAATGAAGCAAGTTTTGAAAGAGGAGTTTGGAATTTGGTTGTCCGGTTTTGATTTTTGTTTTTTGAATTTGAATATGAATCCAGTTTGACATGTTCTACTAAAGTGTGTACTAATATCAAATACCAATGCAGTATATTCATAAATAATCAACAAAGCTGTAACTCTATCTCAAAAACCTCATCACACTCCTTTAAACGGTGTTTCCCAAAGTATACTTTTTTTAAAGTATTATTCTTTTACAGTATAATCCCTTATGATACTTCATTAACACTTCCGAAACGGAAAAAGTAACAGGTCGTGTCAAAAGGTGCTGTACTGTAGACATTTTTCCAATATGAAACCACGTGCGCAGACAGCATTTCATTAACACTTGTGTACCCGTGTGTGTATGCATTCAGGCATGTGTCTCTGTCTCTGTGCGTGCTTTCAAGCGTACGGGTACATGTGTGCATGTGCTCGTTTGTGTGTGTTGTGATACATGATGCACCTGTGTTAAACAAATGACCCCCATGCCTGTGTGGGTTTCTCCCAGGTGTGGCTGATGCATGGATCATGTGGTGCAGAGTGCTTGGGGCCACATTGGCTCAATCGTCCTGGGATCATCTCTGAATGTGGCCCCGAATTTGCATTGAGAGAAGAAAACGGTTCACCTCCTCAGCGCAGCCATTTGACGCATCTGAGGTGCATCGGAGGAGTGTGCTAGACAAACCCCCTGCAGGCAGAATCAGGTGTTATCTGTCTGACTGGGGACACCACCATCAATCTCTCCTGTCCACTTTCCTTTGCCCAGAATCAAATCAGCACAGGGTAATACATCTGCGCTGACGACGTGCTGACAAGATAAGCAATCGAGTATGCCAAAATGTTGCCAAGTTTGTCTGATGTGTGAATGGAGTAGCGATACTGTATTTATCACTATATGCAACTGGTTTCCACTATAATGATAAAGTGAGATACTGCTGTTCTACCACTTCATTCTTCAACTAATTCCTCAAGTTTTGCTTTCACACCAGTGCTCCATTGCTAACTAGAGCTAAAACAACAGCCCAGGTGCAAAGTTGTTCAAAGTCAAATAAGAGCTCTCGTGCACAGAAACAAAATGCACAGTGCAGTTGCCATCCTTGTTAAAATAAGCAATAAGGTTTACAGAAGATCTTGTGCTTTGACACTGAACACAGCTGAAACTGACTAAAACCAAGTCACATGAGAAAAACACTTAGTGTAATTGGTTCATCTTGTTTTGAACCTCTCATTTCACATCTTTGAACACACATTACCTGTGCTGCTCTTCAAGATTCAATTTTATGCTCCATCTTATTTTCCATTTACGGACTAACAACACTTTTTCATATTAATAGAAAAACAACTTATTTCCTCTACCTCTACTTCTACACTGACAACACACAGATGTACTCTGGCTTTGAAGAACTTGTGTGTTCATATGACGTTTTAGATTCAAATCTGGGCTGGAACATTATATTAAAAAAAAAACTGTAAACTGTCCAGAAAATGTGGTAGAGTTTTTATATTTAATATGTAAAAAATATGAAAAAAAAAGTACCATCCTCTCTCGTTTAGACTACCATAACATTATTCTTACATCAATCACTAATCTAGTTCACTTCCCTGGCTCATCCAAAATTCAGCAGTTATGCTTTTAACTGATTCAAACAGACAAAATAACATAACTCGAGTTCTGTCCTCTTTCTCGGGTTACCGGTTATTTGAAGAATTGATCCGAAGATTTTTACATACTACTTTTACAAGCACAGTGAGGTCTGGCCCCAAGCTATACCGCAAACCTTAAAGCCCCCTGTGAGCTAGCCTGCAGCCTCACATTCTCCTTCTGGCTGCTGCAAATGTTTCTGTACTTGAGACAAAAGATGACCAAGCTATTGCTTTTAACTTCGAAAGGACCAGCTTGAGGGTCTTAGGCAGGCACATTTAACATCATCTGTTAAATCACATGAAGATGAAATACAATAAAAGCTCTAAAGTCAAAATAACAGATGCACTTTCTTGTAAATTAATCTGTAAAACAGGGCTCATTATGCCTTGGGTCACTAGGTGGCAGAGAGTTTCAAAAGCGCACAGGAAGAATTTGAAAGTCGACCAAAAGATGCACAAGAGAGCAGGAGGGGAAGAGGGAGGTGAAAAACCTCTGTTGACACCTGGTCTGTATGATAATCTGATCTGTGTATGATGGCTCAGAGTTTGAAAGGCACTTTGTCCAATTAGAAGTGTGCAGCAAATTTCCACCTGCCCCTGACAGAGATGAAGTGGCTCTTTCAGAAGATGCTGTGGCACCGAGCCAGCAAAGAGAGCCCAAACACCGCAAGTGGAGCAAGCAGAAATTAATGAGCATCACAAGCTACACTTGTTTAACACAAGATGACATCGAATGAATATTCCCTCAGTTAAACCGTTTCATACTATATGTCAATTACTCAAACCTCAACAAAGGCTGAATGAAAATAGTTTAGAAAGAGATAATACGTTGATGAGGGTATTGTGTCAGCAGTAAATCAAAAAGTAGAATATATTTCTGAGTTTCTAAAGACTTTAATTTGTGGTGGGTTTAGACTTTTATTTGGCAGCCACTGTCATTAACCTATCTATACTTAGTCATTTATATTTTCTAAGAACATTAAACAAAAAAGTTTAAAGTGAAAAATAACTCTAGCTTTGTACAATATTTGCTAACAACACTTGAAAGCAACAGGAATTGTAATGTGCTAAGTTCTTCGTAAGTTCACAGTTCAATGCATAAGGAACGTCTGCACAATGTCCCACTATCAACATCAACCAAAGGCCTTCATCTTCCTATTTCTGTATGTCTATTTCTGTCTGTCACATAAAAATAGGCTTTTAACAACCCATCATGGCGTTAATTATTACCTCTTAAGTACAGCATTAGTAAAATAAAGCTGAAAATATTGATTGATCAGACAGCTGATATTTGTCAGTGAACAAGAGCAGGATTTGCGCACCATACATGGTGAAGAGTGACTCTGTCTTTCAATCACTGTCAGAAAGCAGCACAGCAGCAGCATTGCTGCATTGATTGAGTCCCATCGTGCCACACTCTGTCTTAGTACGCCTCCTAAAGCAATCAATCCACAGACACACAAGAAGCAAATATTCATTAGTGACTTATTCATATTCAAAAGCCGCCTTGTGAAAGTAACAAAAGAGCAGAATTGTGTTTGACAGGCACATTACGATGATTCTATGACATACTGTGTGAGACATGAACAATCATGATCATCTGCTATTATTTCATGGGTAAAGTTTCACAATGAAAAAAAGGTGTGCTTTATTATCTGCCAAATGAGAACATCTGAATACACAGCTATTATCTTAAAAATATATTTATAATGTTCTGATGTTACACAATGAAACAAATACAATGACTTTCTTTGATTTCACAAATAACAAGCCAGACTTCTACACTCACATTTGTTTAAAACAGCACAAAGGTCAGTGGAATAGCTGTGTTTGGACAACACAGACTAGAGTGAGATGTTTCAATTAGAGGAAGCTAATAGTTTCACACAGAGTGAATCAACATGATTAATACTTATGGGTATTGTTTAAGTACTCCAGCCCACTGGCCCTCTGTAAATGGCAAAAAAGAGAGACGGGCTGCGATGTTAATAATTAGTTGGTTCTGCGCTCAAAAAAATTCTGTCCAACCTTACCAGATTTTAATCAAAGGCTGAAAATAGTAGCTGATTGTAATCGGCACTCAGAAGTCACCAGGGGTGTTTGAAGAGCCCGTCAAGCCTGAGAGGGGAGCTAATTCGATTAAGTGGCGGCAGTACCTGGAGGGGACGGATCTGTATCTCTCCCTTTTTTATTTATGAGATTAAGTCGCGCTTGTTATTCCAATATAAATAATCAAGCCAACAGAAATGACACTGATTTTCAAGTCGTTTTTATCTCCCTTGTCTCCAAAAGTTTTTTGTTTATTTCAGGTGACAAATAAACTTTGTTGAGTAATACTCTCGCAGTATTCATGTGACAGAAATTACGACGGAGGATGTTATATGCGTGCTTTGCA
The DNA here is from genome assembly GCF_963691815.1 of Echiichthys vipera. NCBI lineage: Eukaryota > Metazoa > Chordata > Actinopteri > Perciformes > Trachinidae > Echiichthys > Echiichthys vipera. The sequence goes on along the minus strand of NC_139832.1, from coordinate 12,554,620 downwards.
TTTCCCAATATTATTAAAGAGGCAAAGAAAAAAAATCAAAGTTTAGGCACTCTAAAAAGTTATGCCCCTGCAACTAAATTATTTATAATATTTGTTCAATTTGATGGATTTGTGCAAATGGAAAACATCACTATCCTTGACTATTCTAGGTTATATTTAAGACTTTCTGAGAATGCATGTGCAGACACTGTTAAGTTACATTAGTATCACTCTAGCCAAAGGAGAAAGCACATGGATGTGTCTGTCTTGTTACTGTTCTTAGTCAGTCTACAATATAGAAGCCTACAATATGCAACACATATTTCCATTTTCATCTTAGCTTGATGTCATAGTCCATTCAACAGTCCTTCAAACAGAGCTGCCATAAGGGTCATTTAGCCTTCAGAAAGCAAGATAAATAATAGTTAAGAGTCTCTTGAGGTGTGCTGTTTCACTAACATACTTTAGATTTTACAACGTTGCCTCTTCCTGTTTTAAAGTGTGCACATGCACATAATGTCTTGGAGAACCTCCGTGGCCGGGGGATCATCCTGATTTTTTCTCTCAAGTGTTCAACACATGTCAGCGCTCTGCAGCCCGCATGATGCTGTAAAGACTCTGTGGTCAAACATATATATTTCCTCTGAGTGTGCAGACACTCACAACTTTATGTTCACATGACTTGACATGAAGCAGAACAGTGTATATGGCCAGTATGATAGTGTTCACAAGAATGATGTTTTATAGAGATACAGCTGCTCAAAGTTCCTGACTGAGTGCTGGAGGTTTACAGTGCAAGGGGCTTACCTACGTGCTCCAGAGCTTTGCACCCTCCATGCTGTTAGAGATGTGAAAGTCTTGGCCCTAGATGTGACATAAGAATTCCTCTGAGTGATCCTTCAGACCCCTCTCACCACCTCTTTCCCTCCAGGCCTCTTCTAAGGGGCCCGTTTCATATCACAGAGGCGCAGAGCAGCACAGAGCCAAGCAGCACCAGTACGTAGGTCACAGTGTACCACATTAAATTTAGACTCCTTTAACGCCCTCCAATAATGAATCTGGAGTATTTCCGGTCATTACTATTCAGACTTTTCTATCTAAGATACAAACTTCTGTAAATGGGCCATAGATCTGAGCTGTCATTCACCACTGGAGATTTCACATCAAATCTGGTGTCTGTCACCAGTTGAAACTTCCTCGCCAGCCCCAGTTAAGCCACTGGTGATTCAAACTCCAAAATAAATTGTCCCACAAGAATAAAACTTTTAGATTTAGTCTAGGGTAAGTTTGACACGTCTAAACTTGTTTTTATTAATATATCCTATTAGGGTTTGCATTGCATTGCCTACAGTGTACACTCGATAAATCTAAAGAGTGACTCACAGGTTACCAAGAAATGCATCAACACCGGAACATTTGTGCTTTGCATTGTTGGAGAAGTGTTTTAAGGAACTGTATTCTATTATGCCAGCAGCACTATTTAACAACTGGTACAACCACTGCACTTGAGACTTGGACTCAAATAACATGAACCTTGGTGAAACAAGTTTTAGATGCGACTAAGTATAGATGATGAAAATGTGATATATACAGGTATATTGCCTACAGATTTACACAGGGAGAACTGTTAAGCCACTGGCCGAGATGTTTTCGGCTTTTAGAGAAAATCAGGGGTCAAATGTCCAACTCAACGGTATGCCTGCTAATAGCCAGCAATGTCTTGTCAGTGTACAGTTTAACTGGCGGGGCCGGAACAACATTGCTAGTAGTTTCCAACAATAAAATCCACAGGAATCCTTTCATGCAGCTTACCTTGTATCAGATACAGAAAATGTTCCACTACATCATTGTGGGTTATTGCAGGATTTGTAATTCCCTCATAACATACACTAGATATTAAGAATTAAATGCTCAAATGATAACTGCAAAATACATCTTAAAAGTCCACTAGATGCAGCACTAAAGTGGTTAACCTACTGACCAAAAAAGTGGTTTTGCACTGTCTTGCTATATAAACCTTTAAGGCACCAAAAATATAGTTTTAAAAAGTCTTATAACATGCCTTTTTGTGTGTAATTGTCATGCAAAGTCCTGTTTGTCCTGTTTCCTAAAAACAGGATGGACTTAATATATTGAGTTTTAAATTTGAGCAATTTTTATCACAAGTAAGACACGTTAGGAAATTCAAACCAAGCCGGTGTAAAGAGACACCCAAACGCATCCCTCTGATCTGTATTACTCTAATGCTAGTGTAAACGTTATTATAAAGGTAAACTTTAAAGTCAAAGATCTCAATGTATTGGAACCGGTTGTTACATATACACACAATGCATCAGAATGAATCTTTAGAAATATAACAGGAAAATAATTAGTTTTTGATTAAGGCTGGGAGATATGGCCAAAATTGTCTCATCCAATAACGGTAATTTCATATCTCGATAACTGTAAATAGAGTCTATATGAAAAAAACACATGGTAAAGTCTATTTGTGTACATTCCCCTGTGAATTAAATACTTTACACATTTCATTAAGAACTTTCGAGCATGAACATAAAGTGCAAGGATGAGAAGGCAAAACGCAAATTACGTCAATATTTCTGAAATGAAGTTTGGCCATTGGTTTCTCGACATGGCGAAAGAAACCATATAGAAAAGTATATACAATAGACATTTTTACAACATTTCAATTATGTTTATCATCATATTGCCCAGCTCTATTTATGATAGAAAACATTCCAAAATGTGTTTGGCCGAGAGAAACAATCCACCAAAGGGAAATGGGGTAAAATAGACATTTCATGGGAACATAAGTAATTTACAGCACTTAAAAAATAAGTAGGACAATTTGAGCTGAAATAATTTTTACCTATTTTTTACATTTGGTTATTTTTTATTTTGAACTAACGGCGAGAAAAAAAAATCAGACTTGATGAAATCTCAATCCCTGTTTATTTAACTACTGATTTGGATTTCATGTTGACATTCACTGGTACATCCCCCTTTGATAAGCAGGCTACCGCTCTAATGTCATTTGACCTTTAAAGCTCATAAAAACAGAAGACTTTTTTATTTTTTTCAAAGGTAGTGGTACCAAAGTCTAAACTGAGAGCAGATGTCACCATCTATGCAACAGCCCAGCGTAGTTAAAGAAATACTGCTTATCTTTTGTTTTATGCTGCTGGTCTGAGGAGAACTTCATGAATGGATAGGATATAATAGATCAAATGCTGAGCTTTGACTTCAACTCTCTGACAGGTACCAATAAAAGAGATTGTGATAGTATCACCTCAACCACATTTAGGAATTGAAGACGCAGGAGGACTGAAACCTGATATAATGTTGCAGGCAGCCAGCCAGAAAAAAAAGAGATACCTAATGGAGTTCCTCTCCCGGATCCGTCCGAGCTGAAGGCTCAACTATAAGCCTATACCCGAATTTCTGTGCTCTCCAGCAGGCAGAGAGCCCTACTTCATTGAATCTGAGAATGCCACAGCCTTGATAATGTTGCTGTCCACTCGAGTGGCATGCAAGCTCCATTCCAACCCTTGGCTTTCCAAGTTTTTGTGTAAAACCTTTTTTAAAAAAAAATAAAAAAAATAAAAACCCTGTGTCCCTGCACCTCATCTGTCTTGTGTCAACAACAACTGAATAAATGCTGCCACTCTCGCCAAAAGCTCTCATTTTGCTGCCCAAAAATAAGACTGCTGGATGAAAGTCTTGTTGCATGTTCATTTAGAGAAGACTGAATGTCTCCATGCTCTGCGGTTTTTAGTTTGGATCATCTACTAAAACTGCAATGTCGTGGCGGAAGATTTGTTTCCCACAATAAAACGTTCAAAACAGCAAAAAAAAATGGGAAAACAAAAACACTTGTGATGGGACAATCTACAAATGTTCTGACATGATAGTTTGAGAAACTGTATGAAAATACCAGAAGCGACTGAGTCTAGATATGACACTGAGGGGAGCTAATAAGCAGGACACACTGTAATATATTTCCACTGTAGGAAACAACACTTCATCTGGTGACAACTTTCACAATGTTTAAAGCAACATAATTTATTTTTATGAGAAGCAATCAATTCCACCTCTGCCTCCCTAACGGAGGAACATGAAGTTCAGATGACTCATTGTCACTGTAAATGACAATTACAAGCATCTGTGTAGCACAAGAAGACAAGCGTAGTGGTCAGTGTCATTCAGTGCACTACAATACCACTACACGCACATGTACTGTACACACACACTTTCAAACAAACTCATGTTAACAGAGGATACAGGGCACCGGAGTTCTTATCAAATCTGCAGCTTCAGAGCTTCCCTGCGCAATTGTGAGGTTTCAAGCCTCTGCAGAGACCATGACCTTGCATAACCGAGCCATTAATATTGATTGTTTCCAAATTTGCGAGCCGAGGGATCTTGCAATATGAAAATAACACCCTTTCTTCTTTCCAGTAATGATATCCACAGCCCTCCAAGGCCTGTTCTCTGACCCACTCAAGTCTTACAGCAGAGCTTCTGCTGAAGTAAGCCCTTTCTACTTAAAAGGTATTAGCACTCAGGGTTAAAACAGTAAATGCTCTGCATGCAGGATAAGAAATGTGCATCCTCAGAAAGTCTAATACAGCTGGGGTAAAGGGGGAAACTGCGCCTGAGCAAGTGTCTGCCGCGTTTCAGATGTCGGTTTCTGTGGCTGGCCTGAAAAGCCTGAGCCTGGAGCAGTAATCCTAAAACACTGCCGTGAGCAATAAACTTTTACTTATTGTTTTATTTTTTGAGTGATCCTGCACTGAACTGTGCCGACGCAATAAACCAACTGCAGTTACTTGTAAATAGAGCACTTGTACTTTTGCATCTATGCTTTATCAAATAAAGCAATTAAGCCATAATTTCTTTATGAAAGCAAGTGTTTCTTCTGCTCCCCTGTATGGTGAATGTTCTGAATATTTCTACATGATCCCATTTAGAAAGAATCTGCTTTGAGAGCCTAGTTAAGTGTTGTTACAGTGTTATGTGTTCTATGGCAAACCACAATATAGATTGTCGTTACTGTACGCAACTGTACATCAAAGCAACAGAAGGTAACTCAATGATTCTGCAAGATAAGATTAAAAATTAACTGCCTGGTGTTACCAGTCTTTTGAAAATTGAGTAGGCATCCTGTTTGATATGCATAGGTTAATACACATTGAGATATGGGCTTCATAATTAAACATACCAGAATAAATTAATTTAGGGATCTAATCCTAACATATTTCAGGGAAGTGTGTCTTACACTTATGTTTTAAAAAGGTTCTTCATAACTTTTCTTCAAGCCTTTACTGTGAACACTCTCAATCTATAATTCTTACTCTTTGCTCAAAGGTCAAAAAAAGTTTCAGTACAGGGGGAACTCCTTTAAAGCTGCAGAGGTTGTCCCACTGAACATGTGTTTTTTTTCACCCATTCAGCATTACATAACAGACCAAAGGCGTTCTTTTTTTCCTGTCTTTCTCTTTCCCAGACGCACTTTAATCCTGTGCATAAATGGGTGGGGTGAATATGGGTCAGCAGGTTAGGAGTGTCTCAAAGTCAGAAAGAAAAGAAAAAAAGAAATCAATTCACGAAGCCTCTCAACTACCTGTCTTTGCCCCGCTATTACATAAGTGCTCCGGCTGAGCCAACCCTCAAAGTCACACAGTTTCCCTTCAGTGGTAACCATACAAATACCAGTTGAAGTATGATTATTTCAATTAAACAACCGTGTTTTTTCCTATGTTTTTGTTGGGGAGTGGGTGGGGGGCTCTTGTATAAAGTGAAAAGATCTGCGGTGATGATTTCTGCTCTCAGTTGCGCGCCTCTGTTTATGGCTAAACCTGTTACATAACCAGCTTACATTCCACATTCACCATATCACACTCTAAATATACCCTTGCGCACAGGAAGAGTGCGCGCACACACAGGAATAACACCGTGCGCTTTTTTAATTGTCACATGTATCGCTCGCCTCACTTGTCATGCATATGCACCAACTGTGCTTGTCTAGAATCAGCAGAGAAATCAGTTTTTCTTTTGAACTTGGATGAGCCCGGTTAGCCTGCTGGAGACAGCCGAGAGGGGGTGTGGTTAAATACTGTCTGTACTGTACAACATGGACAGGACGTGGTGGATAAATCATGTAAAAAAAAAAAAATGAACTCAGGAGCAATGCAGAGACACTTTTGACGGGCTCGCTGACAATATAGGCCCGTTCAATTTTTTATTTGTCTGGTCGTGTGGAGGTTTAGTCGCACAAATGCGGTGCAGCGCCCTTCATGCTTGCAATGTTTGAGAGCAGGCGCTAAACAAATTCCAGCTGCTGGGGCGTCTTTTGCACACACATGAATAGCCTGCAAATCTGTTAGCTGGAGATGTAAAAAAAAAAATTAAATAAAAAATAAAAAAAATCCAGCCAGACGGCGCCGTGTGCTGTATCAAAAACAGCGGAGGACACGTCCCTGTAAAAGGGGCGAGAACGGTGACTGATCGATAGCCCCACAGTTTCCAAAAGTTCACTTTTTTACACTTTGACAATATCGCGTTTGAGCGGACAGGTTGGACCTTGTTGGCATGAAGGGAAGCTCCCGGTGGTCAATTTCTAAGTTGCTGGCTAATTGATTTTTTTCTTGCAGTCAGAGTAAATGTGACATCTGTGACCGTATCACCCCCCTATGATTTGAGCTGTCAGTGGAGCCTGAAAACCAGCAGCACACACCGAGGCACTAATTACAAGCGAACGGCCAAAAGCCGCGGTTGCACTCAATAAAACAAGCCATGTCCCTGTGGTGGGGTGAATTTAGACAGTGTGCAGTTATTTGTGGGGGGGGGGGGGCGATTTAATTCATTTTGAAGTTTGATTTAAAAAATCCCCCATCCGCCTTCATTTCTTACACAGTAGAAAGCGAAACACGGTCCGCTTACCTCTGTTGGTGCTTGAACAGGTCTGCCTTCGAACCGGGGCTGGATGATCCGCTTTCCGGAGCGTCTCCAGGTTTACCGGGGTTTCCCTGACCGGGGTAGCCGGCTCCGAGGCGCTGTTGCCCGGGTCGCTCGCTGGATCTGGAGGGGACTCCATGTTGAATTTCAGCTTCGCTGTTTAACTACCGCTAGTACTTCAAACTAATTCTATGCGATCTGTGAGCTCCGACACTACGCCTTGCTATCTAATTTAGACTAGAAGTAAGAAATGAGAAATGCGAGTGTGTCTGGAGGTGGGTGTGTAGGTTTGATTGTCCACTAGCAGCGCTAGTGAGAGCTCCAGTCATGCACACTGAAAAGGGAGAGGTTGTCAATAGCCGAAGAATGGATGTAGGCCTGAAAGTAATCCATGCTGATCGACCCTGCGCAGTTCTACATGGGAATGGCAATATTTTATTACTGCCTCACCTCGCTCATCAGTCTTCTACATCTATATATTACAATATTTACAAGTTGGGCATATTTTGATAGTACTATGCTACATATACTGCTGAATATGAAACTGAAAACTGTCTAAAAATGTAAAAATACACCGTATTGACATGCATTTGCATCATCTCATCATCTCCACCATTTTAATATTAGGTAGGTTAATTAAACTGAACAGAATGAATAGAATTTGTATGAAAACTGCAGCTCGTGTGGTTTATCTCGTCTTAATCACAATATGCAAATCACTCCCAGCTAAATATGGCCACTATCGTCCACATCATCATATTCCATTCACAACACACAGAAGCGTCTATGTTTGCAAGTTCATAGTCAAAAGCTGTGGAGGCAGACTGCAGGAATTATTTACTGCTAAATCTTTTAGTGTGGATGCCATCCCCGTCTGCAGCACACAGCGGTGTGTGGGACCATAGGACAACCATGTCTGAGATTCAAACAAGGATAGCTTTTCATTATTTTCATCATCACCATCCTCCTCTCCACCGTCCTGTGGGAGGAGCGGATTGCATATCTCTGCCTCGAGCTGATGGAAGGACTCTTCCACAATCACCTGAGTTTCTCTGCTCTGATAAAAGTTCACACTGACAGCAGTTTGGACAGGAAATGTTTTAATAAGATACGGTGCCCCTCATATCTGGCATCAAACGTCACTCCGGCAACCGCCATCCATGCGCCGCTTGTTGCACAACAATTACAAACACCATGCTTTCTGCATGTGACCAGCAGGCAAGCCGCGAGGCGGAACCCCGCCTCCTTAAAGCGGTGCACGTGGACTTTGACATGGTCCTGCCCTCTCGGTGCAGAGCCAAACTGCTGCTCTGATCTACATCAGTAATATAAAAGCGCAATGCCGAAAACTAATGAACTCATAAAGTGATCAAATCATAGAATCTCTTCAAAGAATAAATCTGTAAACATCTGCTTGTATATTAGTATTCTTAGGCTGACATAGTGTATCCTCTTAATGATTATATTTGAATGAAACCAGTGTGACTGCCTTTAAACAAATGTAAATTAATAGGTTTTAAAATACAGAAAGTATAGCCTGCACTTGTACATATTCTTTTCAGTTACCTATTTCAAAACTCATGTAAAGTGTCTGCACCTAATACGATCAATTATACAATCTAATCCTTTATTACCACACTGCTACTCTTTTATAAATACAATATCATTAACATTAATAGCATAAAAATGACAAATGTTAGGGTTCATGAACCAAAAATGGCCAAACAATAAAGATAAACAACACTGTATTTGAGCGCATCCAACAGCTGTGGTGTATTACAACATGCTTTCAGTTGGTGGCAATGAAAGTAATGAACTTTTAGCAAAGTCTTGCATCTTGTCCTTTCTCAAGTGTGTCTTAGATTTGGTCCCCTCTGCTTAATGTCAGTTTTTGGTGCAGCTTTTGTAATCGGTGTTGACCTTTCTGTTGTTTGTTTGTTTTGGAGCTGAAGTGATATCAGTGACATAACTAACATGGTGTTAAATGGTGTCAAACATGGCAGTGAAACAAGCTGAGAGACGGAGAGCGCAATGGTTTTACAAGCTAATAATTAAGTCAACACATTTCCAATTTCCTGAGCACTTGCGCACACAAAAAAATGGAAGACAATAAAGTGAGATATCTAATCCATATAGAAATACTGAATAAATCAGTAAAGTAAATATCTGAAGTCTGGACTAGTCATAGGGGAGGACTTAAATAATCTGATTTCATGTTTCCACTGCCACGCTCCGCATGTAACTCACCAACAAGAGTATGATATAACTTTTGGAGCTGTGCTGCGCTGAAGGCCGACTTTTTGACCGAAAGCCAGAAGGAATCTCTCGTTGCCAAGGAAAGAGGCCAAGTTCCATTCCTTCTGCTCAGCTTTAGCTCTTCCAAATTTCCCCGACCTCCTGACCCACTGCAATTTGACCGTGTGAACCTTACTCTCACATTGCACCCCGTGTTGCATGTTCAGCATCAAAGAGGAAAAACTTGAACTTGGAAGACACGTGAGTACACTTGGAATTTTACCTTAGAAAAAACACATAACAGAATAACTGCATAAGTTGTATAGAAAGTACACGCTTTTATGTGCACACCCACAATTTGAAATGTACATTGTGCAGGTACATCTAAACACTCCTTGTATGTGTGCATGCATTCAATAAGATGAGCATAATAATAGGAAGAATGTTTTATATTGCACCGACAGCATATACAGGTGCAATATCTACAAACAAAAACAATGTAAACACAAATTTAGGCCAACAAACTGCACTGTGATTAAACCGAAAGGATGCAAGGACAAGTTAGATTCTGCTTGTTTAATTTTTGAGTTAAAATGAATTATGCTGCTGTCAAATTGTTGAGCGGGGGAAGGATGTGGCGGATGTGAAGCGAGTGGAGTAAGCATGCCTGCCTGTGTTTAAAAAATGATTGATTAAGCTGACATCGGCTCAGGGGTGCAACACCGCTCTATTTTTCTCCCTCATTATGTAAGGCTATATTTCAAATCAGGAGTGCACTGGAGGAAGACACTAGAGACACTGTCAGGACACCCTTCAAATAAAAAGTTTATCAGACAACAGCCGAGGAGACTGATGAGTTTTCCCTCCGATCTTGTCTTGGGAGTGACGATAGAAGAGAAAAAAAATGTGTTTGTCAAAGGACGAGAAAAATACGTTCTACCAGTTTTTCTACAAAGCACAGATTTCATTGTGTTTGTACAGTTCATCTTCTGAAACTGTTTGTTCAAATCTGAACTCACAGACAGACGGAGAAGGTTACATGTAGACCATGACTTTTTTTAATGTATTAATTTTCTTCTGAAGAAGATACATTCAGCTGTGTTTACAAAAAGTAATTAATTCAGATGAGTGCAAACATGTTGCTCATAATTTAAAGCAAATAGAACACTTTGAAATTCACTCTTCTCCTTGTACTGCTCTAGTTTTCTATGCAAACAGCAGGAGCAAAATATAAATTCTCAGAATGACATTTATTTTCATGCGGACATGGTGACATATCTTTGTTGCCTTACAAATCGGACATCAGAACCCTAGCCCGGCAAACACGCAGTTCTTTGCATGCTCATGCAGTGCAGAGTGCCAGAGTGTAATGAAAGAGACATATTAATGGCCTTTCACTTATTCATGCGTCGGAAATGAAGAGGCACAGTCACATTTTGAAACGGTTGACAGAATAAAGAGCCAACATTGGGGAAATGATTGTATTTATGATTTCACTCTGACAGATGAAGGTATCAAGAGAGAGACAGACTGACAAGTTTCTGACAGTTCAAAGTGTTAAATGATGTGATGTATGGCAACATACTCGAGTACAGGGGCAACCGCTCTTATATATTTTCACTTTAAGAATCAGCAACTCACAAGTACAGACCTGGGAGGCAGCTGAAACGCCATTGCTGTTATTACAGCAAACATGAGCAGTACTGTATAAATATAAACTACAACAATATCAAAACTGCAGAATAGCTACTTATAGATGGCTTTGCACTTTTACCATTTTGATAAAAACAGATGGTTCTACAGTGTTGCTTCACTCTTAAGTGTATCCCATCTCTCTCAGAGACAGTGCTACCAATAGCACCACCTAGCAGCAGCTTGACCACAGTAACTCACTGTCCACATTCAGCCTCAGGTTGCTAACACATTGTGTCTACATTTCTGTATAAAGATGAATTCCTTTGCATACTAAATCAAGGATGCATTAATGTGATTCAATGTAATTTAAATCTACCATCTCTATTTTTTTCGGGGTCATATTAGTGAAGATGTAGAGAACAAAAGTGTTCTGCCTATACCACATTAAAAACTGTGTTAACAATTGAGATTTACAGTGATTCTTGATAACAATTATGCATTTAAATTCAGTTTAATAATTTAGTGCTATATGCAACCTGATGATTAAATAATGATATCTTAGGTAACAGACAAGTTAATTTCTAATATCTTACTGCACTCTGTAGCATGACATCAAGACAGCCAGAGTTGCTACACTGCACTCATCCATGCTCAGTGATACAATAGCTTAGATAGGAATGCATTCATACAATCTATAGTTAAAGATGGGTATAAAGCATAATATTCCAAAACACTGGCCTGTGAATAAAAAAGGCGAATAAATAAAGATTTGTGGGTTAGAGTGAACTCCATTCTGTCAAAGCCAGATTTGACTCATGGCATGTGTATAGAGTTCATATGACTGGGGACCAGAATGATTTTCTCAGTTAAAAATCAGTGGGTGAAAAATGGCGTGGTTATTTGTGCCTGACAGAAGTTAAGAGCTTTTCCCCCAAGGCCCGCTGCCTCCCTGCTGACCACAACGCAGCCTTCTCCTCCAGCATCCACTCACCTTGTGAAATCACACTTCTACACCAGCTGCTGGGATGGCACGTCCACAGCAACTCTGCTGTCTGTGCATGTATCATAAGGATAGTTTTGTGTGTTTTTAGTGGCTCACTGTGTCCATTTTAAATGTTAAATTCTGAGATGAAGCGCGAAGGCAGGTAAATCAAGTGCAAAGTCAAGGTTTTGTACTTGTGTAATTAGTAGTGTAATTAGCTGCTTGGTTCTGAGGCTTATAGGAGAATCCTGTGTGGCACAAACAGGTCCCACAGGAAGAGATCAAAACATTGTCTACTCTGGGGAAGGAGGATCCCGATTAGAGTTTATGTTTTACAGGTTCAGAGGACAGAAAAATATCCCATATCAAGGAAGGAATGTTTCATATATATGGGATATTTATTGCATGGATATAGTAGATATAGTAGATATCAGTAGCCACATATGCGCTCAGCTTCCACTGCTGGCAGTCTATCCACTGTCCTCTTTCCACTCTGCTCATTAAAATGGACCACAATAACATACCAAAGATTGTTGTGAAATAATTCTTATTTTACATCTAAATTGTAAAACACAGTGGTTGAGAAAAATAATGGCTACATAGGTCATGGTGATCCAAAGATGTGCTGTATTAATGCCATGTAAAGAGGCACAACATAGCAGACAATACAGTAAATAGAGATTACATTTTTAGCTTATGTCCTTGATTTAGTGTCGATTATGACATTTCTGCATTACAGCGAACATTATTTTGACTCGTCAGTCAACAAAGCAACATAGTCGCCATCCTATACTGTTGCATGTGATGATAAAAACAAGACAACGGCACAATGCCTGCTGCCTGATCCTATCTGACAATCCTCGCCCATCCGACATTACTGTGCGGTCTCTGATGTTGGGCGGCTGCTAATTTAGCCTTTAGCTCCATGGTACCGTAAATCACAACACTCAGGAAGACAAATGTCAGAACACATGTTGCCAGACTGTGTCTTTGAGCAGAAGATTCCTTTAATTGGGTGTGCAGGGACCGGGTCCAATCCCCAGCACCCTCCTCTTCTTCCTTCTTCCTACTCCTTCCTCACTCTCCCTCTCTCTTTGCCTCTCCCAACATACTAACAAAAGGCAGAGAGATGAAAAAGACGGCGCCAACCCATCCCTACTTTGTGCCATTATAGAACAGACACACTTGGGGTAAAGAGGTACGATGCTGAACATCAAGGAGAGCTTTATATAACTCTCTTTTTATTCGCCTTGTTTCATGTTTATTTTACTTCTTCAAGCTATCATGTCTGATTGACACTGCTCGCTGTCATAACAACCATTATTCATCGAACTGGCTTATGGAATACAGTGATAGCTTCTGGATATATTTGTCTGAGTTTAGGAAAATGTGTAAAGAATCAAAAATGCTCTCCAAAGTATGTTCGGTGTCATCTCATCATCAGTGTTATGATTCCACCCTTTCCCCTTCCTCCGCTCACGCACACTCTGAACTTCAGCAGAGGGAATAGAGATCATAAAGAATAGATATTCAAAGGCTTTAACACAAAAAGACTTTCCTCAAAGCCTGCCTCTCTCTCTGGATCTGCTGGGCAAGGGAGGGTGAAATGTCCACACAGAGAAATCACAGGACTCAAGTCAAAAGAAGTCATTTTAATTCTGTTAAAATCTATTGTTCACAATTTAGATACCATTAGCGTTGGAGCAGCAGATGTTTATTTCATCATTTGCTACCAGATCTGAAAGTGTGTACACATGTAAAAGTTACAGTTTTGCCAAGATTCAAGTTCAAATGCTTAAACCTTGTAGTTATCAAAACCCATACTGTGAAGAAAAAAAACTTATACAAGGGAAGGACCCAACTCCCTCATTAGTTGTAAGACCAGCTAATAAAGCATAGTCAAAGGTTGCAGGCACACTAAAGAAAACTCAGACCAAGCTGCAATCCCTTCAGATGGTGTCTAGTTACCGCAAATCTAACTTAAATAAACCCTGTAAACCCAAGTTTAATTATCACATGTTTTCCTCCGAGCAATGTCTTCCCCAAAGATGAAGGATTTGTACTAATAATTAGAAAATGTCTGTATTTCTTCACTAAAACCGTGAGTACATTCAGTGGAATTATTTGTTCAGTGTACATTGAGTTTGGTGGGCTCAGTTAGTGTGTCAGGCCATGCAGATTACAGGCTGTAAAAGCTAAATGGAGCTGCACTGCAGGTAACAGGAAGCCAAAAAACAAATTAGATATTTCATATAGGATAGATGAAGCTGTTATGAAAATAAATCATAGGCATCCTACATCATCGCTCTCTTCCAGCAATACCTGGAACTGGAATATCTTATTTTTGCCACCGCATGAGAAAAGTGGGCCTGAAACGATATGCTACTCAAGCTAATGTTAAGGACTTATTGATTTAAAAAAAAAAAAAAACATTATGAATACCAGCTTCAAGGGAAAATATGTGATCAGACATAAAAACTCTCGGGCCATCTTTCTGAGCTTCCACAGAACTCAAATTAGAAAGAACTCTAAGCCTCTAAAATGCAATATTTTGAAGCATCTAGCTACCACCTATCAGCTATGTCATAAGCCATGTACAGTATGTAATCTATGTAGGTCAAGAAGTACATAATATATGGTTTTGCTTATAAATGTGGTTACATACAAATAAATACATTCATTCATAAAAAAAATTTAAAAAACAGATTGGGTCTGTATGAGTAATTTTTGTTTTGCCTACTGTTAAGCTTGATTTGTATAGCAATGGGAGTAAGCTATATACTGTAGCTAAACCACTACTAGATCTTTGAGGAGAAAAAAATCTGATGACATGACATGATAATGACAGCTGAAAGTATTTGTTTGTGTGTACTGAACATATACTTCATGGATGAGTTATGGGTTTAGCTCAAGATAGCTCCCTGTCGGATCCTGGTTAAAATTATATACTTTTGTGTCAGTAGATAAGGTACACAGAAGGTTTAGTTTGAAGCTAGTGTGATTCACCATGTAAACTAAACCAGTGGTCTAAGTTTTAAAAAGTGTCTATTTACAGTATATTTGTAGTGAAACACTCACAATCAATCCTACAACAACTGAAACAAATCAGATTACAATGTTAGTTTTGAACATGCAAATGGGGTCACAGTGCTCATAAGAAATGTCAATTAATATAAATAACCTGTCCCGAACTTAAGTCATACTGTAGCTCAAATGAGCCCTGAGCGATGCAGAAACTCTTATTTCCTGCAATCATCTGACATGTGATTCACATCATCTCTGTTTGTTTAGGCAAGGCCCTTAATAGCAGTGGGGAGCGATGGGCCATGAGCTGCACAGCACCACTCTAATGAGCAGAGCTGGACACAGACAAAGAGAGTCTGGGCTACGTTCAGCATCTCTGCCCATTGTCTGGCTCTGGTCCAACACACAGATATTTATTGCTGTTCCTTTTAGCATTCTGTCCATAAAGGCTGTGCAAACTTTAACTAATATGCCATAAATCAATATGACATTTAATGTGTAAAGCTACTGTAAGCTGTAATAAATGTAGAAAGAGCACTGGTTTACTTTAGTAAATTAATTTCAACAGATATGACAATCTACATTAGAACTGTACTCTACTCTTGATAAATCAGAGGCGTTGGATTCAAATGCATTCCATAGAATTTGATTATTAAAACGCTTCCGAACATTATTCACATCCTTGATGAACACTAGCAACACATATCATTATATTGATGATATTGAAGTCCTTGCAGAAGGAGTGCACCCTTAAATACTTTTGTTTACATATTAAAACGCTCCATGAATGGATCACAGGATCTTCATTTGGTTTACATTGTGTTTCTTAACCTTAAAGAAGTTAGAGTAAGTTAGAGTTTTTGAAACAGTGTGGGTTGCTAAACTTTAGTCTCAAATTCACTAAGACTAAAATAGACAGCCTGTAAAGAAAATTACACAGAGACAACAGCCAAAGCTGTCATTTTCCCCAAGGTTTTTTAAAGCCGGAATTGTTCACAGTAATGTTTGTCTTCAACAACAAAACAAGTATTTTCTCTTTTTCCTAGGTGGGTTTTTTTTCCCCAGCCAGACCCCGTAGTGAGCAGCAGGCACCTTTTATTGATCAACACAAAGTCCCAAATAAATGAGCACAGAATGAGAGCTATGCTCCAGGGAGTTCAGGGGAGCTGGAGCTCCATAGGTTCCCATCAATTTTAATCACTCCACTAATGAAGAGGCTCCTCTCTGTTGGGTGTCCATAACTCACCGTGCCAGAGCTACCTCCACTACCTCAATCAAATCATTTCTACACAGCCCGCTTCTCTTCACAACTCTAATGACCTTTTCAAAATAAACAATGCCTGCATTAACAGAGCTGAAAAATTGTTAGATATGAATAGAAAAGTGTTTTACACAAAGAGTGCACGCAGGACAGAGTGAGTTAATCAAGTTCACTTCAACGTTTGCGGCAAGATACAAACCATATTTATAAAAGCATTCGCAATGAGTAAATCAATATATTGAAATATATCAAAATTTGGAATATTCTCAGGTAAGGTGGTCTGTCACTAACAAGAAGACATTCCTAGCAAGAAATGCATCAGTTGTAACAGAAAATCCTTATTTGATTAGAGTAAAACACATTTTGAATTGACTTGTGTATTTGCTGAAATTAAAATGAAACAGATTCCTTTGTAAAATGCCAAGATCAACAAACAATATTCCAACTGGGCAACACCGCACACTGCCTGTTTTAAATATCCACGTGCAGTTGCAAATTCCTCGTCAATAAATAAACTTCAAGCCCTCAAGTGGAACTTGAGAGATCCGGGCCTTCCTGGGGAGAAGCTCCTCATGCCGTGATGGTGTGTAATCTCCTCCATCTCATCCCTTTTTACCCTCCAAGTATTTCAGAAGTTATTGAAACTCTGTGAACTAGCGCTTCATACACACACACACACACACACACACACACACGATCATATTTTACTTCTTGTGACGTCCAGAATCTTTCTCCAGCATCTGCTCCGCTCACTGTAGGTAAGGGAAAAAATCCATCACCTTCCCCCTGGGTTTGCATAAGCCTCTCAAAGAGGTGAATCACTGCCATTGGGCTATTTGTTGCCACGTTTGGGGATTTGCCCTGTCTATTGAATTTGATATCTGAACTCTCCACTGTGGACATGTTTGCAAATGCTCAATTTGGACCCAGAATGATAGGAAGCATTACAGTAGGTATTTTGCATTTAAACCAACTTGAACATGTAAAATGATACGTTCATATAATGTATGACTCATGCAGTGTGACAACATAGAAGAAAGCACAACACACATTAATTCTGTCCAATTCTACTGTGGCATTGTGATTATGTGTAGCCTACAGTATTATGTGGAAACATTTTAAAAAACCAAAAACTCTCCACTGAAAACACACAGTTTAAGTGGAGTACTCTCAGGGTGATCTCTCAACTAGAACACATTAAATTCACTGTGATTAACAGCTTGCTCTGAGAGCCTATGGTGAACATTGATGTTTGATCTTTCATTTGTGATGTAGCACATGGGGCACTCTTTGTGTGTTGTTGTCGGAGCCTGTGGGCACACTGCGCCATGTGCGCGAGCAGGGGCAGTGGGCCAAGTGGACAGAGACCTTGCTCTTGTCTCCACAGCTGGCCTGACCTGCTCATACATCCACATAAAGACAGGATGTGACCGGCTCCAGTGTTGCTCTTTAAAGATCCGAATGGGAATACTCATGACCCATTGTCACATTAGAGAAAAAACGAGTATCACATCAAATAAATAATAGCTTTATGGTTGTTCAAGTTAAACTGAGATCTAATGTATTCATAGCTAACTATACTATAACTAATTATAGCTACAGTATACATGCAGATATGTTATGTTACATGTACTGTATTTAACAGACAACGATGAATTATTTCTTATTTTAAAAAATTTGTATTTAGAGTAATATAATGACTAAAATCTGATGAATGAGTTTGTGTGGCAGGCATGTCTATGTTAAAAACGCGTTGTTTATTATTGATCAAACCAAACAACCTGATGGAGCTGAAAGTCACCTTGGTATAATTCTGGCTATCAATCATTTGGAGTGCACTCTTAGTCGTGGTTGGCAGTGCCATTAGCATCACCATGGCATTGTTTGGTAAAGACGACAGGGCTGTTCCGCTGTGATTAACACAATGAAGAATCATATCCTCATGTCCCGCTGCAGAGTCTATTGTTTCCTATTTAGCTTGCTAATCTCCTCTGGATGCTTCATCTCTGCATTATATCCCAAAATGTCTCAAATGTCACTTGGAAAGTGTTTGTGTGTGAGATATAGTACACTTGCCTCTGCATTTGTATTTTTAAGTCTTGCATTGTCAAGCAGTTGTATCACAATGAGGAAATCTACCATGGATAATTAGTTGAGAATAAGGTGCGGAAAAGCTGGGAGATTGCTTAGAGTCTTTTTTTTTGGAGGGGTTTTTTGTGTGTTTTTCTTTTTTAAAAGACCTTTTAAGTCTTTTTCTTCTTTTGGAAACAACACTGAATGTTCAAAAGACACATACAATAACTGAAACTAGCCTAGACCAAAATGACTGCGCAGATCAATGTCCATGACTTTGTGCTTCATCTAAACAATTACAGCATCACACCTGAGCTACTGTATATCCTCAGCAATATGTAATCAAGCTGTTTACTAGACCACTATTTATAATGCTATAGTCTTCTGGACATAAGACCTGGCAATGTATTTTACTCACGATCATTACCTTTATTATACACCAACATCCAATTATTAGCTGTTTTGCTGCCAATGTTTACAACAGAAGCACAGAGAAGCAACTCGCTCAACACCTGGTCTGGGATCAAGAGGCAAAACACATTTGCCCTCTGGTCTCACATGGACTTCATTTGGAGGCAAACTATGGACTTCCTAAAGGTTCTGTGTGGCTGGGAGACATATGGCTTAGCCTGGTGTTATGTAACCCTCAACCCTCACCATCTGCCTGGAAGCCCAGGTGTGCAGAACTTGCCAGCCACCAACTGCATCCAACACCACTGGAGCTCTGTCATTCATGGGTTTTTAATCTTGCCACCATCCCTTTCCGTGTTCCAATTACCAGACATGTGCTTGTACAAATAAGCTTTATTAATAACTGTGAAAGCGCTTTCCCAATTTGGCACGGTAGAGGAAGGAAACACCGGTTCGGCCGTGGATGTGAGAAGGAAGGTGAAGGGGGATCGTTGTGCCCGCCGATTGTTGACAGGAGGGCCCAGTGCACAGAGCAGGTTGGGAGTTATTGGAAAATAAATCATAAATCATCTCAGTGACAAGGAAAGGCCCTCACAGAGCACATCTCCTGTGTGGCCAGTGTGACTTCCTCTGATCGCCTGCTCCTGTAATGCTCATGCTAATACAGCTCTAATGAGTATATACGTGCCGCGCCATGGATGGATCATTAAAGAGAAAAACTGAGACATGGATAAGGAAGGAAAATTTGAGTTCCACTAGCAGGAATAACTCTGACCTCTCTATGAGCACTACTAAGAGTTCATCCCACAAACCCCCTCGGTTCCCATGAGGCATCAAGGCTCATTTCTACCCCGAGGTGATTTAGCCAGCAACTCATCCCTTCAGAATATTGGGGGCAGGGGAGGGGGATCTATAGTGGGTCTAGAAACATTGTGGGTGGCTTGATATCCAAAGCACTGACAGGTTTGTAGTCGGAGCGCAAATGCTGCAAAACCAACAAATGTATTTGCCTTTACAAATACAGTGCATCTAGTCAGGTGATCTAGCCTTTAGTAAATATTGAGTGGAGGGGTGTCCCAGCAGCGTGGTCTGCAGGTTTATCTGTAGAGAGAGGAGTACAAAGATGAGCCCCCATGAGGATTCAGGGAGAGATGGCTTGTGTTTGATCACCCATCAGGTGTCAGCAATGTTTCGGCTGTTAAAAACACAGGAGAGGCTGCCGCTCTTGTTTGTGCCAAGCACATCTCTTCAAAGAGCCTCGGAAGCTCTGTAGCTCCTCATTTAAATGGGAAAGTTTCTTTCAGCTGATAGCGAGCGCTGGTGGATCTCCTGTTGACACAGGACATTTTTTCCTGTGAAAACACATCACTGTTGTTTTTCTGCCTCGTGGTGAGAAGGTGATTAATGACCAATTTCGAGATTCTATCAAAGCAACTGCGCTGCTCTGCAAATCCACCCTAATTACTACACATTGTTACAAGCGTAGGAGAAAGAGAATATCACATGAATGCTGAGACCAGAGAAAGAATTACTTCTTGTTTTTTAAATATATATTTAAAGATACTTTAAACAATGCTGAATCATTTCTAACTAGATAATCACTTAATTGTTTTCTTTAGTGATGATTTCCACTTTAAAAATCTGATGTAAGCATTCTCTCAGCACATACTTGATCAATTTTAATTGCCACAGTTCTCGCCCCCTTCAATATAAAAAGGAAGTTGAAAGTAGAAGTAAGAAAAAAAAGAAAGAATAAAATGTATTCCTGCATACTATGATATGGTAAATGTTAGTGCCTGCTGCATCGCACTCCATATCACTTCGCTCCATATGAAAAATAGTTTGCTATTTTGGAACCCCCTGGCAGCCATAGTGGATCACCACAGACCCAGAGCTCATTTATCTTTTGTCAGAGATGAAGCCAAACTAACGCCATCTCCTGAAGCTGCTAAAGAATGAGGAGGGACGTAGGGAGGGTAAAAATAAACCCGGAGCCCAGGTAGCTACACAAAGAAGTCACTCTACAAGTAATGGGTGGCTTCTGAAAGTGGAACTCTGTTTGGAACTGTCTCTCCACTTGAAAATGATACTGTTTAGAGTCTAAGTTTACTCAATTACCTTTGCTGGTTTTTATGAGACTGGAGACGTAATGAGAAGGGATGGATGTAACAACAGAGTTACCTGGCTAGATAACTGACCAATTAAAAAGGTTTTGTTAGTTCCCACTTAAAAGCCCTGCAAGTATGATAAGAATAGGAGCCAAAATTATCAAAGCTTCTACAGTAAGTGCGTCATAATGAATTACTGTCAGACAGGCTCCATATCAAATTAATCATCCAAAATAAAATACACTCCTGGTGTACGGCACCACTAATGCGTTATAAATTGCAGCATTATATGTTCTGTTTATGAGAGAGAAATACTGTTTAAGTATATAATCTTTGACTATATAAGTATTAAAGTATAAGTATATGGTTCTAAATATTTTAATTATAATATGTAGAGAAAGGAACAGCCATACTCTTTCATCTAGATTTTTTTTTTAGCACTATACAACAATTCAGTGACCACTCAAGCTCTCTAAACAATTTCATTCACAATCCATAAACTTTATCTTTAAATGCCCCTTTAACTATAAAAATGGAGAAACTCAACCTCTCTGTTTCTTAACTGTAAATTACATGTTGAGTCATAACATGCTAACAGAACTCCTTGGAGCTCAATACCAGGATAGTAGGAGCAATTGCCCTAATAGAATCACAGTACATAAACAAAAAGCCTGTCATTTAAATACAAGACAATACAAATATGCTTCTTTATTGTATCACATAATCACAATACAATACAATTCCATAATAACTCCAAAATGCAGTTTCCCAAATGTTTGTCTCTCTCATCTCTGGCCTTTCCTTTGCTTGACCAGGTAAATCATCTTTCTCTTGTAGCACCAGGTAATGTACAAGGAACACACCTGTACAGCACAGTCGACACACAGACAACCCAGTACATAAAAACATAATAACATGGCAGCCATTTTCTGCTATAACTACTTCTACTCTAAAACTACTCATACTTTGCTTTAGCTGTTTAAAAAAATGTTGATACCTTGCAAACATATATCCCTGTTGCCATGAATAAGTCAGTTAAAAGAATATTCCTTTACACCTGTGGTGCCCCAGATAGAAAAGGTCTGCCAGTAAATAGCCATAGCCGCCAGCTACAGCCTCCCTCATTGACTCAGCTCTAGGAGAAATCCTCTATTACAGGGAATATAAATGATAAAAATTTGTGGTCATAGTAATAGCAAAAACTCCTCATCACAGAAAGTGCTGACATACACAATGTATTTGAGTTTTCGTAGATGATAAAGTATCAAGAGACTCATTTATATCGGTGTGGGACATCTTAACCAGTTTTTTCATGGTTGCAAGACGAGCTTAACCAGGTTATTTTAACATAGTTATAACAGTTATGTATGTTTAACTAATACTGGTGTACTGGTTCAGATGGAAGCAGGCTTGACTTTTTTCTTCGGGGACCCTTACTGTGCAGATATATGCACTCAAAAAAAAAACATTGTCAGGTCCAAACTGGAATTGACAGGTTAACATTAAAATCAGTGCCCCAAACATTTCGAGCTGTCATTCCTAACAGCTCTATTTCTTCCTGCTCTCTCTACAGGTTATAAACATAAATGGAATGGCTTTTATGTGATAACAGTTATCTGGAAATAGCAAACGCACTTAGAGGAGAAAATGCCTACAGAAATATTGTATGTCAGTGTCACAGTATAAATCCTTCTCTGCATCCCACACATCCACAGGCCATATGATTAGCCCTCCTGTGCATCTTTTCAGCTCTCTACATGATTGACTAGATCTGTGGTGCAAATCTCTCTGACAAGACAATGATAGACCAGTCTGTGTCTACTCAGAATGAGCCATCTGTGGGTCCTGGTGCCGGGCTGCGTTGCGGACAGTATGACAGTCCTCAGGTATATCTCTCAGCATGGTGCGGGCTGATAGTGTAGAGAGCTGGTGTGATACACTGCTTGGTTACTGTTACAGATGAATGACCCTGATGTGTCAGTCTCCACCCCTGTCTCTATTTGTGCACCTCGAAGAAGTTCCAAAGTGAAGGCGGACAGACAAACGCACCCGGGACCAACACACAGCCAGTGGGCTTGTCATTGGGAGAACACACCATGACTAAAAAAAAAAGGCCCAGCTGTGATTGCCTCTCCATGCCTGATGTGGTCTGATGATGGCTCATCCCTGGCCCGGAGATGAGAACCTGATGAACTGTCAGGAGGCAAACAGCTTTAAATGAGAAACTGATAGACAAGAGCTGCATATAGGGAACATAATAGACGCACAGGCATGCTTGGACATCTCCTTGCAGGTGGTAATATGATGGCTTTTCTATGTCTCCCCTGAAATATACCGTACAATGCTATACAACACCAACAATTCCCGATATTGGCTTGTACCCCCTCTACTTAAATACAAAAACTGGCCATATTTCCATTGCACTGTCTTGTTAATTATAAAACTGCTGAAACAGACTATGCATTGTTTCATGTTGCACAGCTATTATCAAAGAAATGTATTATTCTTCCTTGCGGTAAAAGATTTCATCACATCTGCAGAGCTCGAGAGCCGCTTGACTTTGATCTTAACGTGTCTTTTTAATCAAGTTCCAAAAGAGACGTCTTCATTGTTGCAGGCCTTGGCCAGACAGCACTGGGAGACATATGCTAAGTTTATCTTCAGCAAATAGATCAGCAGCGCTTTAATATTTTTCCTCTATAATGGTCTTCTTTCCCATTGCACTGGGCCCATTTGGCATTATTTGCTGCTGGGCATGACTTCTTAATAGAATCGGAATTCCAATTTGACTATCCCGCTTAGCAGCCTAAATTTGAAGACAGGCTGTCCGCGCGGCCTTGGAAAGTGGAAGGCAG
This sequence comes from Echiichthys vipera, assembly GCF_963691815.1. Taxonomy (NCBI): domain Eukaryota; kingdom Metazoa; phylum Chordata; class Actinopteri; order Perciformes; family Trachinidae; genus Echiichthys; species Echiichthys vipera. The sequence continues at coordinate 12,531,103 of NC_139832.1, read as the reverse complement.
TAATTTGAGCAGACCCCCGCAGCATTACAACTGCTGCATAAAGCATAATTCATGGTTCAGTTTTTTTTCTTTGAAGGCTACAAATGAAATAACAGTGTTTTTACTGTTTTCACATCTATTCAGTAATATTAAACCGTATTGTCTTGTGATATAGGAAGTCAATCTGTTTGCTTGCCTCCCCCCTGCAGAGTGGTCAAGGTACAGGGTAGGCAACAGACCAGCGGGGCCAGGGTTGGTAAAGATTCACACATTTGCTCAAGGACACTTCAAAACGATGGATGTATTCAGTCATCAGGGCCTGAACTCAGACCTTCTGGATGAAGGACAGTCTACCATATCTCAAACGTCTAACTAGTATTTTAATTCACTCAGCACAAGCCCAAAAAGATTGTGCACCTAAGCTGTAATAGCACGGGCATCAATAATAAAATATTAGCTTTAAGGCAACAGACAGAAAGAGGCTGCTAAATGAGTGTATAATTACCAGAACATGAAGTGGCTCATCAGAGCACTAACAAGCATGTGACCGGTGGTTTCCTTGAGAAGCTCTTTGAGAATTAATTTCTCACACTTGCCCAAGAAGGGACTGCCTCCTAATGGTGCGTGTGATGTGGAGCAAGAACAACTAAAAATATTGCATTGTATGTGTGTATTTGGATGTGTTATGAAAAGAGATGATGAATTCAACTGTCACATTTTCAGATGAAGTAGAATATTGCCATCTTTTTTTATTCCCGCCTTACTAACTGATCATTTAAAGATGACAAGTTATGCTATCCATCATTTACATATATTTACACCTAATTAACCAAGGCAATATACTCTAATATGATCAGTTATGAATCTGAAAAACATGGCAGTTCAGTGTGCGTAAAGTGGATGGATAAAGAGGGAGAGAGGAGAGAGATGAAGAGAGAGATGGCTGCCCAGTCTGCTGGCACTCAGACCCAGCTGGGTTATGGGGAGGCAGTGGCTGCCTAATGAGCCCCTCTTACCCTGGAGAGCTCACCCCACTCCTCCCCCTAGGGTCCCTAATATAAGGATGAAGGACTGCACACACTCCATCACTATCACATGTGTTGCTTTTCCAACACACAGCAGGGGAGCTGATGAAAACCCAATCTTCATGTATAAAACGGCCACTTGCTCACCAGTTAGCAGCACGCTCATATAGTGTCTTAAACCACAGAAGAAACAATGATACCCATCAGCACAAATACATGCACATGCAACTGAGCCAATTTTTTAATCACCTGTGTTTTCTTCTGTGTCAGCTTTCACCAGGACTGTGCTCACAAAACACACTCGGGAGATCTCTCTTACAATAAAAGCACCATAATGTCATTACTAATGACCACCAATGCTACTGTGGCAAAGGTGGAGGCTGGTTTGTGTTTAACAGCACTCTGAACACATTTTCCTTGGCAGTTTTGAAATTCATGGCGTGTCCACAAAGTCCATCTAGTTTTCTTAGCCTTGTAAAAACCCTGTTTAATGGCCTTTGCTTTGTAAGGTCAAGCCATAGTTCAACCTCTGCAGAGGAATACTCCCCAGACAGTTGTAAATTCCAATAAAAGGTTCATGCCAAAGTGAGCGTGAGTGAGTTATTCGGTTGAGGAGGGTGGTGGGCAGAACTCCAGTAGGCCCTCTTTCCATTACCACAGCTCCCCAGTGCATAATGGTCAAGGCCTGTCTCACTGGGTAAATGTTTACCCTACAATAAGAAAAGAAGAGGCTCACCACAAACAGGAATACAGAGGCCAGCATGTGCAGGGAGATAATGAGCTACTATCAGCCTCCCTGCCTCCCTGCCTCGGCCACAGCCAATGCTCATTAGAGCCTCAGTGATGGGCAGGAGAGTTGAATGCACTCAGTCAAGTGGTTCACCGCTCTTCCACAGAGCAAACTGCCTTCATATTCAAAATGAGAGAGAAAGAATCAACAGTAAAAATATTTGAACAATCTATTCAAACACCTTGTGGATTGTACTGGAGGCAGGCGGCCAGAGAGCAGTTGTTGAGAATGGGCAATGAAGAGATGGCGAAGACTTGCAGGCAGTTCAGTGGATTTTTTTGTCATAGGCTGCCAAAATGGCTTTGATTTACTGAGGGACCTATTGATAATTAATTCTATCATCTGTTTCCTCCTCCACTCAAGCCAAGAAAAGCGAACCCCAACTCTTCATCAGAGGCCTGGGCACAATTCATACCATCAGAGGGGGTGATTGGACCGAAGCTGGCTGTGCAAGCTGTCAGCAGATGGTAGCTAAAACTAAACAACTCTCAGCCCCGAAGAGAACACAGACTCATGAGCCCAGAACTTTGCCAAGGTGTGGAGGAAACAATTAATAGTCTACTTTTGAATCTACCACTCTTGATACTGCTTACCTAATAAAATAAATTGGGAGATGGAGTACTTCCTTCCTCATGCCTACACACCCCCCTTAAACTGAAACGGTTGACACTGCAAACAGTCTTCATCATTTCATCATACCTTAATTCAGCCACTTAAATATGGCATTACAGGATAAGGCTATCATCTGCAGATTTGAGTGTCCAGAGCTTTAATAGTTCCTGTCTGCCCGCTGTTTCACACAAACTCAGATCCCCCACACATCTACGGAGATGCGCTGTCTACAGCAAGCTACAGTACATGGCCGTATATGGAACATACTTTTAGCTCAATAATTCATAATCTTGGAGGGATGCTGAATAATTGAAGTGAACTTGGAGGCCTTTCAGCTCAGCGGAGCTTTGCATGTAGCTGATGGATCTGTGGGATTCAATGCACATTACAGGGAGAGAGGGGAAATATAGTGCTAAGCTGTGTTTCTGTTTTCACTGCACATTCATTGATCAATTATTCAGCCGGGCCCTCTGACTGTGACCTACAGTTCTGAGAAGAGGCCCAAGTCTTCTCAGCTTAAGACGGGTCTGTGACAGCATTTGCTACTCTTATTGTGCTGTATTTCATGCTCCAGCCAGCATGCTCCTATAGTGTATCTCTCATAAAACACACTCAAACTTCTCTCTGAAACACTCATGTTTTTCAGCTGCAGTGGCCGCCGCTTCAAATATTACAGTAACCGTCTTTCATCTTCTTAAATGAGTCAAAGTGGCGAGGCTGCTTATGAAATGAGCAGCATGGCCACTTCAGGCAACTTTGTTCTTTCCTTGTTCTCCTCTTGTCTGGGGAAGGAGGTGAAAAATGGGGGGGGGGTTGCTTTTAGAGAGCTGGGGGGTCTCCCGACTGAGCGTGGCTTTATCACACAGGCCTTCTCATGAGTGCTGGATCTTTTAATCAAAGACATTATTTCACAGCAAAACTAGCCTCGCAGCCAACATGACTGGGAGTGTCTAATTAACACAAAAGAAAAACGCTGTGGTTGGGCAAAGTCCCTCAAAACAGCGACCTCCATCACTGCATCCTCACATTCTCCGAGAATGGTGTTTTTCACAGTCTGATGAATTTATCCACTGTGGCTATTTTGGCTTGTAGAGCATAACTCAGAGCTTTCTAAGCGGACAACACATAACGCAATGAAGGCTTTATTGTAAAATTGTCATGAACTCATTTAAATACAAGAAAATAACTTTTATGTTCACTGTAGGCCTTGAGAGATAGGGTAGCTGCAGCACACTCTCACTTTTCAGGTCTAAAAATTACAGAAAGAGCCGTTGGACAAAACCAGAGATTGTTTGTAATGCAGAAACAGTCCTCTGGGATTAAGTCGGCATTGTTCAAAGCTCAAATAAAGTAAGTATACCTATTGAGGCCAAAAGACATCCACACTGAATCAGAATAGCCTGATATACAACCGTTTAGAGGTCAAGCTGAGCTTTGTCTGCTATGATTTATGATCCACTTGCTCACCTACAGCTGTAGGGGAGAATACATGTCATATAACATTGCTTTGTTAGAAAAACACAGTTTGATACCGTTTTGATAGATGGATTTGAAGTTACCCGGGCTTTCTGACATGAGCTGAGTGTGTTTTAGACAGAGGTGTTTAATCTTCATCCTGACTGGTAGGCTCCTCACGTCCCCTGAGCTCCTTGTTTTCCTGTATTGATTAAAATCTGCCCTATCCACCTTCCTGGTGTAAGAACTCCTTCAAAGAAGGCTCAGTGGGATTATTCACTGAGAAAAAACTCACCCCAGTCTTTGTTCTACTGGTTGCTCTACCTTGTTCAATGAGGGCCAATATTGGTGCAGAAAAAACTTGGTTATGAACTGATGTTTTTTTTTTTGCAAGCCCCCTTTCTGACGGGTATATTTTCATACTGTACATCAGGTCATTTATCATAATGCTACATCACAAAGCTTATTTGGAGGATCTACACTGTAAAGAAAGAAAGCCAAAGGTGACCTTCATATGGCATGGACAGCCTCCCTGTTATTTCAGCTTGACCCTTGTAGCAGCGGTCTGCAGAGCAAATGAAGCAGGGATTGAGACAAGGGGATTAGTTTGGAAATGAGCCCTGCCCTATCTTTAACACGGACTGGCTGAGGACTGGGTAGCTTACCTCTTATCTTTTTTCATTGTTGCTGGAGCTGAGGAAATAATTTGAACACACACACATTCACAGGTCCGTGTCTGTGGGTATGTTCTACAAAGGTATGATGGCAACAACCACTTAATTCGTGATTAGGGCTTTATTCAAAGGCGTGTTTATTCTCCCAGGAATTCATTAGATCGAGAAGCTGCCTCATTTTTTTCCCCCTTTCTTGCGACTCATTCCCCCAGTGAGGTGATTTAATGCTAGTCTCTAGGTGATAAAAAACTGAAGAGCATGACCACAAATACACTGAATACATTAACTCTTTTTTTTTCCCCCAAACACAAGGAAGGTTATTCTATCATTTAAATTACCCCGTGCACCAACACATATCTCTTGTGTCTCGTTCCACAGACATCAAATTATTTTAGGTTTAGTGCCAGGTGACTTACCTGTGGTGTTTTAATGTTGCCATTGAAAATAATAATAATAATATTGTTCTTGTGGCAGCTAAAACTATTTGAAAAAAATTCTGTGCCAAGAACTTTTTTACTGAGGATTAATGTAATATCAGGAGAGAATGTAAAAATGTTACACTTGAAAAAAAAAAGATTATATAAGGATACTACTTCCCAGTGACAAATACGTTTTTTATAAAGTCTAACTTTTTACTTAAAGACACAACTTCTAATTGTAATATTTGTTCTTATTAGGTATTATTTCTCTCTAAAAGATGATAAATAATAAAAGATTTGTTCTTGTGACTGTTTTGAATGGGAGATATATAAAGATAAAAAATCTGAATCGATATGAAAAGGAGAAAACTGAGAGCATATGTATGGAGATGTGGACTGAGTCTAGGTTTATGGGTGTCTTCATGTGACGATGAAGAAACTTCATTTGGAAATGTCACCTGAGATTTTGTAACACCTGCAAATCATTGTGTAGCTAACAAAGTGAATAAGAGTACAGATCTTCAAGATCAGAGCTCATCACTTGACTTAAAATGCTTGGGCATTTTTCTGTGGATATAAGGAAAAACAAAAGGACACCATCACAATTTTTGTCATTATTATTGATTTGTGATTTGAGTGTCATGTAAAGCAATGTAAAATGTTTATACTGTATGTACAAAGGGCAGAAAATATTGTTAATTCTTTTACATCTTTAACAACAAGACAATTTATCCACAGCAGGAATTACTTTCAAAGCAGGACTCTTAAGGCTTGTTTCCACCGAGAAGTCAGGTTCAGTTGAGTTTGTTACACTAATTAACTATTTCTCACATAATGAAATGCCGTTCATGTCTAAAGTGCAGTTGCAAAGAGAAAAACTCAGTAAAGTCAAGAGCAGAATGTTTGGGACCATGTTTGTGATTTGGGACCACAAGGCGCCACATCTGCTGAATTCAAGGAAGAACTTTCATCAGTTGATGTAATTTCTTCCTTTTCCTCTTTCCTTCTTTTGGTGAGTATCATTAAAAAACTCAAACTATAAGCTGTTACGTGGACAAGCAATTTTGAAATCCAAAACTTCATTTTCAATTACAGTCAAGATCAAAAAGTCACCAGATGTGTCATGTTGAATCAAAGGAAACGTATATTAAATGTCATATGGTCAAACAGAATATTTCTTTTTGATTTAATAGGGTTTACTCTGTATAAGCATCACATAGAGTACATCGTTTTTACAAGTGTTTGAACACACACAGATAAGATTACACTTTGTGATATTGACAGACTTTTTCTTTCTTTTAAGCTTCAAGTCTGAATGACTAAGGGCTTATGAGCAAAGTTGAGGGTAATATTGATGAAAACAGCAATCATATCAGGATGGTATGCCAGGCTTTTTTTGATGTTTTGAACAAAAAGAAAGAATTCTAAAAATATTGATTTTAAAAATGTAATAGTAAAATACACTGTTTTATCTCAGTTTGAACCCATTTTGGAGTAAATTCACTTTGCACCTGTACAGCAGTAGAGCCTGCCTATATGTAAGGGGAGGATATCTGTGCTGTGAAGGCTATGTTTCAAGACAGATTTGAGCTGAGCTGCAGTGCACCATCTGTAGCAGGCAAGGGAACAACTGTTGCTCATTAAATTAGCCAGTTCCATCATCCTGATGCATCAGAGGAAGACCTGGGATCTCTGTGACCTTTCTCTCCCCCACAACCAAGCCCTTTCCTTCACTAATATAGATGCAAACTCAAGTAGGTCAAACACCAGGTATAAATCTTCCTTGGCAAGGCGCTGCAGTGTTTGCCAGGTATGCACTGCTGGCTGGCATGACGGACTGTGAGTGGAGGTGTGGCTCAAGCATGAAGTGGGCACTCTGTTGCTGCTGCCAGCAGGCCGGGACCAGCTTGCCGCTGGCCGAAGGGTTTGCCTCCTACATGGGGACCAGTTGGCTAGAACAATGTGTTTCTGAAAACAGATATTTGTTATCAGAATCAAGCTGACAGTGCATTTATATGATCAGTTGGAAATGTGGTGTTGCTGTAGAGGCTGGGTGAACACAGATTCTAAGGTTTCAGGAAACGAAATCTCCAAAAAAAAAGAATATATGTATTTTTTTTTACCTATGCAGCATTAGCATGAGTAAGGTCAAGGTTATGAGTCAGTTACTTTTTATAGACAGTCCTTGATATGAGACAATAAATAACTGGCATGGGCATAAAGCTTTACAGTCTATTTAATACAACAGCAAACGAGTTTGACCTTTGACGTTTTACTACAGACAGAGAGGTCCTGCGCTAACAATAAAGTGAATTTCTTGTATGAATAAAAATCTTACTTCCTAATCCGGCAGTGTGTTCTGTAAGGATACCCATTTACCACAGTACAACCATTCTAAAATGTTTCCTAAATGCCTTTTTAGGAACCTTTTTTTTTTTTAGAAAACCTTCCCTACAGTGATTTGCAATTTGTACCTGTGCCAGGTGAGTAGCTAATTATTGAGGCCAAAATACTTTGATAACATCAGCCAATTAAAAATGGTTAAATTACAAAAATAATTGTTTAATAAATAATTATTACATAATTAAATGTTAAATGGAACAATGCTGATGCTGTAGTCTAATACAACCGGTGTGACTGTGGCATCAGTAAATGTCTTACTATAATCGAATTAAACATTGTCCACAATGATTACTATTGAGACTAATTTAGTTGTTTGACCACAACCCCTGTAGGTGATGATGAACTGACAAATGAAGAGAATTGAAGAGGGAAAGACATTTTTCTTCGGAAAGCATTAAAGCGTGTCAAAAGTAAACTGCCTTTCTGTCGATTTCTAGTTGTCTTGTCACTCTTGTTGGACAAACCTGCATTAGTGATGCCTCGAGGAGCACACATACACACACGCACGCACGCACGCACGCACGCACGCACGCACGCACGCACACACACACACACACACACACACACACACACACACACACACACACACACACACACACACACACACACACACACACACACACACACACACACACACACACACACACACACACACACACACACACACACACACACACACACACACACACACACACACACACACACACACACACACACACACACACACACACACACACACACACACACACACACACACACACACACACACACACACAGCCTATGTAGTCTTAAATTTCTCAAACCTCTGGGAAAACTCACACCTGTGGCAAATTCATTCTCCCCTCTCTTCTGTTACAGTTACACCAAGGCCCTCAGTGGTATATGGTAATGCTTTTTGAAAAAGTATTGAGCTGTCTGCTGGCCTCACTTCTTACTTGCAGGCTTTGCTCAGTAACTAAGGACAGACATTGTACTATATATTGCTAAAAACTATAATACTGTATGTCTAAGCTACTAATGGGCTGCTGTTCTGAGATTCCTTAAGATACTGGAAACCAGTAGATGTAATACCTTATTACAGCCTGCAAATACTGAGCATTTTTGGTGAAACAGGCATTAATAGCTGTTTTGTATATAAGGCATACTTTAAATGCCCTAGTTTATTCCTCAATTGTGCATCTCTCATGGTAGAAAACACACAATGGTTAGTTGTGAATTATTTTTTGGGAAATGCAATAAATATGAACTAAAAGTACACAAGCAGAATCAATACCATTATAAAGTCTACAAAGAGCACTCGATAAGCTTTAAGTCTCTAAAACTGTGAAAATATAAATTAGGATGACTGGATAACGCATAATAACCATCGGTGTAACTGTTTTACCTTCTCACAACAGTAGCTAAGGTTGTCACAATACCAGAATTTTAAAAGTAAGATACAATACCAGTATAAGGGTGGCAGTAGCTCAGTCCATAGGTGACTTGGCTGGGAACCATAGGGTCGCTGGTTCAAGTCCCCGTGAGGACCATGTATGGAGTGTGGACTGGTGGCTGGAGAGGTGCCAGTTCATCTCCTGGGCACTGCCGAGGTGCTGTTGAGCAAGGCACCGAACCCCCAACTGCTCGGGGCGCTGGTCACATGCAGCCCCCTCGCTCTAACATCTCTCCCTAATTGCATGTATAGGCCCTGTTTGTGCATGTGTGTATTTCGGGCCTGTGTGTGTATGTATGTATAATAATAAGAGTGAAAAAAAAATTCAATTTCCCCGTGCGGGATAAATAAAGTAATTCTTCTTCTTCTTCTTCTTCTTAAGCAATACTTGACACCTCTTTCAATTCCATGGCAAAAAGAATAAAAAGTCCATGGCCTACAAAACAGGATATTTTTTCCCTTTCTTTAATTAACCATGGTGGTCAAGAGTCGGTTCTGTCAGTACCCTCCTCTCTCCCTTTTGTGTTTGTCTCCCTCTGTCTGTCTTTCCCTGCATGTCTCCCCTCTTGTTTTTTGTCGTCCAGGTCCGGTAGGCGTGTTACCCCTAGCTGCAGCCTGTTACACGAATCACCTGATGGAGTACTTAAACCCTGAGCTGACAGGCATGCAGCGCCGGACTGTTGTTATCCGTCCCTTGGTAAACTGTTTCCCCCGGATTGGCTCCTGTTACTCGTTATTGGTTTTTGCGCTCCTCGTAGGTAATTGTATTAATCGTTGTTGTCTTTTGTTTCTCCGTAGTATCCCGTGTTCCTGTTTCCTCGTCCTGTTCCCTGATCGTCTGTCGTTTCCTCGTTCCTGTTTTCCTCGACCGTCTCGTCCCTAGTATTCCTGTTACCCTGTAGTGTTTAACGTTTTTGTGTGTCGTTTATATTAAACGTTTGTTTGTACTTTTATCCATTGCCCGTGTCTGCATTTGGGTTCAGTCTCTTTGTGTTATATCCCCGTACCGTTCATATAAATGGTGCAATAGAAAAAGTCGCTGAACACATACCAACACATAGTAGTTGATATTATTTCCCATTGTTTCATATGTGAAGCCTAGGGTTGAAAATCTGATTGTAGACCTGTTTTTTTTTTTTATAGCTTTGATTCTTTCGATACTATCAAAATTGGATATTGTGTCGTTTTGAAACGTCGTATTGAAACTATTGAGGTATTGATTTTTTTGACAACCTTAATGGCTGCAACGTTTAGCGTACAGTGCTATTCCCTCTAGTGCCTTACAGCGTGAACAACACTTTATAAGGAAAGAACCTCAAAGTCTCAAAAAGTTGATTCATCTCATCTCATCTCATCTTCAACCAGATCGCGGGGGCAGCAGCTCTAGCAGGGGACCCCAAACTTCCCTTTCCCGGGCCACATTAACCAGCTCTAACTGGGGGACCCCAAACTTCCCTTTCCTGGGCCACATTAACCAGCTCTAACTGGGGGATGCCGAGGCGCTCCAGGGCCAGTGTGGAGATATAATCTCTCCACCTAGTCCTGGGTCTTCCCTTAGGCCTCCTCCCACAAAATGATAAGGTTATACATGCTCTGTAGAGCAAACAAGCGCCGACAAGCCAAGCGTACGCTAGCTGCCCATTGCTAAATGGTGGCTGCTGGGCAAAGAATAACTTTGAGCAAAAGAGACTAGTATTTACGGCATTAAAAGTAGCCGTGTTACTTTTTTTTAGTAAGAAGTAATCTAATTGATTACTCTTCCCATCGTTGTAGTGCCGTTACTGCCAAAAAATGCGGCACATTACGGTAATTATTAGCTCATTGAAGCTGTTTTCATCAGACCAACTAGATCTCTAAGCTGAGCAGCAAAGACTGTTCTTCCTTGGTGAGGGGGGATGAGACAACGGCTGATGTGATGCTAGGCTGAAGTAGAGTAAAATTTCATGGTAAACCAATCAAAATCGAAAGCATGCATGGTTGCAACGTAGACGGTATAATACAGTGGGATAGAGTGATTACACTACGCCAAAGTGAGTCAACAAGTAACAACATGAATAGTGAGGCAAGGTATCCCAAAGAACTGGAAGTATAGACATTACATGTGCAGGTGTGGTCCAAATTCTTTGACACATTTGAGAATTAAAAAATGTACTTGAAAGTAACGCAATAGTTACTTTCCACAGTAAGTTACTTTTATAATTTATAACTGAGTAACTAATTCAGCTTCTTTTGGGGAGAAGTAACTAGTATCTGTAACTAATAACTTTTTTTAAGTAACGTGCCAAACACTGGTGTTTATTGTAGTGCTCTGGCAGATGCATCTGGTCCCCACCCATTAAGAGAGAACCTGGCTGGACTTATTACAACCATTGTCTTATATGGGGTGGGTTTGATACAATGAGTGACAACTTGCATAGCCTCACACTTTATGTAAAATACTAGACAATGTCCCTTTTGGCTCATGCAGCTATCCGTTGAAGTAATACTTTCAAATTCTGACGGAAAAAATTGCAACAGTCGTTCACAGACATGTTGATGCTACATAATCACAGCTCATCTGCACGCTGGAGTCTGTTTACATTTGCCTGCCACATGTGCCGCAGCTCTGATTATTTGTACTGGAGGTCTATCCAATTGCGTCCAGAGGCATTCTGGTCTACCGCTGTTGATAACAGCCCTTGTAAATTGAAAATTAACTGAGATTTTCCAGACTAACTTGGATTTGTGATTTGGTCTTGCTGTTGGGCGTTGTCAGGCTATAATTTAATAATCAAATGGATAAAAATGGTAGGGGGGAGGGGGGGGGGGGGGGGGCTGCATGTCATTCCTTCCCGTCATGTCTCGATTATGCGTAGCTACTAAATGCATATAAAACCTGAAAAAATACAAAACACAGTTATTTTTCTACAATCTCGAAATTGTTTTATGTGTCTATAATAAGAGAAGAATCTCCATTATGTAGCATCACCAGGGGATGACTGACTTGCCAGAATCTGATATTTCATAAAAAGACAAAAATCTGTCAATTTATTCACAACTCAAACAAATGCAACTATATGAACACTAATACACTAACATACATATATATATATATATATATATATATATATATATATATATATATATAAACCCAATAAACAAAAGATATCTTCCCTTTTAAGTTTCTGAACTACTTCAAAATGGAACACTGACACAAATAAAACATATCTAGAGAAGTGCTCCCTGAGTTTCAGAGGTTGAGGAGAGTTAGCAGAGGTGGTTGTGCTTAGCCAGTATAAAAAATGGAGGCCCGTATTGAGTTTGTAGGCCTGCAGCTCCAGGCAATGGTGATAAATCCACCTGTGAGAGAGCTTGTATCAGACAGGCCCAGGCCACTGGCAGATAAATCGACTGGCCCATGCCCTGACTGGGAGACGCACCCCTGTGGGCTTCCCTGCCGCTGAGAGTTATATTTCCAGCTCTGTCCCTCGTAGGTTGAAGCAGCGCTTCAGGATATGAGCAAGCTAAATGAAACACTAATGCACCAAGTTTCCTCATCAGAAATTTCCATAATTCATTTCCACACATTTCCTTGAGAACACACTGATGGATTTGAGGGAGGGGCTGGGAATCTAAATGTACCAGCTGTGTGAAAAGAGGTGTCTGATCAACAGCTCAGTGGCTGGGGCCTTATGGTGAAAGCAAGTCACCTGACCTTACAGGTGTATTCCCTATCTTTCTAACAAGGAGTTTTTCCCCATCACAGTACAGGCAGTAAATATTGTCAAAATGTGCTCTGCCTCCTCATTCTCTTTGGATTTAGAGTTTATACAGTTGAGAAAATATTATTTTATGTTGCACATTTCAAAGAAATCCCCTTTCTCAGCCATTTTATATTCATCAATAAATAAGCCAGATTTTGCTCTTTCATTCGGCAACTTCAATCTTTGTTGAATGATTTGCAGGGCTTAATACTGCTTCAGTAGTTCTCTTTGTGTTCCTGGTGAAATGTTTCCCCCCAGTTTGTTTTTGTTGTTGTTAAACTACTCACTAAAACCATTTGTTCTCTGGAAAAAAAGATTATCTCTTATCTCTATATTAGAAGATATTACTTTTGATGTTGTTCTCTCAGACCAAAGGCTGTTTATGTCTGTTGTGTATTGAACCACAGCCTAACATGTCCAATATTACACTGTGCTTAAAAAGTGCAGAAAACATTTCATAAAAAAGGCAATTTTCATTCATTTTTAGAACTGTAGTTGTCCCTAACTCTTTGTTCATGGATTATTACTTTTTCCTCCCACATTCAGTCAATAATAATGTTATGATTATAGTGAAAGTGAATTGCTCTTTTTTAGACTTCCAAACAGAATGCAAATTGAAAATAACTAATAATGTGTATTATAACAGTTATATTTAAGATAGGTGCAAAAATCTTCTAAGAATAATGGAGCAGTGATGCGGCTTTTGCAAGCATTGTTGGATGGAGAACAAATGGTTTGTACCAACAGTGTTTAGAACACAGAAATAGTCTGAACACCAGGTGCTGTAGAACAATATTCCCTGCAGTGTGATGAATTGGTTGACTAAAGAGGGTATTCATCCAAAAGCACCATAGTCTGCAATATGTGATTGCTAAGCCTGACACAGTCTAAGAGAAATGGCATTTTCTAACAACTTGCAATACATCAAGCTTATTCTGAAAGATAATGGCACATCTATTTTACATTGTCAAGAGAACAAAATAATCATCAGAACAATCCTCACTGTCATCATAAATGTTCAGTATTATGTAGTAGAAAAAGTTATGGATGATTGGCTATCACCAAAATGGCATTTTTCTTTTTGCAACATTGTGCCAAAGCCACAAACAGGAGCAGGGCTTTGGTGGTAAAAATTAAGTGTTCCACTGTCTAGAAAACAATCCTAGTAGTATTTTTTCCTGGGTTGGTAAAGACCAAGAAAAAAAGAAAAACAATCCTCCAGGGGAGCTTTTGCCCGAGGTAAGACACAGGTGGATGGAGCCCAGAGCAGGGTCACAGTAAAGATTTATACTATGTACAAAGTAAAGAACAGAAGAAAAATGGCTGTTCATGTAGCGTCTCAGTGAAGCGAGTGAAACAGCTGTTCACGGAGTGAGGAAGTGGTCAGGTAAGACAGGCCTGGAAATAATAATCACAGGCCCATCTGCTGACCTGGGACTGCATGGCCCCCGGGCTCCCAGCACAGGCCCTCCGTATGGAGCACAGCACAGCCCTCGCCCCAGGAAACCTGGCCACGCCGCACTAGGCTGCTGACACTGCCACATGCTCTCTTTCTGTCGCCGAGCTAGAGTGCAAGCCTGTGTACTCTGTCTATATGATACACTCAAGTTAAGGTGCCGCTGCAGATACAATCAATAACCAACTGACTGCTGTTAAATGTAGTGTACTCCTGGATCCTATTTATACTGTATGTGTGCCTCAGGAGGGATTCTTAAACTTGAAGGAACAAAAGAGTCCAAACAAACCTCTGTTATGGGCGAAGATGAATTGTTGTTTCATCATAAAGTTCCATTTAAAGAAATGGGTTCATTAGATATGAGGACAAAGTTTTAGAGCAAAATGACCAACAACTGGGGATCAAGGGCCAGTCTCATTCCAACTGCCAAACTACTTAATTCTGATCATTAATTTAGTGACTAATAGCAGTGTATGATGGCATTTTAATGTAACGGTGGATTAAAACACATTTATCATATTAGAGAGCATATCAGTGATTTCCTGGCTGTGCATCCTTGATGGTTTCTCCAGGAACAAATCAATATTGTGCTGTAATTGAGCGATGAGGAGGGTGAGAAGTGTGAACAGCCTAATCATAATTAAAGAGTGAGCTGCTGAACATGAGGGTGAACTAAGGCTCTGAAAGATAAACAGTGTCAGCAAGAGACGCTGCACCAAAAAGCAAGCTTTGTCACAACTTTTCCTGTGTTGTCTGAACTTACATAAGACACTAAATTAGAAAGATCCAGGTTACAATCACACACCTTGGAAATTCTGAATAGACTGCTCTGATGTGGAGAGCAAGTTAAGGCTGCAACAGTGAACCCTCAATTTATGAAGCATCTATAATGCGCGAAGACATGGCATTAAATGGCATCCTTGTTAACTCGTAGTACAGTACTGTATACACAATATCAAGACTAATCATAATTAGTCTACATATCCCCTTCACAGATTGAAATGTAATGGTGTAAACTTCAAAATCACTTAAAGAAAGCAGATGCTTGCTAAAAATTCACCTGCTTACACTTAAAGAAAACGCATATAAACAAGCTCCCACTTAATCACTCTCTCTTTTTCCTTTGTGTCTCTCGCACACAAACATGCGCACATCACACACATATTCTTTGCTCTATGACACGCCATCAAAGAACGCAACACAAAAGCACCTTTAATGTATTGGAAGAAAAGGGGTAAACAGATTTGCATCACTACCCCATATTATCTGCTGACACCCACAAATGATTTGTTTTATGCACACTTGGCCTTGAAGTTTGCAAGCAGGTTGTCAGTGATGATAGAATTGAGGTAAATGGTGTAGACTGAGAAAACAACAACTTTGCTGAGGTCCCCACTTTGAGTTGCAAGGCGAACTGCTTAACGCAAAATGCAATTTTAATTGTATCGATTCAGCCATACAAATGTAGAATTCTCTTCAAAAGTGTGCAAGTCAGCACAGTTTCTGTCTTCTAATGCAGCCAAAAGGAGCTAGTTTATTTTGCAAAGCCCCTCAAACCCAAGTAGACAGCACACAATCATAGGATGGGGTTTTAGTTTCGCATGAAACACAATGCTCAAAAGTTATTTGACAGAAAAAAGTGCAGATTGTTCAAAGTCCTGTTTAAATATGATCAGCCCTGCAAAATGCAAACAGCAATATAAATATGATTTTTTGCACTTGCCATTTTATGTCATTTGTCAGGTGGGGAATAGCAAAATGGCCTTTGTTGCTCCTTTAATCGCTGAAAAGCATTCTTTTGTTCTGGAACAAATGAAGAAGCTTCAAAGTTGAGCCATCAGAAAATAAACTGTGGCAGAAAGAAATTACAAAAGCAGGACAAATAACCTACGTACAATTATGATTTCAAGCGAAACAACTCCTTGTGCATTACAGGAAATAGGTTTTCTAGCTTTCAGCTTTAAATTATTATAACATTCACCAGCTGTTTGAGAGTGATTCACATGCCAATAATCTATACATTATTTCTATTCCATATTATGTGTCAGATGGCTCTTCAACCTGTGAATAGTTGTTTAGATACAATCATGACACATTAATGCCCTGGGCCATTATGGATGCCTGGTAAGGAGCAATAAGTAAACACTCAACAGGAGTCACGCAGTAATCACATATGATAAACTATTGGTACATTTAGGAATTAGGCCGATTAAAGATAAGAAAATTTCCATTTCACCTTTTTTCCTGATTTCGAGTTGGGTTTATAGAGATCTGCTTTCTAGACACTAGAATTCTCTCAGTCATAAGTACCAAGAGGCTTCTAAGATATTAATTAAATTGTGCAAAGTAACAATTAAATAAGGACAAGTGAGAAGTGAAACTTCATTTAAGTTTATTGCTTGTACAAATGCAAATTAACAGTCACTGTAAAATGTAGTTATTTATTAATGATCATATGAAACTCTGTGGAAATGAACCACTGTTAATGCTAACTGCATGGGAGATTCAAAATTCATGAACAAATCAGTTATGTCACTTAGAAATAGTAGTTAACAGTGACATTTTTATTTTGTAAGGCATTTATTAACATCTGTTTATTTAACAGCTCTCAGTAAAAACTGTGGAAAGGGGCATTTACAGCTGGTGACCTACAGTGATGCACATTCATACTGTACAATATCAATTATATTATACATCATTTTTTACATTAAGTCTGTTCTATAAGGCATATATACTTATACAATTGCAGTTATTTGTTTAATATGGAAATTTATGATATGAAGTCATACCTGTGCATCACTGTTGCGATTATTTTGTCCTTTTTTTGTGCATTTGTGCATGTGTTTATTTGTTGTTGAAGTGCACACTTCATGAGTCTTGAGCATGCAAGCCTGGGAATGTTTGTGTCTTTGTTTACGCAGACAGCCTTCTGACCATATGAGGCTGCCTTACATTGACATGTAGTAGATGACAGGCCCGCTCTGATGGGGATGGTCATTTCCCAGGTAGATCTGGGCACACCGTGAGGGATGGGTTCTGTGTAGCTGTCACAAGATATTACCAGACGGCATATATTGCTCCACGCACACCACAAGCCCATGAAGATGATCACATTTGATACACAGATGACATTCTTTCCCTGTTGTGACAACACAGGCTCATTTTTCTGCTCCGACATCCGTTGCTGTGTGGGTGTTATTCAAGTCAAATCTATCATTTTAATGGAGAAGAAGTCAGACCTGAGGATTATTTGAGGGATAAATATATCATCGTCTGTACGTTTGGTATCGACCGAATGTCATTGTGCCCTGACTAACTCTTTCAAGAAGAATACCAACATAGATGCAATAGGCCCCATGCCATAAAAACATCAAGTGAGCAAATGTAGCAAGCTGCAGAACCATTTGCACAGGCTGTGATAACAGGCCCTTTAACATAACCGCAGAGGGATAATGAACAGGGTAATTATGTTATCCTTAGTGAGTACAAAGAAACAATAGACCCATCAATTCAAAATCCTCAGGACTGCTCTTGTTTAGCACCATGGGTGCAACAAAGTGAATTGTCCACCATGATTTTAGCTTTTTGTACATGTCTTTAGCAGTAGATGTGATGATACTCCAATTTGCCGTAACCAGTGCACAGGGGCACAATGGAGTATTCCAGCATATTGCTTAAACCATGGCCTCTGAAAGCACCACTAATTGCATCTGGGATTTGGTTATCCGATCCCACAGTGCATTGCAACCGGGTGAGGAGCAGGGGGGTGAATTAGAGGCAGGCAGGGTGAAGCTTCTGCTTGCTGAAGCCTTGACAGTGCTTTGTACTGAATGATTGTTCTCCAGACAGCTGACGGAGGTAGCGGCGCACACAGAGTTGTTTGAAAGCCCAAAAGGATATGCAGCTGCACCATCAAAGTCCAGCAAGTCTTCCATGTGTCAGGGAGAGATTAAGCTCTTCCAGAGAGGGCAACGCCTCTGATCACTCTATTCAATCGATGGGATTTGAATAAAGGAATAAAAGATCAGGCATTGTGTATCTGGGTGCTGTGCAACCGCTGGATAGGATTAACGCACGCTGGAGCTGTAACAGTGACAGACGCCATCAATCACAAGTTCTCTACACTAGTTAGCTAAAGTTGATATTAGCCCTAAATAGGACACATCTGTTTGTTGCTGCACACTCTCTGACTTTAATTAATTCTCAAGTCATTTTATTTTTAGGCACAGGTTTTTTTTATTTGTTGCTGCTCCTGTACATGTGCACAAACATGTAAATTGCATCCTTCCTTTGCTCACAGTAAGGGGCTCATACACTGTGATACTGAAAATTAAGTACACACCCACACGTTCAAGAAACACACACACACACACACACACACACACACACACAAACAGAAACAATATGAAAGTCACTGTGCAAACAAACTTTAGTCTGTTGGTCTGCACCGGCCTCATTTTCCTGGCTGAGTTCTCTATCATTGCCCAGCGTCTCCTCCACAGGCTGTGTCAGATAATAGCTTCCTTTCTCCACTTTTCAAGAGAGAATGAGTCTATTCCCTGGGAACGGAGTTCAAGGGCAGGTCTGTGTTACCCAGAGAGACAGACTCGTGCCAAGACCATGACTTCTGATCCTGGAAATGGCCTTGCACGTTTTATGCCTGATTTGAACGTGTACGTTGCACTGACCAGGAGCCCCAACTCTCCCACATCAGACTGAGCTGGTTCATCCAGTTCAGGATCTTGGACTGTCCTTGCCATCTTAACCTCTAAGTATAACCTCCCACTAATTGTTCTACTCTCATCCTCTTGCATCAGAAAAAGTGGTAGTTTCTTGAGTTGTGTTGCGTAAAACTAACTTCCACTGACTTGCGCTGTTTCTTTCCCCAACTATTGTCTCTCTTAGCCCCATCCTCTCTGCTTCCACCCATTATGTCCCACAGTGGGGCATAATTACTAGAGTACTTTGCCTGGTTATGCACTCCTATTATTAGCCTAGCGTTTAAGCCCTCTCCCTGGTCAGATGGTCAATGCTTGAGGGCAATATGTCACACTACATGGGCACAAAAGGTAGCCAAACAATGCCTATTGAGGACCAGGTGCCACTGCAATAATACCATTTGGCTACCATTCACTATTGTGGTACACAGTGCTTGGTGATACAATACATTAATTGCTAGTGGTTTCAAGCAACCATCTTAATTAATGCACCCATGGACAAGGTGGGTGCACTCAACTGTCCATAAAAGCGATTATGACTGTTCTCTGGATTAACTCATTGGCATCACTGAATGACTCATATACTGTAAAGAGACAATGACAGAGGAGAAAATATGACTGCACCTCACATAAAAGAAAATGCAGTAACATAGTTGTAGCATCATTACAATGGCTTTACATCATTATGCTGGACGATAGAAATGGCCTTTTTTTGCAAATATATTCTTGATTAAGCAAGCCTCTTTAATGATGTTTTGGAGCTCAGTGTTCACTGAAAAGAATGAATTTGATTGGTATTTTTGACATTCTGTTTTTCCTTTTTAAATGGGTCCTCTGTTTCCAACATAGTATGACATAAAGCAGCACAATGTTCTATACTTTACGCTGCCACAGAATAGTTTCTCTGTTTGTATCCAATTTAAATCAGAACCAAGTGATTCCAATCCAGATGTCATTATTATACATCTTTGTTGGTTTGTTTGTAACAAGTAGATAATGTATTGATTCTTTTTTTATTTATTAATCAATCATAAAGCAGAGAAAATAAGTTGAAACCAGATTATGTTTGCCTTGTTTACTTATTTTTGCCTGATAAATGACTTGCACAATCAGAATCAGAAACACTTTAATAATCCCAGGAGGAAATTATTTTCAGAAAAACAGAAATATAAAACAATATGTATACACACACACATACATATACAGTATATATACACAGTATATATATGAAATATCAAATTTGACAGTAGTAATATAACCAAAAGTACTCTAATAATTTGCAAAGTATCGTAAAAATGTGCAAAAATAACAATAGTTTATGATTGAGTCCGTATTACAGAGAGGGGGTGACAGACCCTCCAAGGGATGTGTTGTATAGTTGCGAGGAGTCTTCTGCTGAAGGTGCTCCTCTGCTGGGTCAGTGTGTTGTAGAGATGGTGGGAGACATCAAAGATAGACCAGAGCCTCTACAGCATCCTCCTCTCTGCCACGGTCGTCAGGGTGCCCAGCTCCTCCCCCACAACATCACCGGTTCTCCTGATCAGTTTGTTCAGTCTGTTGGTGTCTGTGACCTTCAGCCCACTGCCATAGCATGTGACAGCGAAGAAAATCGCCCCGGCCACAACAGACTCACAAAACATCCTTAGCATTGCTTATCATGTCAGCACAACATATATTCATGCAAATAATTGAAATATTAATTATTGTTTTTATTTATTTAATTAATAAACAATAATTGCTACCTATTCCAAAAATATTGTATTTTATCTGGTATAATCTTTAGTACTAGTGTTGGAGTTTTCACAACCACTTTCATTCATTTATTGGTTTGTTTTTTGATGCTGAAGTTTGGTGTTGACTGTAGATTTTATGAGCCCTCTACAGGCTCCAAAGGTCTAAAGGCCTCTCTTGGTCTGGGTCAGGCCTCCTGTAGCAGCAGCTTGCCTCCTAGATAAGAGCAGCAGACCCCAGTCTCTTTACTTACAGCCCGCTGGAGCAAGAGGTCGACACACACCTGAACCCTTCCCGGCACACAGTGGGCCGCGGGGCCCCGGCAACACACAGGACAGCCGACCTGCTTTGGCCTCTCCTCTGCTCTGTGCCCCATGGGACCCCCGCCAATAAGCTCAGGGACCACTCACAACCTCTCTGTTAGCACACACTGCCCCCTCAGCACCTCAGCCGGAGAGCGCTGCACTATTCAAAAACATGCGCACACACACGCAGGCACGTGTACTGTACACATAAACAAAGAGACACACTCAAACATTATACAGGCATCACATACCGCCTCATGCAAACACAATCTGTCACACACAGCCATGTAGTGCATCTCTTCTCTCTCATCTATTTCATGTGGAGCCAGGTCGGAGCTCAGCATTAAACTGGTGTATATCTCCATCTTGTGGACAATGTTTGTTTCATTATGAGAGATGTTGTGGGGCAAATGTTCATTGTCTCTTTAAGTACCGGTCAGACAGGGTCAGAGCGCTGACTCTCTTTATGTTATTGACTAATACAGGTACACCTCTTTATATAGTTTGAGGTATATCAGTGTATCTATATAGTAAGCAGCAATTATTTTTCTTGAAATTGGCACGTGATCTAATGGTCTGTTGTAAACAAGGCATGTTCATGTGTGAAATAATTTGTCCACATCCACAGCCTCCCAGGGTCAAAGAGGCGGCAGGGTGACTTTATCTTGAATGTCACTTTGTTTTTGGTTGGTTAGACAGTACCCTCTCTTGGATTGGCTTCTCGGATGAAGGCACAGGTGAGGCCCACAGAGGAGCAGCCCCCTCTCTCCACAGCATTTCCTCTGCTAAAACAGCCCTACATTTTAATATGCAACATCTGTGCCGGGAGAGCCTTCCAAAATGGCTGCTCCTTGGAGGATGACGGTAGAGTCTGCTCAAACTTGGGGTTGGGGCATTTGGTACTGCAAGGTTCTGCACAGATGTTAGCATTCACAATGTCACTCTGTCCTTTGCTTCAGTACCCAGGGAGGTCTATTTTAAGGGAGGGTGGTGTGTTTTCTTCCTTAGTTCTGTGAGATCACTTTATCTGTAACTGTCACTGTAACAATTCTACATAGACTTTTTCAGCTGAACAGAGACTGCTGTCTAGGATCAGTAAGGTATGAAGGAGCTTTCTGCCTGTTAATTTATCATTCGGTCTGGTCCTACTATATGGAAGCAGAGCTACGATGATAGACTTGTTCGATGTAGTGGCGACCCAGAGTTACGGTACAATACAATACACGAGGCAATCACATTAAAAGCCTTTGATGAGATAAAGAGAATGGTAAAGGATGCCAAGATAAAGTCACTGTTGTCTCCCTCGTCATTTCAATTGCGTGAATTTGTGGAGGAACATTAGCTCAGTCGCACAATGCCGTGTTTGTACCGTAGTGCTTTCGCAAAGAATTGAGAGTATTTTCTCAACAGAGATACTATGACCTAAAGGCTGCTTGTCAGTCGAATTATTCAACTGATTCTCAAACAAGACTCTAGACCAGGCTCTGAAGAATTGGGGGGGGGGGGGGGGGGGGGGACAAAAAGAAAGAAGAGGCGAAAGCAAGGAGAGGGGCGTGCAGGGCGCCTAATGCATCGCTTACACAAAGAAGATGTTCATATTTAATGCTCATCATTAAGGCAGGGTTTGAGCATGGAAGACGCTTCTGCTATTTTCCCACACCCCTTGAGCCAAGTCCTTGTGACAGCCCTCCACTGCATCCCGGCAAATTATCCGCATGAG
Source organism: Echiichthys vipera (assembly GCF_963691815.1). Classification (NCBI taxonomy): domain Eukaryota; kingdom Metazoa; phylum Chordata; class Actinopteri; order Perciformes; family Trachinidae; genus Echiichthys; species Echiichthys vipera. The sequence goes on along the minus strand of NC_139832.1, from coordinate 12,508,641 downwards.
CTGCGGCGAACAAAAACAGCCCAGTGCGGGGGAAGTGAGGCCCAGCCTCAGCTCCACTCCTGTGATTCGGAGACACGTCACTTTGCATCAGCTCCAGCCCTCCAAACCACATCATCTGCAAGTGAGGAGAACAAGACCACTCCATGGAGGGAGGACAGTTGAAGAGAACAAGGCCGATATGAGAGCAGAGGAGAGCAGAGAAGAGCAGAGAAGAGACTTTAGGAGACACTTTAGTGGTCCCTAGGTGAAGTCAATGCTAATCAGTAGAAATTAAACATTATTAACTAGCACAGCAGCCATGACGCTGATTTCTGTAAAATGTTTTGGCCAATTTATTTACCATAGCCTTGGGCTTTAAACAACATGACAAATGAATCATTTAGATTTACTAAGTGAATACTATTTTCCCTTGAGCATACATGCAATCTAGGTGTGAAAAGAATAATTAGACACACGACAAACACTTGCAGTACAACAACATATACGCTTGTAATACAAATAACACTAAGAATTGCACTGCAGATATTTGGTCCACTAACTATGTGAAATGTTGGATGTGCCTTGCTAGTTTCAGCCACTGGTTGGTGCTAAGCAAAACAGTGTTCAACAAAGTCAGGGCACTCTCTGCTGGGCATTGCTAAATTTGCAAGACCTGTAAACTATTAAAAGGTAGACTGTAGATACTGTGGTGTTTTTTTTTTTTGCTCACTTCATTTTAGATGTTTAGAAAAGTACAGATGCCTATGGCCTCTTTCTCAAGGATATATCCCGACGGCCAAGGAGACTTGAGAAAAATTGAGTTACACCAAAATAAACCTGTCTTCTAAGATGCATGTGCTCCAAGCCTAAATTGGCCTATTTAAAGGCATAACCATAGACAGCCTTTGAATAATATTGACTTGCAAACTATGCTGAGGTCAAGGACAGGAAGCTAGACCACGTTAGTTGGCACAGGAGTGATGGAAAGTAAACCAGATACATTTTAGGACCGATGCAAAGTAAAAAGTCAAGTGCTATTTTTACAAATAATGAATGATTGGGTTTCTGGCATAGAGAAAATAAGCTCAAGAAAAAACAAAAAAACATAATTATGAATATATGGTAGTAATTGGTAGTAAAATTCAATCAATATTTTAATGCTTACTTGCCGTGTTTAAAGCAAATTAATGTTACTTTTTTTACAGTACCATTCTGCATTCTTAATCTATTACTTTTATTGTGTGGTGGTATTTTTCCAGGCACTAATGATCACAAGATTGATGTGCTTTAGAGGAGGATAAAAACATGCAGCAAGCTGCCAAACCCTAATATACAGTAGTACCAGCTGAGGAATCGGCTGTTTCATGTGTTTGTGGTTGTCTTTTGTGATACTAAATGTGACTTTCATATCTTTAAGAATGCAATAATTAAGTGGGTTCTGCTCATTTTAACCACGAGTGAAACAAGAGCCCAACCAATCTGGGAACTTTGAGAACAATACAAGCCATAGAGGGGAAAAATCCTCAATTACCAATATGGCGGCCAATGTAGTGAATTATGTTAATCTTATGTAGATTGTGCATCGATTTTGCACCGAGAATAAAAAAGAATATTTAACATTATTATATGTTATACTTATAATGTAATACATTGTCAACCAATTCTATAACATATGAGAACTGAGAAAATGAGAACACAAACGGTAAACATTATAATAACGTAAATAAAAATAAATAAATTATAAAAAAAAAAAAGCTTTAGCATACAAACACCATTTCTTATCCACCCATAGATCAAAACAATCTGCATTATATATTCTGTAAAAAAGGTTTTCATATTGGCACATTGCACAAAACATTTACACCGATAGCGACAATATGTGTGGCTCTATTTTTAAAATCAATAAGGAAAGAAATAAAGCGACATCCAAACATGATTTAATAATATGCTGTAAAAGTATTACATAAATCCCAATTTACACACTACATTTTCTCAAGAAAAAACACTTGTTTAGTGTCCTATAATCTAAATAAATCTAATAAAGAATGTTTTTTATTCCTTGAAAGCCTCATAATACGCCAGCACTGGTCCAGCATTTATTGAACACACACACAAAGTACGTGCAGGTTGTCTGTCTGAATCATTGCTCTCTCGCTGCAAACCACTCTGTACAGCCGAGCACACTATCCATATTCATGTGATTTTTGCCGGAAGGCATTGGTGTCTACTAAAAATAGCATGGTGAGAGAAAGGGTCTCACACTGTGAATCCTAACATTCATGAGCCCAGTCCCTGTGATTGGGTGTAAAAAAGTGTCTCTTTGCAGAGACCAACCTTCATGTTGTTGAGTAAACACTTGTGAATAATTCCTGTGGGTTAGAATAAAGAGATGTTTGAGGTGCAAAGCATAAATCAACAGTCATGCATTTCTGATTTTTTTTTAATTTGTTGGCACACCTCAATAAAGAGATCTCTGGGTGGTAAGTGTATCTGTGTGACAGGGCTATGCTGTACATGTCCATTACAGTCTGTGTGTGACTGCATGTGTGAGTCCTGTTACTAGAGGTGGCTGTGCATGGTTTGTTTTGTGTCAAGATGAATTAAGCACATCTAGCTGAGGAAAAATGGTAACTTTCAAGCATTTTTAAATGTTTCTTGGCCAGGGAGAGTTACAGGGAGAGGGAGGGAGAGCAAAACACTACCGCATGAGCTCTGTGCACAAAGACAAAATGGTTTTGGTTCAGACTGAGTTGAGGTAGTATCACCAGCAGATGGCGACACATATCAAGCTGCTGTTGAAGTGATAACTATCATACTAGTGTTCACAGTAGGTTCTTAAAGAATTGCTATTAGTTAAATATTCTCATTCTTGGGATCAATAGGCCATCAGCTCAGGATACAGTAATAGAGTAATTCAATTCCTCAAATTCAGTGCCAAACACTCAGTAAATCAGTACAATCCAAATACATATAAATCCAGCAAATCACTATGCCTCTTCAATAATAGGTGGAGCAATGTTTCTCATCAATAAACATCATATTCTATTTTAAGCCTCATTCTTGATCCGTCAAACGTAACTAATTACATAGGTAAGTACCACTAGCAATGTGTAAAGGAAACATACTGAGCCAAGTTGGAGGTAATTTGCTATTCTGAGCCAAATATTTACATATAGATTTTCTTGGACCAAAACGGATGTGTGTTCAAGTGCATGCAGGCCAGTACTAATGTGGCAAAAATGCAGGTCATTTCCTTTTTGAAGAAATAAACGGTGCCTGAGGCTACAATCTGACTTCACTAATACCATACATGGAAACTGTGACTATGTGTATGTGAGCCTGGGAGAATAAGGTTGTGTTGGTGATGTGGGTGTGTAGCTGAAAAAGGACAAATTAGACCCAAGACCCAAGTTAAGGACCATATTCACACACACAGCACAGAACACTAATGTGATAAAATGAAAATAATATCCCAATCACACAAAGCTAGAAAGTTGACCCCAGTGGCCCTTACTAGGTATTTGCTGTTCGTATTATTGTATTATTTATTTGTGCTTGTTTATGAATTTATCTTCAAATTATGTTTCATATCATAATACTCAGTCTTGCACTGTTTGTTTTGAACTTTTTAATTAATTTAAATCACCTTACAGTTGTAATACCTGCACTGTTAATTATGGACAGTAATCAGTCCAAAGTGGAGCATTATTATAACATAAGCACCATGCAGTCAAGCTTAGCAGATTTTTTTCTTTGAAAACCCTGAAAACCTAAATAGAAAGGAAAACTGTACAAATAGTCTCGCATTTCATCTACAGTCTTCAGACTTTTTTCCCCACACAGAAAACTGATCAGGAATCAAAGAATCGAACCAATAACCAGAATCAATATAGGCATTGGTATCAATAAATCCTTTATTAATTCCCATCCCTAATCACCTTGCATTAACATACAAGATCATTTGAAATAGATGCTCGTACTATAGATATAAAGGAGAGCATCGCTGCAACACTAATGGACCAAGCACAGCAGGGTACAGTAGAGAGATCAGGACCTGCTTATTCATTGAATCCATTAAAATAAGTCTTTACTGTATCAGTTCTAGAGATCTTTATATTAAAGTCACTTCTAACTGACTTGTCTCTGGGCCCTCTTGACAAACTTCTGTATGCATAAATTCAGGCAACATGAGTGTGCACACATACACACTCACACTCTCTCTGAACTGCAGCACCAACATGTGTACGAACACATGCAGCCTCACATGGTGAGAAACATGTGCCCTGCTGAGATCTAAGCTCTGTGGCCTTTGAAACTCTCGCTTTCAACTGACTGCACAAAGCCCAGCTGTAGAAAACACACAGTATTGTAGCCCTCAGAGACAAACTTTGGGCAATAATTTGCCAATTGAATCAATGAATGTTTTGATCAGAGCGACAAACTAGTGAGCCAACAAGCTTCCGGCAGTTAAGGATGTCTGCGTTGCTAATCAAAACCCTATTTTTCCATGGTGCATTGTGACAGTGGGGTAGAACAGCAAAAGCAACGAATAATCATCCAACACTTCACAGATACAGTGGTGTGGGAGGCTATGGGGTATGAAGGCTTTGTTGTACTAACTCAATCCACAGTCGCTTCAGATGTCTTTTGGTTTGTACTTTTACTACCAGCTCCCTGTTCCAAAATACTGGATGGAAATACATGACATCACAATAAAACATTACTAAGTTACCATTGATGAGAATGTCAGTAATGAAGAAAAAGTCAAAAACTGTTTTCAGGGTTTTCAAAGAAAAGATCTGCTAAGCCTGCCTGCATTGTGCTTCCGCCATGTTTTGGACTGTTTCTTCCTCTCTGCCATGACTCCTTGTTACAAGGTTCCAGCAGTAGATGCATGAGTATGACATTATTGTTTTGCTGACGAAAGGAATTGATAAGATCAGTTACGTAAGATTCCAGTTCTGATCCCAATTTGTTAACGGTTCTCAATTCCCATCCATAATTAACAGTGCAGGTATTGCTACTGCTATATGTTGATATATTGTTAACAGAATATGAAATGACCTGTATCTTGATAGGAGATTTTGGTCATATTGACCAGCCCTAATTTTAATTATAATTAGATAACTAAATATATAGGCTAAACATATTGATATTAAGAGCTTTAATCAGAGATTAAACACAAAAAACCCAGCCCAGTCAGTCACCTAACTCACATGGCATAGATTTCTAATTAAGTGAATAGAGACTATGTACAGAGTTTGTTTGGTCTGGGCTCTGACCTCATCACTTCTCATAGGCAAACTCCAGGCTCAGCACAGCAGAGACATTAAACAGAGATGACGCCAGCTACTAGTATGTGGACTATGTGGACCAGGGAGGGAATAATGAACATTTTCTATGTGTGGATTGGGCATTTTATATATATATATATATATATATACACACAATAATAGACAACAATTGTCCTAATTGTTAAACCATGTAGGGATGAAAATGCCAACCATCTCAAGGCCATGGTAAGCCATGGTAAGATGCAATTGCGATGGACTGTTTACAGTTTTCTGACATTTAAAATGCTTAACCAATTAATGCATCATATTCACAGGAGCACAGGCCTGAGAACAAAGGAAAGTAAATCAAAAATATAAAGTGGGACTACAATACCCATGTAGGCCTATAGCAAAAAGCCAGTTTCCCACGAAACCAATATTGGTGGGAGGGGTCGGACAACAGTTATTCACATCCCTGAATCCAACACAAAAATTTTTTTCAAGAATGCATAATATTTGTAGAAGGGCCAACACACAAAATCCCCTAAACTACCGCTACAACCAAAAACAATCAAAGTTGAGTTTATATATCAGCACTACATGACTCAGAAACCTAAAATCATCATTACGCATTTGCCAAACAATAACCACGACAACCACTGTAAAAAAAAAAAAAAAAAAGTAACTATTTTACACCACACACAATTTGAACACGGCAGCTTATTAACATAAATGGGCGGTTAGCAACCACCATGGCATTTCCCGCTAGCGGATCAATAAGGTGACCAGCTGCATTAGCAGTATAGCCAAGCAATAAACCACCCACAGAACACAGCTACTAGATACTCAGGTTACCACAAAAAAAACATTACTGCTTAACCTACCTTGGTCAAGTGAAGCAGTGATATTCAGCAGAAGATTCTTTGAGAGGAGTTGCCATGGTCCAAAGCTCCCAAAAGGTAAGTCCCTCCTCTTTGGGTCTGAGGTGCGCACACCTGGGAACAAGGTAGGAAAAGGTCGTGAAATGTCGGCCCAATCACAATTAACGCTACTGTAGAGTTAGGTAGGCCAAATGGTGAGCGGGGGATCCAAAGCTTAAACAGGCCACCTTAGTGCAAAGGGTGCGTTCAATAGACGATGCACAGACTGGGACAGAATGTTAGATTTACTGTTAGATTTATAGCCTTGTAGTTTCAAAACAAATTGCAGGTGGGATAATGTCTTAAGCCTAGCTCCAGTAGACATGATTGCAATTGCATTGCAATACCTCCTTAAAATACCAAGGCTATATAAACACAATACATTTGCAGTTTTGATAATATATTTGCAGTCATCATCACTGTAATTGAACTATAAAATGTAATTATTGCATCGCTACCACTTCTCTCATTAGTTTGGGCTACCCACACTTTAAACACTCTCCCTTCTTTAACAAAGCACTGAGTACAAAAGGGCCTTGTTTGTCAGAAAATCTGCAAGGTATTTTGAGGAAATATCATTTGAAGATGGAGGTTTTGTTTTTAAATCATACTATGTATGTGCATGCATGTTAATTTAGTTGGTGTATAGCTGGGGAAAAGCTGTTCATTTTTGAAATAAGGACCAGAAAACATTGTGATATGTATCATTATCAAGATTTGAAATGACCTATATCAGGAAAGAGGATTTTGCTCCAGCCCTTCTACAGAGAAAAGATATGGTAAATAACATTTAACGATTCACATTGAGACTAAAAATAGGCAGAAGCAAAACTTTAAAAAATTTGAATTTCTCCTTGCGGGATAAATAAAATATATCATCTTCTTCTTCTTCTTCTTCTTCTTCTTCTTCTTCTTCTTCTTCTTCTTCTTGAGATTCATAATACAGTATAGAGGATTCAATGTTTAAAGGTGTCGTCATTTTATTAGTCCCCTTTATTAGTCCCCCAAAAACTTAATACTGACAGTCTGTGACAAGAATACATATCCAAAGGTACCTAATTGAAACATACCATGGATTGGGGTGAAAAAGCTGCACCCATAAGCTCTCAGCTGTCATTAATATAAACCAACCCAAGACACCTTAGTCTGTGCAGTCTTAACATCAACAACTGAAGATACACCTTGCTTACGACCAAAGTTAAGCCATTTATTAAGGCAGTATCAGTGCTTCAGAAACAGCCATTTCTTCCCACATCAGATTTTTTTTAACGCCGCTACAGCATATGCTCTGACGTCTACCTTGGAAAATGAGACTTATGTGCAAACAAAGTACAGTCTCATAGCTCGAAGTGTAAATGCTTCATGGTTAGACTCAGCCTTCTTTCCAAAGGCAACCTCTTTCCTCTGTGCCGAGCGTTGTGAAACACTGGGACATAATGACACTGCAAGTTACCCTGGTCTATAGCAGCCGGTTGCCCAGTAAACTAAATTGGCAAACAAAAACCCATCACCTAGCGTCCATGTTTACTCTCAGTTAAATAATGTGACTAGAGGCAGTGGACCATTTGTTATCTATCGTTCCTGATGCATTGTTATATTTACAGTCCTTTTATGAATCATATGACGATACAATATGTCCATGTACTGGTGGGAATTGATTTTCCAAGTCAGTGTGCTTCAAATTACACGATACTGAAGATGTGGACATCTGATATAGTCTTCTAGTACAGGATGAGATTGTAAATCGACTCTCCGCAAATAAACACTTTGATCTACAGTCTACAACTTTTATGATTTCTTAAAGTCAAGGACAGACAAAGTTAAGGGAATTGGGATTGTGAGGTCCCTGTGTGGTTTGGATGTTGGCTGTGTAAGTGGATCATAGTAAGTAGGACAGTTCAAATGACACAGATAGACCTAAATGTGTCTCATCGCCTCTCCCTCTCAGGGAAACTGATCAAGCACCAGCCTATGAATGGAGTGGACAGACAAAACATACTAGCTAATGATCGTAATCATACAATGCAAAGAGCTTTGATCTAGAGATTTCATTTATTATAACAGATAAGGTATGTTCCTGGTTATAAATAAGAAGTCTTGACACTGTGATCTGGGTGTTGGTTTCATGACGCGTAACCCAGACTTTGCCCTCTACTTTATTTTAGATATACTGGGAGGATCTATTGACAAACTGGCTTTGGATGCAAGCAGCAGTATGACTGAAGCTGAGCTGCATCTGAATCAAACAGACAGGGACAGCCTCTATCAACTTATGTGTCGAAATAAAAGCATCTCACACATGAAAGGCAGGATCTCCATGGTTTCCGCTCGAGCTGGGCCTCGTTGCCATGGGAGTGGAAGGCCTATTGCAAGAAGGAAAAACACAGAAAGACAGGCAGGAAGATGGTGTCATCTTTCCCTGTACAGTACCCAATCATGCACAGTTTATTTTGCTCTGAGTTTGAATAATGTAAAAGAAATTCTAGTTATTATTTCATAGTACATGGATCACCATAACTGATGGTCTAAAGCATTAATCAAACAAATCCAGCCCACACATGACCTACGTTGTGCCAGACTGTTTGCCTAACTGTTTAATGGCTATTCAGACAATATTGTGCAAGCCCTGTCCTGATTGTCCTAATGCATTTAAGCATCTCATCAGCATGTTCACGAGTGTGATTAGACGTATCACTTGGGGCAACTGAGAAATGAACACACACAATTGGCGTGTTACACCAGGCCTCATGATGAGCTATTATTAGCCTCCAGTTTTTACTGACGTGCTGTCAAGATACCCAATAATCAAACAGCCATGTTTGTTACTTACCCTTCATGTGGAATCTCAGCTCCTACGAAACAGAGCAGGGTTGAGCGAGATAACCTTGGTTCTGTTTATATAAGTTTGATCAGATGCGAGGAAGGAACCTACATCATGTGCGGTTGTTATGTACTGAACAGGTCACGCTTGGACTCGGCTCCATACAGTGCCTGAGGTGATTGAGTGGTTGCAGGTGCACACAGGCTATGTGATAAATCTGCTACGTGCAGATTCGTCATGATTTGTCTTCAACCTTATTGTAAGCTGGGAATTTCTATGCAGATAACAATATATTAGGAGGTTGCATCGGGTTGATTTTGTTTGATTGTTAAACAAATGTTGTCACCGACCAGACAGAGATAGAAAAAATAATATGACAGGTCACTGTGACACTGGTAATATGGGTTATATGTAGTCAAATCAAATATTCATAATAATGAATAAAGTTGCTTCTAGTCGGTTCTACCAATCATCTCGGCACACAGGTACTACATGATTCAATAATCTGGGGCAAAGCAGACTGTGTATAAAAACATTTTATGAACAAATTAAATGAATTTTCACATTCATTTTCTAATTAAATACTGCAGACTTTCGAGCATCACGGTGTGTGTGTGTGTGTGTGTTTCAGTCAGGTCTGGTTTCATCTTACGTGATGTGTCCCCACACGGCCTAATGACGCAGCTAAGATATAATGTTATAGCCTGCTCACGACTTCCACTAATCAGGTGTAAAACTGAACATTGAAGGAGGTGTTTACCAATTTGAAGAGTGGGGCCATAAACAGTAATGTCCTGACCCTGAAACAACAATCACTCACAGCATCACCACTGACATCATGGAATATTGAGACCTCTTTTAATCAGGATTTTTTTTTAAAGTTACTTAATATAATAACTGACAGCTCTGTGTGTATGCAGTCAATAAGCTCAACCCCTTTCCTTATCTACTTACAAAAGAAGTTCCTTTATGTTCTATCATTGACATCAGAATACTTTGTCCTGACAACATCATGCCTAAGACTGAAAGCTATTTTTGTAGGACATTTGATTGATTGCAGTGAGAGGTGGATGACGAAAGAGGTCCACTAACCTTCGTCACTCCAATTCTAAAGCAGTATACTCTGAGAACATAAGAAGGTGGGATAAAAGACCTAGTGGTTACCACATTGGTCCAATAGGTTTACAGTGACATTTTACGGTGTATGTTATATATCTTGGCACAATATAAGAGTCTGGCAAAACAGAAAATGAGATAAGGAAACCTGTTTGAACAGAGATATAGTAGGGGAAGGGGATAGTTTGTGTGAAAACATTTTCGTTCCAACTGAACAAACTAGAGAACACTGGAGGCTTTGCAGCACGTAGAGAGCTGAATAGAAGTAAGACATTCAAATAAAATTACAAGTATAACGAATGTTAGACTGAATGTATGTTGCCAATTCCAGCTCATTACTTAAAAAATGTAGATGTGCATTAGCTGGGGAAAGGCATCCTGGTGACTGAAGGTAACCAGGCAACTGTTTTCAGACACTTGCGATTAAGCCAGTGCACTTCCCCTGTTGTGCGTTTGCATTCATGATGCACAACTCTCAGGGAGACAGATGTTTCCTACAGATAATATGAAATCACTTCTAGTAATCAGTAGCAAGTTCAAAACACGGCAAATTCTGCATATATGCAATCTTGCATTTATAGTTCTTAGTGTTGCAGTATATTTTTATTTTATTTTAAAATGGTAAATATGAAAATGTATTAGTAAGAAATATGTATCGACAGTTTGATTGGAAGACGCTGTAATGTTTCTGTTATGTATTTCCTGCTGAAACAGGTCAGTGAGAGATCAATCTTTCTACCAATGACTTATTAGATGTGGAGAAAAGGGCAGTTTGTTTTTTCACTTAAGATGCCCTTGTTTTCAGGAAAAAGCTGTTTTCCACAAGTAATATGAATTGCAAATAAGCCGTTGTATGATGCTTTTATTCAGATAATATTTTGAATGGTTGCCACAAGCTTTGATCAAGGCCCCTGATGCTGCTGTAACCAATGTGCTGTATAAAACCAACCATTCTGCTCTTTTGAATGAAGATAGATCAGTGGAAATCCCTTTTTGAATCCTATCAGTGGTTGACCAGCAAGGGGAATCACAGGTAATTCTCATTTATTACAGGGTATTTCACAGCTGAGTCAACACTTGATACAAAAGTGTCAAACAGTATCAGCCTCCTCACAGGATATGGAAACATCTTTTTTTTTCAGGGAGCTATTGTTAAAAATGTAGGTTGTCTGCGTGGGATGCTTATGTGTCTCTTTGTCAGAAATGGGATGCTCTAATGCATTCAATTAACATAAAAGCATCTGCTAGGCCTCATATTGTAGGGTCATAAAACCCTTATTTCCATCAAAACAATTGAGAGGGGATTGCAGGTATTTGGCTATGCCGAATCTGTATTTCAAACTGAGAGTGGATCATGAGCTATATTTGTCCAAAGGCTTTTATCAGGGACACAATCCAAACTGCAAAATCTAGTAAAATATTTGCATTATAAAGCATGCATCATTACAGACATTGAGCTTTAAAACCAATCTGCCAGCAGGCTATTCTTATAGCTTTGGCAGAAATATAACTTTATATGAATCTCCTCACATAACTGTATGTTGTTTTGTCATATACTGTATAACCAGCAGTTGTCAGTCCCCTATCAGAGCTTTTCTGAGCCCTTAGAAACCTATTAATCTTTAACTAGGAGCTATAGTGGCAGCCGGTGCTTTTAAGCTTGATCTTTATTGCTGAAAGCAGCAGGATATACACCCCTGGAGTCTACATTAAGAGCTCCTGCTCTGTTCAGTTGAGTAAACATGTATATATTGCACAGAAATGCTGTTTTTGTGTTTTGCTCTGTAGATGTCCGAGAGAAGGCAGGCTTGACTTCATACGCAGTCATATTCTGTATGTTTTGTTTTGCATTTTAGCTGCCTAAATTATTTTTCAAGTTCTACGCATAACTGAAATTTGGAATTTCTGAAATTCAATTTTCAGAGCTTATTGTCATGCTTATTTTAAATGTTCTGTAAAATCAGCAAAAGTACCATTTTGAAAATGTTGTCACATATGACTATCAAAAAGGAAATAAGAAAATGGCAATGTTGAATATCTCCAACATTGCAAGGCCTTGTATGGTCTACAGTCTGAAAAAAGACACTATTCAGCTTGTAGAATGTGGGTTATTTAATTTCATGAAACAGTATTGAGTAATTATTCTTTATCATAGTGGGGGAAAAGCAGATAGAGCTTCTTTTATGCACTGATTAAAATGAAGTATACTCAACGGTGGAATATCCCCTCTAAGGTTTCTGGTTTCTGCAGTAGTGATATTTTTAATCATTGGAAAGGTCACGAAGAAAACAGGCTTAGGAGAAATCTGAGACAGCGATTGTCGCAGGCGAGCTGATGATGTTGCCACAATAACACAACAGAAGGCTAATTATATAAACAGTTTGTTTATAGGCAATTATAAGGTGGAGATTAACTTTTTGTCGGTGATGCATTGTTTTACTGAAAATAACTTTATCCTGAGCATTGAATTCTGAAAATTGGGTAAGCTGTTCCTGCAGAGACACAATTAATGACATGGAACTTGTTAGCATTGTGTAATTGTGAAATGTATTAAAGACAAACAACCTTTCCATAATTTAATCATTATAAAATCTTGTTTTACAATACAAAAATGAAAATAAATAGTTCCATACATAAATAAACAGTTAAGGAAGTACTTAGGTTTATGATGTCACAATGCTAGAAAGAGGCAAATCGCAGTCACCCAGGAGATAGTCTCTTTTTAGAGTGGACATTTTGTTTACCACTTTGAACCGAAGGGACAGCTGGCTGAGGTCTTCCTCTGAGATACTATCAAAGAAGAAATCTTCATTGAAGATCGGATTACGGCTCTTTCTGATGACTGTGCTGCGTTGCTTCTGGATTTTTCCAGGTACCAGAGAGAGGCTGACGCTGCAGTTGATAATCTTGGGGTCTACGGAGAGCGGATAGAGGCCCTCAGCACTGATCAGTCGAACCCGTAGTCTTTGGTTATCCGGGCAGTACTCAGCTGAGAGTCTCAGGCTGCCATCTTTCCCTATGGGGGCCATTCTCTCCTTCATTACCCTCTCTCTGTGCAGAGTCAAGTCCAGGGGGAAGATGTTGGGTGGCGCGAGGCTGTAGCTGCTCTGCAGGCCTTCAGCTAACCCATCTGATGCCCTCCTCATGACATTGGGGCTATTGTCAGTGGAGCTGCCTTCATCTGTGGATAGGGAATTGTTCCTGGACACCATTGCCTTCCTCATGTTCCTTGACAACAGGAGTTCATGGCTCAGTGCTTTGAAGAGGGAAGACTTGGCAGGACACCTGGTCAACAGTGGCGAGCTGTAAGGAGAGGATTCAGTTGAGGAAGTCGTATCGCTGTCCAGAGTGGCCTGCCAGTTCAGGGTGTATCCTCTCGGGGAAAGCCTGGAGGTCAGGCTGTTAAGGCTGAATGTGGAAGGAGAGGAGCAGGGCGAAGTGGAGGGCGAGACTTTAGAGCATATACTGGATCGACTCCTGGGCAGCAACAGGGGAGAGGAGCCAGGATCAGAGTGGAAGAGTGACTCCTTTCTCCTTGTGTGGGGGCTCTCCAGCAAGGTGCAAAAGCCATAGCAGGTTTGAGCTTTGGCCATGTGTGGGAGAGACAAGGCAGCCTGGCTCTGGGGATCTGCATTTGTGGTCTCCTCATCACTGCAGCCATCATAGGGACTCTCATCCACACTCTCCACCTGGATAATGTGATGATTCATGGGCTCATAATGTGTCACCTCTATTTCAGGGCTAGCCCTCTCGCAGGGAGACACCTTAATACTACGAGCAGCTCTGCTCTGCTCCGTATTCTTCTCCTGTAGAGATGGGATTGTCGGGGGGATGCAGAACTCTGGGATATTGTCGGGGGTGATGACATTAGGATTGAGGGAAATCCTTTTGGATTTATCGCCTTTCTCTCCGAACATGATGTCACCAATTTTAAAGCTGAGTTCTGTCGATGGGATAGGCAGGTTAGATCTCTCCACTGACTCACGGATCTTCTCCACCACCCACATGGGTCCTCCGGTAGAAATTAAGAAACTGTAAAACCAAAAAAGAGCAAAAGCTTGTGAGTTGCTGCACTGTGTTCTGAAATCAAACACACAACACATCTATAAATGATAAAATCATGTCAATTTATCAGGGATGTTTTTCTTACCTTATACTCTGAAGATTTGGATAATCCACAAAGTTGTCCTGAATGGGATGGAATGATAGCTCCAACTAAAAGTTCAGGCTGTAATGAGAAATCTCTGAGGCTCTCTTGACAGCAGATGGAGGTTCACTCTTGTCAGGACCAGCACATCTGTGGCTGTTTGAGAGACAAACACAGTTTAAATGAAGCAGGAAACGCCCCCTGTGCTTCCCGAACAGGATCCTCCCTCTCTCCTTGGCCACTAGTTCCCATGGAAATATCCAAACCACAACAGAGCTTGATGCCCCTGTATTAACCGCTGTACTGGGCTGCGAGATAAGCTTACTACTTCAAAAGTGAACAGCTGTTTTTTTAAGCAAATGGCAGGCTTTTGATTCCTAGGTTTTCCATTTTGAATTTGATGGTGTGTATGACCTTGCTCTGTGAAGGAAGCAAGGTGATCTGATTAGATAGTATTTCTGAACAATTTTAGAAACACTTGAACTTTCCATTACCTTTTAATAATGTCAAAAGTTCAAGGGATAAAGGCCCTGGCTTAGCTTAACTGTGTTTAGGATAGCTACAGGTCAATCAGATCTATTAATACCTTCTCACTGAAGTCCCTGTCAAATTTTAAATAAATGTGTCATGTGCAATTGTTTAAACCATTTGGTATATCAGATTTATGCTTATCCACTCATGCTATCACACTCATTTTTTTGGAATATTTATATGCACATTTTTATTTTTTTTTATTGCTGCATCATCACTCCTTTTAGAAAATTCGAGGATTTGTATCACCACTTACAAATGTCCCTGTCATAATTTGTAATTTATTTTTGTTTGGCCCCTGACAAAAACACATATTGAAACAATGGGATTTTGATTCAGCACTATGGGGTTGAAATAAAAATAAACAGAAAGTGTTGGTTCCCCAGTACCTGTCCTGGTAGAGCGGGATACTATATAGAAATATATAGTACATAGAAAAAGGCTGAGTCCTTGCCACAGTGGCCCTGGCTTCAAATCCAACCAATGGCCCTCTGCTGCATGTCATCCACTCTCACCCTCCCTATCCTATCTATCTGTATCTATCATAAGGGCAAAAGAGCCCAAAAAAGTGACTGATGTAACGAAGAAGTCATTCTCCCCCTTAAACCTGTATTATTTATCAACCAACACTTCACCATTAACAAACAGTGTCGGCAGGACAAATCTAATGTCTCTTTATCAGAGATGTGGTTTCTCAAAAGTCAACATCCGTGTTAAAAAGGACAAGGAGAACATTGATTCATACAATCACACTGTACATGGCTCCTACGGTCTTCAGCCTGTATTGAAAAATTGTAATGTCAGTGCTACCCTCTTGTGGTGGCACATGAAGCAGCTATATTATGCATAATCATCAAAATGCATGACAGAAAGCTATAATTGAGATGGGTCTGCACTGAAACAGCTATAACTTGACTTGAACTGAACATACTGCCCCCCAGAAAAAAAAACAAAAAAGTTCTTGACAGACTTAAACAGTGCAACTGAAAAAAAACAAGAAAAAAAAACCCCTGTGTCAGTTCTGGTCAAGGTTCAAGTGGAGTAACTTGGTTACCACGTGTTACCAGGGACTGAAGAATAGAATGATGTCAGTGTTTACAATATACCAGGAAAGTGTTAGAACTTCTCAGAAATGTTTTTCCAAAGTCACATCAGTAATTGAAGCGTATCAAATATCTTGTACTTCCCAAAACCAGATAATAATGAATCTGAAGTCAATTAAAAAGTTAACTATCTGATAATATGATCTCAGCTGAAGCTGATCAGAACATACACATGCACAGTCTACATACCTACTGTGGGTCTGTGTGTGAGTCTGTTCTGTTTGTGTATTAAACCTGCAAGCATCAAAACCATGAGTACAGTTTTACCCAATTGAATCCAATGTGCATACTATTTGGCAGAAGGAAAGGCTTGAATTGTAAGTGTATTGGTGTCTGGTTGCCATCAAACAAGATTTTGGCTTCAGATTCAGAAGAAGTAAAGTATACGAGCAAAAATATTGCAAAAATAATATGAAGACTAGGGAAACAGCTGATCAACCATCTTCTGGTGTTTTAATATATGACATATTAATAATGTATATCAATATGTAGTTTAACAATATTGTCAGTCCCTGACTTCTATTCCAAATGGCTGAGCTCATCTTTGCATGCTTGAACATCTACATTAGGGGGCAGTATATGCTCAGATTACAAAAAACAACAGCAGCACACCCACTGAGATGAGACACCGAGGGGGAGATGTTAGTCTGATTGATACATTAAATAGGCCTGCTCTTTAATTATCACGAAGATTTTCAAATTGTAAATCAAACTAAAAAATTAGCTGAATTAGAATGTATTAATTCACCATTTAGCTTGGAAAAAAAACTCCATTAGAGACGTCTTTCTAAAAGCTTAACCGCTTACATGTTCTTTTCTGGATGCCATTATTTTGGCATGGTTTTTGTTGCTTTAGACAGGATCACAGTTCTGACATCATCTTCCATGATCTTGTGTCAAAGTTGGCTAAGGCACAACACGGACTGGCACACCCACAGCAGGTCTGCTGACACGCTCTGTAGCAGGTGTACTTCACTGCACAAACCCAAAAGCGATTTCAAAATAAGAGCGGACACAGTCGTTCAAATCTTTCGTGCGCATATCTTTACGCGTGCATGGAACTGCATGATTATCGGGTCTATTCTATCCCGCGGGATTGCTCATGTGTATCAGTCGGCCAGCTTTTGAGCCTTTAAACCCAATTTTAATCTGGCTACACCAAAAACCGTGGGGAACTGTGACGCCGCTTCCTTTTTTCGGCGCATAGATAGGCTATGTGGTCGTTTCTCTTTTTTTTCTTCTCCCATCTCTCTCCACTGTACGATAAACGAGGAGGGGCTTGATGTGCCGTGGAGGCAGGCAGGCAGGCAGGCAGGCTGAGCTGACCCGCTTGCGGTGTGTGTCGCCCAGACTACATCCAATCCAACTCGTATGCATTGACGAGTGACAGACATCAGGTAGGATTTCGCCTTCGTTTCTTATGTTCCTGTGGTTTTTTTAAGCCCTGGTGCTGTTGTTCAAGGTGCTGTTCCTCCCTAACGGGCTCACTACAGGGGAGGCGGACAGCTCGATGTTTGGCTCAGCAGAAGCGCTGAAACATTTCATATTAACAGCCTGCAGACAACCTTTTTAAACATGATTTTATTTGATGTATTCCACTTCACCATCTCCTGGCTCTTCTGGATTTAACACCGGTCGATCTGCTTCATCTGGTTGCGTTATTATAACACTGTCAAAATCCATGTCCTCGCCTAATGTGTGACCGACTGCTCTTGAAATTGACAGATAAGAGGTAATAAGATGGATACTTCATTGACCTAGTTGTTTGGCGTTGTTGCGTGTCTATTTGGGCTTTGCCGAATTTTCGTGCCGAGAAGTAGGCTAAATAGGCAACTAATGCTGCCCAGCTCCAGCATCCTCGCTTCTCAGCAGAGAATTATGCTGAAGCCTACAATAACTTGGACTTGACCTGAATGTTATCTGGATTGGCTCAACATCAAAGCTATGTGAGACTGTAGTGCGCATGCATGGGATGTAACCACTGATGCTTTACAGTAGGCTGACAGAAATGTGTCAGAATAGGCAGAGGATACTCTATATTGTCAGTTAGGTCAAGTTTGTTAAGGCTGCTTAAGCTCACTAGCTCAATAATCCTTTATCCCACTGATAAAAAAACATTCTGCTATTTCATGGATCCCTGTAGGAAAATGGCTTTTTTCCCCTGACATTCTGACACCTGGCTTCATGCAGAAGTCAGAGTGCATGCTCATAGCCTACATTTCTTACCAGCAGGGAGGATGTGCCCTCCCTTATCAATGGACATGACTCTTTAACTGCTAGGCTACCCTGCTGCTTCATACAGATGTGTGTGTGTGTGTGTGCTGCACTTGCTTAGAGATATTTGATGAGCTGTGACAAGGTTGTTTCACAGGTACAGGACATTAAATGTTACTCCAACACAGTGGCTGTGGAGTGAGGGGGGCCTCACAGTTCACCCTTACATATCTTTCCACGGTTGGTTTAACATAGAGTACATTAGTTTGCCGAACAAATGCGGTGTTTGGCTTGCTCGCTATGTCAAACCACATTAGCTACACGTCAGCCTCTTTCGATGTTACCATTTACAGAAGAAGCACTATTAAATAAAAAAATCACCCCACCCTTATACAGTATAGAGGAGCAGAGCATTTTCTACAAGAACCATGTTGGATTATTAAGGGTCAGTTCAAGGATACTCATGCCATGAGGGGGGTTTTAAACCGGTATTGAAGAGTGACATGTTTTTCCTGAGTGATGTAACTAGAAGAGTCAAGCTGTGTCAGCAGACAGCTGTGATTCTGGATGGCTTTATACAGTAAGGCACCACTTAGGGTGCTAGGGGCTTGATTCCAACTGGGAGTAGGCATACTAAAAATGTACTCCCTGGTGGTACTGTAAGGCACCAGTTAGTGCAGTATAAAAGCGTCTACCAATCATTCCGTAGAGAATGATATATGGGCTCCTCAGTAGTGGCAGTATTGAGTGTTGCTTAATGAATTTACATAATTTTTGTTAAGTATCAATAAAATGCTAAAGGTCTGCATTCTGGTTTAACATGTTCTGAAGAGTATGCAGTCCATACAATGTCTCAAAGCTAAAGAGGTTGGATTTTAACAGTTGATGGTGTCAAGTATTGCCAGTTTTTGCTTTGGCACTGAAGGCTGCTTCATCTGTGATGGAATAAAGGTTTCAGCAAATTTACTTTAATATAATGAGAGAGTGCTAAAGCCATGCAATGTTTTTTTGTGTTCAGAATTGTTGATAATTGACCTTAATGCTAACATGTTTGGCTTTGTGACTTCAGCACCTTATCAATGATGTAAGATGACGACATACGGGTTTTGGGTATTTTTAGTTATATTTTATTTATTTCTGTAGTGCATGTCAGCATATTTAAAAATGTAAGTGAATGGTCCATGTGTGCATCCCTTATAGTGTCTGTAAAAAAGATTTATTGAATGGCAGATTGTCAAGATGTCCCAATAGAGAATAATCTCCAGATTATATAGTACAGGAAAGGCTTTGAATCGTAAATACCTTTCCCTACTAATGGTATTGAGCTGGATTGTCTATAGGATTAATGTCTTTATGTTTAGACTAGCCATAACAGATTTATTCGTTGTGTGTGCATATAGCATTGTGTATTCAGATACCTATTTTATGGAAATCTCAGCAGTGGAACCCTGCACCTGTTGGTTCACAATATGTGCCCTTTGCCTGCTCATGTTTAATACAGAAGTGGAAACCTTCCCAATGTGATCGTCTGCAATGAGTACTGCACACTTTCCCACAGCACAGTACAAAGATATAATTAGATTACAGCACCACCAATGTCACAAGCTCACATGCAGCATGCATCTGCCAGCGGCAACTGATAAAAGCTTAATGTTTCATCAAACCCAACACTAGATACTATTCACAAGACCCAAAGTCCTAAAAGCTCGTAAGCTTGTGCCAACAGAAATTGGAAAGGTTTAAAATGTTGAACAGAAAAAGTAGCACAATTCATATAGTTATCATCAACATTCTACATTTCTTTATGCCTAAGCGTTTGAAATGTTAGATACTGCAATTTTGCTTTGCAGTGGTAATTAAAACCAAGCACTATTTAAACGGTGCCTTTTTCCCACTCATTGCCAGCTATTGAAGAGGCCATTACCGCAGTGATTCCATATTATGGGGAGCTATTAAGGGTATCTCTGCTACAACAACTTTAGTTCAATCTTTCAACTCTGCGCCTAATTTACTGGGAATCACAATCCTCAAACATGGTCTTTAAATGCACCGTGGGCTCTCATGAAGTGCTTCTAGTCAGCTTTCTTTCAAATTGTGCAACCCCGGGAGAAACATGCAATCTTTAAACTGTTCCATAAATAACTATAACAAGGTCATACATTCCCAAGAACGTATTTTGATCCATTAACTGTTAAGAACCAGCAATTGTTCAAGACAAAGCCTCAACTGTACTTCCATGTTGTCCATTAGAGAATGATTTTCTTCTCAGCTGTTGCAGTTGCTCCGTCATCAAGAATACATTCCTGGTTGGAATTCCCCAGGAAACGTTCAGCTGGGGAGGGCAGAGGGAAGCAAGGGTTTTGAGAGTCATTGGAGAGTGTGATTGTTGAACCATATTTAATGCATGAGTGTGTAGGAGGTGGAAACTAAAACACACTCCATGCTGTAGCTTTGACCCAGCCTTTGTGTTCCGTGTGTACCGGTGAAATAGATCTCTCCTATGTGTTTTCTCACTGCTGTCTCTCTGTGATCGCAGCCTCTTTAGGGCCTGGCTCACGTCCAAATGTGTTTCGAGAACAAGAGGTTGATGTATACGCTGGCTGCCGTCCTCGCTCCTCCACTAGTACATCAATCTGAATTCATAATTTCCCCTATTTTTCCCCTGTAGATGACGTTGGCAGGCAGTCAATATATGAGACCTATAATGCAGATTCTTAAGCCAGTGTTTTTTCATTAGTCATCACTTGACCACATTCCCTGTGTGCTTTCAGATTTGAAGTAAGGTTGATCTCATATCAGATTCAATTGGCATGGTTGATTAATAATTGTTGGACATTGTAAGTATTAGTACATCCACAGGTCACTCAGTTGTGATCCTATAATAGCAGTTCAACAGTTTTACTTTTAACTTGTAGAGCAGTAAATATTATATCTCCATGAGTGTATTTTTTAAGTTATTTGATTAAAGTTAGAAATGAAGAAGGCAGTTACTTGTTTTCTCTTCCCATTTGTGATCAGATCAGCTGATCAATTATGCAGGACATGACATCATTTCTCATGATTGAGCATAATGTGAAAAACAAACAATAAATTAAGTGGTACTATATTGAACACAGTCCTCACAATGTAGGCAGTGGTGGCTGTTACTTACCAAGTATTTACTGTACATGTGGTCTGAACTGAAGCGGCTGTGCTAGTGATGCGTAAGCAGACTCGAGAAGTAGGTCAGTAGATGCCGGTGTGGTGTGCTTCAGTTCAGAGACAGTGTCACAGCCGTTGGCACTTCTCATCAGCAGGTCAAATGAAAAGCCAGTTTGAAGTAACAGATGACAGGTCTGATTTCCGAGTCATGCACACAGTACATGGTCCCAAATTGGTTTAGTCGCATAAAAGAGAAGAGGTGTGATCTGAGGTTTCCCTGAGCAGTTGCTGTCAGCTTAAGTAAAAAGCTGTCTACTTACCTTTGGCTGCTTTTATATATGAATTTTAATAAATGTGTAATTTTTTTTTTCAATCGTGGTTAATTTAATATTCTTTTGTCTAATCCACATGCTTAAACACCCAACTTTCTTCAGTTTTTTCTCACCTTCTCTAACTTAACAAAGTCAAAGGGTAAAATGGGAGAAAGGTTTGGCCATTCAAGGAACATGTTCCTATATCCTCTTTACGTGTGTGTGTGTGTGTGTGTGTGTGTGTGTGTGTGTGTGTGTGTGTGTGTGTGTGTGTGTGTGTGTGTGTGTGTGTGTGTGTGTGTGTGTGTGTGTGTGTGTGTGTGTGTGTGTGTGTGTGTGTGTGTGTGTGTGTGTGTGTGTGTGTGTGTGTGTGTGTGTGTGTGTGTGTGTGTGTGTGTGTGTGTGTGTGTGTGTGTGTGTGTGTGTGTGTGTGTGTGTGTGTGTGTGTGTGTGTGTGCATGTATATTTTAGTAATTTGCTGGTGCAAATTGCTTAAATTACTTTATTAGTATTTAGTTGGACTCATGAAGTGTCAGAGAATAAGTGGGAAATGAACACTACTTCATGTTGTTATGTCTGTTTTGGTGTTACAAAGGAACACTGGAACAATCATGACCTACTCTGCCTCAGGAAAACTGATTATTAGGGTTTAAGATCATGTGAAACCTATGCTAAAGATCATGTGATATACAGCCTCCCTTGAAAAGGGGAGTGACTCAACTAATGCTGTTTTGCCTCTGACATTTTTCTCGTCGTAACTAGCTTGAGTGAATACAATTAAGAATCCATTTAGCTTTGCATTTGAGTATGCAGGGAACGGGTGTACTGTACATTATTGTGTTGGAGTCAATATTCTGCCTTCTGTTCTTACAGTGCAAAATGCTGCTTTGGTTTTTAATGGTCACAGTTATTCACCGAACACAGTGTATCTCCTGGTAGTCTTTGTTCAGTTATAATGGCTGCTTGTGTCACCTTGTAACCAGCCCAGCTTCTTTTTTCTTTATTGTAGATACTAGAGCGCAGAGCATCTAACTGTAGTGTATTTGAAGGTTCACTTAAAAGAGGATCCAGGATGAAGTGTTCTTGTGCATTGGCAGTGTGTCTTGGCTGAGTTATGATTCAAATCAAAGAAATGTAATCACTCCTCTACACCATACAGTATTTGTTAAGGGTTTTGTATGTTATGTTATTATCTGGCTCTGCTTTTTTCTTTGTGTGTGTTTAAAAAAACAAAACAATTTGTGGCTGACATCACAAAGAAAGTATGCTAGAGGCGCACTCTCAAAGGCACTGATGGTTCTGCATCAGCATTCTGGGAGTGTTTTTCAGTGCCAGGGGGTCTCCTAGGAACGCCACAGGAGCTAGAGGTCAATGACAGTGAGGCAGAGATCGAGGCACTTGCCATCGATCTGCATCAATGATGCATCGCAGCCAGATACAGGTAAGTGGTAGGGGTCCTGCGCCACAGGACAATTAAGACACTAATCACTCCATGAGGGTATGTTTTTTACACCTATGACACAATCGTTTCACTTATTGATAAATATCAAAGAGCAGTGTGTGAGGTATTTCCAGTCTGTAAATTGCCTGTGATGGGAGATGAGTTGCACAATTTTTGTACTGAGCGAACATACGTTAGCTCCACTGAGACAGAGCCGAGATGGAATAACAGACAGAAACATTTAAAAAAAAAAACACACATATTGCCGTTGAATGGCACTGTTCTTGTTTTAGGAAGAATTGACAAGGCAGTAGCTTCACTTCAAGGTTAATTGAGGTCCATCAGGTCCTTTGTGTGTACAGCAGCTGTCAGGCTGTTTTTGTGACTGCGGGGTGGGAGGGTCTCCTGTCTGAAGAGCGGCGCTGAAATTACTGCTATCCTTTGCTCTGATCCTCGGGCTGT
Organism: Echiichthys vipera; assembly: GCF_963691815.1. NCBI lineage: Eukaryota > Metazoa > Chordata > Actinopteri > Perciformes > Trachinidae > Echiichthys > Echiichthys vipera. Next base: position 12,485,182 of record NC_139832.1, on the reverse strand, counting down.
GAGGGTTGCTGACCGAGCGAGAACTCTCTCTCTCTCTCTCTCTCTCTCTCTCTCTCTCTCTCTCTCTTTCTCTCTCTCTCTCTCTCTCTCTCTCTCTCTCTCTTTCTCTTTCTCTTTCTCTTTCTCTCTCTGCTCAAGGCTATGTAGTGTCAGCACCTTGAGTCTCAAAGAATAACTGTGGACTGCTCTGACACACTCATGTCGGAATGATTTCACATTGGCCTGGCGTAAGTGCATTTAGCAGCTGGATGCTGTACTGTTTAAGTGATTGTGTTACTTTAGCCTTGTATATTCAGCTCATCAGCAGTGCAGTGACCTTGTGTTAAGGGCAGAGGGACTCTCTGGTTACCCTCAGTGGAAGGCAATAGCTAGGATTACATCCATTGCTCTGATTTTGGAGATGGAATGATAAAGTTGACTCAGGAGACCATGGCATGATTACTATTGGTGCTCACATCATAAAGGTTTTTCTTCCTGTGACCATTTTGAACTTGGACCACATTTTGAATGGAAAAACTTAACCTGGAAGAGCCATACAGCCCCTATGAACCCTATTGTATCACACAAAGGTGTAGGCCTCTCGGCTACCAAAGAACCCCTAGTTAACCAGTAGTCATTGAAGCTCTTTGACTAATTAATCAGTTGATTCAAGAGCAAAGTCAAATCGTCTCAAGTGTTATTGTCCTTCCTCAGATTATTGCAGTGATGCAGATGGATCGCTCATAATCTAGTGCTTATTAAGAATAAAACCTTTGTCATTTTCCTGCAATGACTAATGATTATTCACTCATTCTCCTTAAAGCTGCACTGCATGAAACTGCATGAATACGTTTTATATTAATAAACAAGTGGTTTCTAGCAGCAGACAATTATTCACAATGACAAAGCGCTAACAAAAAACCCACCGCACACTCCCTGTCCTGCAAACAGACTTAGCAACAAGCTGTTGAACCTACGTAGCTAAGCATTAAGTCACTAAAGAGAGACATTTAATCACAATATAGAGGAGCTGGTGGAGACCAAAACAACGATTTTACTCACTTTTGCCAGGTGACCAGAAACACGCAACACACAGATATTAATGCTAATGTAGCTTCGTGTCTCCTAATATGTAAATAGTAAATAAACAATTGTTTAACATGTAAGCCTTAAAGCCCCTGAACACCCACACAGGTGTATTCAGTAACTCTGGCTGATTAGACGTCTGCTTGGGTTGAAGGTGGGCGGGGCTTTGATGAGAATATGATGGGAATTTATGAGGTCATAAATGTCCGTCTACCACTAAGAATGATAAAGGTGTACTTTGTTCCGCCTTAACAGGTGAAACAAAACTAACTCGCGAAGATGTCACTCCCGGAATGTCACTTATGGCTTGACTGCTGACCCAAGATAGCCAAAACTTAAAATATAATTTTTTTTTAAATAACGCGGCTTTAAAAAGACTGCAAAAACCTAATTAACAAAACAAATGTATTGCCAAATGCCAAAACCAAATGTCAGGTCAGATTTGTTATTTTGTTCACTTGTGGTGGTTTCATTAAAACAATTTCTAGTAAGGCAACGGAAAAAGATTGTTTTCGGTATCAATACCATACTTCGATATACCATGAGCACTAGTGTCAAAATGTTTCAAAGGATACTAGTGACCAATTACTACTAGTTCAGGCTGCAGTTCTACTAAGATGAAGCCCAAACGACTGGGAACATTTGGGATCAGACAGATATTTTGAAAGGCTTCCATAACAAGCTAGCTCCTGAGTACAGTTTCTAAGATCTGTTCATTTTATAACTGTTACATTCATCTGGCCTCATGAGTGTCTTGACTCGACCTTAGTTGTTATGCTGATCCTCTGGATCGAGTGCGACACAAATTCTAAATAGTCCCTGTGGGAATAAGATCACCTGGCCTGACGGTACAAAATCATTAGCAACAGAGGAAATTTGAATTCAAGTCAGGCATTAATTATACAAAATCCTGATGTTTCATACTGTAACCTTGTTTATCGGTACGCTGTTGTTCTTCGAGCTGAGCAAGAGCTGAATATAAATGTTGACTTTCTGCAGCACATGCATTGTCTGGCAAATTAGAACCGATGAGCTGACGTGAGTGTGTGTTTAATATCCTGTCACTGTGTCAGCATCAGCCACTGAAGTGCCGGAGATATCAACATCCTCTTAAAGCAGATTCTAATATAATCTCTCATCTTTATATCCATTTATCTTGGCCTGTTATGGATATTGCATGACATCTAAAGCTGGGCTTGTTTCTCAGGAACGCCTCCTAGACCTTGTGCGATTTTATGCATAATTTTACCTAAAAGTAACAAGCACAGAATTTACAGGATGAAAAAAAAGGGAAAAGCTAGCATTCATTCCTTTCTTGTAAAGTATAGTGCAGGAGTCATGACATCATCTGACCTCTACACTGGTGGAAAAAAGAGACGCATACCGTGTGTACATTATTAGATTTTTTTCCCCTTCCATTATACTCTCTAATTTATTCCCTATGGCTGTATGTTGTGACACCAGTTCAGCCTTCTTGTGAACATGTGCAGTATGATAAAACAGGAGAATTTTGTAGAATAATCATGTTATTTATAGAATCATTGTTGGTTGTAATCCACAGCCATGAATCCGCCATGAATCAGTGAGCCGTCAAAGCAGTGGTCACATAAAAGCAAGAATAAAATTTATACACCAAAAAGAAACCAAAAAGCGAGGCAAGCTCTCACCTTTGACATATCTTTGAGACTATTATGTATTTGAGAGGTGAGTATAGGATTCATCCTGTTAATTAAATGTTAAGTTCCCAGAAGAGAAAAACATGGCACAATGTCGATTGTCGTGAATGTAGCATTTTCATGCATGTGTGACCAGTGGTCATTGTTCCAATGATGCCCTGCTTATTCAATACAGCACAACATAAATGGACGGGTTTTGAGACATCTTCAAAATGCCCTAAATAGGGCAGCCAGTTGTGCTTGCATGTTGCCACAGACGGCTTCCCCAGCACTCTAGCTGCAATAATGACTCCTTTTTAATTTTGTGAAAGCATAATATCTGGAATGCTAATAACTGCATGCAGTATTAATTGGATAAAACAGTGGCTACGTGAACAGAGTAATGCCTTAGTAGCTGTGATTTCAAACCCTTAATTTGCTTTGCCGTATGGACAGACCACAGTTCTGTAGCAAAAGAAATATGCTACCAATATAGTTGATGTTAAATCATTAAAGGAATATTCTGTTCTGTATTTTAAATACTGAAAAACAGTGGTCTGGGATTGCCTTCACACAACTCTCACAGACTCTTTTCCAGTACATGATAATCCAATGTGCTCACATGCGCTAACATGCACGTGTGGCCAGACCGAATATAAAAACACTACATCACACACAAGAGTGTGATTCTCTGCTCAGAACGACCACCTCTACTGCGTGTTTGTAAGGTTAATCATGACATTTATATATATATATAAGCACAAGTTAAATTTGGCACCGAATATAATGTGGGCATCTTAAGGCACCTTGAATCACTCTCTTTTGAAATTGACTGCTTTCTTCACTGGTGAAAATGAAATATTAAAACATTTGTCATATTTCTGTCAATGCACGTGGCATAGGTGAAGTAAATGCTGTTGATTTGGATTACTGAAGACTGTGCAGTCACTTAGTACCTAATTACATGGCATTTGAGGATGACTCGCAGCACATGGATCACAGCATTTTCTCTCTCCCTCTGTCATACGTGCAAACACACAGTGTACATCCAAAATCTCTTTCTGTCTTCTGTTCATTCTGTGAAAGCAATGTAAGGAATATATAACAGCATTACAAATGTTTTATATGTTTTAGTACGAGAAATGCCGCATCAATCTGCAGCTAAAACTCCCATATTGTCTGCCCCTTCATACATGTACTGTGCAACATTCATGACAAACCTGAATCACTGAATTAGAATGATCTTGTCTGAGCTAATGAATACTCACCATTTTCATTAGTAAAAGGCTCTAGTTCAATAAGCAGTATTCATTTTAATGAAGGAGATATCAAAACATTTTCTAGATGGGAACAAATTTCTAGGTGTGCAAGCAGTGTGCTCATCCAAATATTTCTAAAAGAATATGTAATGCAAAAAAGTCACTCAGACATGCATTTTTTTCTCTGCCCAAGTGAAGAAGCTGTGTATAAGTTTAAAATGATACGGTGTTAATTTCTTGCCACTATTACCATCTGTTCAGTCCAGTTCATGGCAGCTGTTTGCTTCTCTCTCTGCATAGTCTTCAGTTTCCTCCGACAGGAGATTGATGGACCTGCAGCCAAGAGAGGGAAGCTGCCCACCCGCAGTGGACATGCCACCCATGCGAGGTTATACCCATGAGATGACACCCTCTTACTCCATTCTGGCTGGAATGGAGTCATATAACATAGCCAGGTGTTTGTGCGCCAGCCTGAGGTCAAAGGCCATTCTAGTGCTAATGCTCACAACTGTGGATCCTCCATTTTCAAAACAGTATGAAGTGGTTAATGTGCAGCTTGGTGCCTCTGGTAATTCTTAATTTCATCTGATTTGTTTCTGCTTTCTCATCCATTATCCATGCTTTCCGCCCTTTTCACAATACAAAATCAAATGAACTCCTGCCACATGTGGGATTATGCTGTTATTTAATGACTGTCAGGATCTTTGGCATTTATTTGTGATTTACAGTCTACGTGGAGGTCTCGTGCTGGGAAACATGCTCTATATTTACAGTTTGATTTGATTTCTGAGTGCCTGGGAAAGAGCTGTCATAAATTACAGGAATCTCACGGAGTGAGCTACTGTGTAGCTTTATAAATTCCCCACTGGGAGGTGGGACAAAGAGACAGCAGAGGAGGCTGTGCTCCGAAAGGGCGATCTGTATGCAACTTCAGTGGGAGACAGCATCCTCGACACATGGCACAAGCTCAGAGGCATTGCTTAGAATGTGGCTGGCTTGTCATGTAAGGCGGCTCACTCTGCACTCTGTTAGCTTCAGCCTGCAAGCCCTCCTCATTCAGCCTCTCTTTGTGTAGATAAGGATTGCTAAGGGCATTTTAGGAGGAACTGCTTAGTGTTGCTTGTGCAGAGTCCTGGATTTATTTATTTCCAGCAGTCTTTTAGTGAGTGAAACTATCTGTAAAAAAAAACCTAAAGCACTAATGATGTGCTGCCAATATCTTCTGTGCATATACCAGGCCTGCACATCCTGTATATCTCAATGAGATGAATCTGTCTGCCTCCCTTTGGTGCACAACAGTGGGACTAATTGAATTACACTTCCCCCTCCTTAGCTTCTCAGTCCCATGGGAGTGCACAACTAATCACTTGGAATCTCTGTTTTTCAGAAATGGAGAAGGGTGAGTACTGTACACAAATGGTTCTTATATGAGCAGACAATTGTATAGCCAACGCTGTGTACTTTTCCATAACATCTCCTTAGCTACTGTAGGATTAGATGTCGTCACTCCAGGAGGTTCCAAACCTTTTGACCTCTAAAGGCTGCCGTCCCCCCACAGCTGGTGCCCAGATGTATCCTACAAAATTGCATTGATTGCTAATGAAAGAGAGTTCAATTTAGCAAGTTGGCTGATGGCTTTTCCCTAGAGCACACTATTTCAATTTGATGAACTATAAGAATATATTTTATGTGACCTCACTCCACACATTTAATAGACTTGATTATGTTTGTGCAGTTTGGTAAAAGTGTTCTGTTTGGATTGGTCTGTATTTTATTTTACATTTTGAGGAAATATTATACACTATATAGATTTTTGATTATTAGTTTACATTTAGTCTTTTAAACAACCGGCTGCGAGTGACACTGTTATAATTTATCTTAAGCCATTTGACTCCTCCACTCCAACATATGCATACAATAGTGTGTCTTTTATACTATTGCAATATCGCCTTGCCTACAGTATCAGAATATATCGCAATATATGGCAATATATTGAACTGTAACCCTGGTGTTATGATACCTAACATATCACAAGATTATTAACAATACACAGCCCTACTTTACTGTATACTATAACTGAAATATTTCAGATTACATGCAATTCCCTGCCTTACAGTGTAAAAGAGAGGTGTGCCTAAAGCAACATTAGAAGTCCTAAGTTCACAGTTTGCATATAATTGTGATGAATGATGTTAACAGTGAACCCAGTTTACTTTACCATACTAGCTCATGTAAAGCATTATTGCCAACAAACACAGTGTTATTTATAGCCAGTATAATTAAATCCATGTATCTTATATAGAGAGGGAAAATAATACAACATGAAGTGGAAATTATAGCACTGAAATTATAATTGATCTTTGTGTCATGTATGTTTAGTGATCATCACTGGAGGTCATACTTTAGCCGCCTTTTTCTGTTTACAGTTAATTGATATTCTACATGTTTCTCATTTAGTCATGATATGCAGGTAATTCAAATCAGTCATGAGCTTAAAATATTCTACTCTAATATTTCATACAACATGACTTATGTAAATGTTAAACCAATGCAGCAGCAAGGAAAATATTCTCTACATTAGAGAGGAGATGGTTCCCCTTTCTTTGCCCTCTGTCAAACATTGGTGAAGCTGTGGTGAAACATAGGACATCGGGTGTCCCTATCATCTGCTGTTATGAATCCATGCGTCTGACTGTCTGTGGCACGTTTGCTGTCGCCCTTTCGTAAATCAGATTTACTGCTACATCTGTAGTGCCCATGCTAATGAAGTAACACCCATTGGAGAGACACAGCATTGATTTCATTTCCTGCCTCTCTGGCTGCTCCCTTGGTAGCTAGATGGAGATTACATGGCGATGTCATATAAAAGAAGAGATTAAAGAATCTGTATCCAACTGGTGTGTCACAGCTGTGTGCTCAGCCTCACAATTAGATGGAGAAGTTTAAGAGAGAGCAGCAGAGATGGTGCTCAGTACCATGGGTTTCCTCTCTTTTCCTACAGATCTTTGGAGCGTAACTTTTTGTCTTGTTAACCCGAGCTGGATATGGAGGTTGGCAGGTTCTTTTCTCTCCCACACATCTCTGCCAATGAATCGGATGATACTACTCCCTGTCAGACATCTGCAGAGAGGCAACCATGAAATGGATGAGTTGTCCAGTTATTATAGAACAGAGGAGGGTACATTTCATTGCCTGCCTGCATGCTTGTCTGCCTGCCTTCATACCCATGTGCTCACCCAGTGCTTGCAGTCCGTCTGCCTGTCTTTCCTATAAGTGGTGGAATGACAAAAAAGGCTAGATTTGATAAATGAGTGATTTGCGCTACTTCACACTAATTTAATAATAGGCTACTGTAAACGTTACTGTTACAAAAGCATTGAGTTGCCTTTCATTAGACTTACAGTAATTTTTCAATTTCTTGATAAAAAGGAAATTAGCCGCAAACAATTTTGATAATCAGCTTTTTATTTAAGTAATTTGAAGAAAAAACATTATCGATCGCCAGCTTCCTAAATGTGAGGATTTGTTGTTTTCCTCTGTTCTACAACCCTGTAAATTAAGTATATTTTGATTTTAGGCTGTTGGTTGGACAAAAGAGGCATTTTGAAGATGCTGTTATCTAGAAAAGAGTTGTGGGTATGAATTTACTAATTCAAAAAATAGTCCACATTTTAATCAATAAAATAATCACTGGTTGTGGCCTTATACAGTCAAACAGCACATTTGTGTTGAAAGTCCCCTTTTAATCTCTCTGGTGCCTCATGCAGGCATGTGCACGATAGTGTCATAGATCACATTTTGACCATCAATACATTATATTGTCTGCACTGGTCACATGTAATACTTCCATGCACAATCTCATAAATATGTTTTTTCCTTTTTCTACTTCACTTTGTGTTTCCCCTCAAGGCACTGTAATGTTAAAGTGTTGACAACCAAATGCCCTGGATATAAATTTTGACACACATAATTTGATATGCTTCTGTGGCATACTGCACGCAGGACATTTGAAGTATCAACACCACAGTTCTGACTCATTCATCCAATCAAGTTTGGAGCGGATGTACTGAAATGCCTGAATAGTATTTCTATGTTGAGGCACTGAAAACAATTGGGCCATTTGCGAACGATGCATCTCATGCTTCTGCCACATTACTGGGGTTAAACATTGTAAATGGTTTAGGGTGTTTTTGTGAGAGAGTCCATTATTTCTGTCTTGAAATCATGTGCTGGTCATATTTGGGGAATCACACTGTGTTTACTTATGTACTCTTAACCTTTAGCCCACTAAACTGTTTTAGAGTCTGTCTCTTAATTACTACTACTACCACTATACAGCAGGAATGTCCTTTTAGCAAAGCTGTCACCAAAAAAAAACAGGTAACCTGAATAGCCTATAATCCTAAACCACACATTTGAACTAATGCTGTTCCATACATTCACAGTGCCTCTGCTGAACAGCTGAATCCTCAGATTTGTTGTCTTAATGCTACTGTAAGGCAATAGCATTTTACAAATTCAGATAACAGCCATACCGTTATTGTGACTTATAATGGTGGAGAATCTGAAATGCTTACTTCTCATTTGGTCTGTTTGACACACCATGCTAATGTCCTCTATTTTGTGTCAGTGAAGAGAACAGCAATAGCCTAATTGAGGGAATGCAATAGATCAAAGTGACAGTGCACTATACAGACTTCCCCCAGCTGAAATACAAGGAATGGTCTTTGTATTTATGAATTTTGAATTCTTTACAGATCAAATGTGAAATTTCACATAAGATTGTCAACCTTATTGTCCACTGTTCCTTTTTTGTTCCTGCCTCCTGAGCACATTTTCTACCCTTTAATGAATATAAAAGTTTTGAAATAATATTTTGTACAAAGGAGCCAATTAAATTAACACTAAAGCCTAGTTCATTCTATCAATTGCTAACTTTATTGATCCCCGAGGGGTAAAAACTTTGATTCTTGAAATGATAGCTTGATAATGCCCACATGTTCTTCAGAATAGATCAAGAGACAAGCAGTTCTTAGGCTTTTTAATGAGGACATTAACCGAAATGAGGATAAATAATATAGGAGAAGCTGATATTCAACTCGGATAGATACTTACTTCTTTGATGTCCTGGGTATGTAGACTTTTAAAAATTACTTTTGATGTCCTGATTCTGTTTTCACGTTCACCTTTTACCGTCTTTACTTAAAACTAAAACCCACACAGTGTCTCTGTGGCAGATGATTGCATGTTCTGATCTGTTCTATCACTACTTTCCTCAATTAGCCAACGATAAATTGCCAAAAGCTGTCAATGAAAATAACATTTATGCCTACTGTAATGAGCTGTTAATGTAGGTGTTGTGTTTAGTGTAGATAATGAAATGTTATTATACTTACTCAAAAAGCAGAAATAATAAGAATTCAAGTCATTGGCTGGCTGAGTGCCCCCACTTAACTAATTAGAAGTCAGCATCAATGAGTTGTGTGCTATGGTGGCAGAATTCATCAAGGCAATTAGTGAGTCTCAGAAAGCATGACACTCCACGGCAAACTGCTGAGCTATACAGTAGCTGGGTCACTCCAAACTGGCAGCAATCAGCAATACACTGCCCCGAGAATGACCTCTGGTTTACAGACAATCAGCCACATGAAAATGTTAAATTCACCATTATGCTGGGACATCGTGTTGCTATGCTGTAATAAATGATAATATGAAGTGCAGAGAGTCTGTTTTGCAGCATGTTTGGTGGGAAAATCTTTTCAGCTGAGTGAGCAATTAACTATCCGTAGCCAGAAATCAGGAGCAGGTGATGAGAGTATGCTATGAAAGAGACTTTTGTAGTTATCAACATCAAAGTCACATTCAGTTATCTCAAGTATCTTGACCTTTTTAAAGAGCTGTTCAAATCACATCGAACATCTGAGAACTGATATTTTCTTTGAAGCAATATTAAAGAAACTTTATTTTATCAAAAACAGTAGTGGATTTTATGCTGCATTGTCCCAAACTTTGTAACATGTCGACAGCCATTGTAGCGATTCTATGAGGCTTTCTGGCACAGTGGAGCTTTGAGTTAGGGCTGAGCAATATGAAAATCAAATAGCGCTATAGTTTTGACTAAATACCTCGATAGAGATATTGTGACAATAGTGAAGGTTTGACTCGTGGTGTTTCACAAAATATTTATGTTTAATAAATAATCATCAGAAATGTGGATATAATGAGTAAGGGGGTAAAGGCAAGTGATAGAACAGCAAGAAGAGTCTGGGAAGTTCATAATATTATAACACTTTGCTATAATGCTATAACACTGATATCATAAGATATCCAAAATCTAAGATATCTAGTCTCATTTCAGGTTTCAGCAATGTAATATCAATTTATTGCCCAGGCCTACTTTGAGCTAAATGTCTCCATGTTCACAATTTTTTAACAGTTATTGGCCAACACTAAGACGGTGACCTTGGTACTATCACTAAACACAAAGTACAGCTGAGGCTTGTGGGAATTCCTTTAGTTTTGCAGGTATTTGATCATTAACCAGATTACAATGTTGACCAATGATGGTGCTAGATGAAAAGGCAGAGGATTCATCTGTCTGTACAAGGTTTAATTATCCCATTCAGTAGTTGTAGAAATATTTCAGTCTGGATCAAAGTGGTGGCCCAACCAACATACTATGCTGTCCCCAGAGCCATGCTCCTAGCATGTCTAAAAATAGACTAGAATATATTCTTTCACAGTACACTCTCTGTATTGTAAATGTCATCTGTCAAATTGTAGAATACAGTATTTTCTTTATATACTACGTTTTCTCTATAGCATGTAAAGAGCTTGACAGTCACATTGGTTCAAAATTGGTTCTCAGACAGAACGATGAGTGATAAGATTGTCTCTCCTACGCTTCCATTTCTTCAGGCAGAGAAAGCTAACTGACGTGTGCAGAATGACATGACTCTTCAAGTGATTTTACGAAGCTGCAGTGTTAGAAATGAGCCTGTTCTCCTGTGGACAGGACATGATAAAGGAAACTGAGATTACCATGACAATTGTGGCAGGAGTGTGTGTTATTTTTGTGCCATTACAGTAAGATATATCTCCTCTATCACCTCTATAACAGAGAGGTTAGAGCTTAGAGTTGCAAGTCAATTATGTATTCAATATAGATGCAAATTTGATAATGAAGGAAACACTGTGCTATAAGTGGATACAGGGATACAAAGTGAAATTTGGCTGGAAATAATGGTTCTATGTTACTCACTGTCGACTCTGCTGTCTACTGTGCACCAGGGATCTTTTTTTATTCCCTCAGGGTATGTGTCCTTTAGTGATCACTGAGTGGACTTCTGGTAAATAAAAATAGAAAAAAAGCTTTCTTGAACACAAACACGCACACACACACACACACACACACACACACACACACACACACTCACACACTCACACACTCACTCACTCACTCACTCACTCACTCACTCACTCACTCACTCACTCACTCACTCACTCACTCACTCACTCACTCACTCACTCACTCACTCACTCACTCACTCACTCACACACACACACACCCTAAATGGATCGTGTCTTTGTGCCACTTTGAGAGATCCTGCTCCCCTTTTTGGAAAATGAAGGATGAGAAATATGTAGATTTTTTTTTTCCGAATGGGAGTCACTCAGTAACACACTCTCGTTTTGCTTGTGTCTTTATATAGCCCATACCAATGCTATCTGAAATGTTGCATGCATTTTTTTTAATCAGCCTAGTGTTGGCCGTAAAAATGTATGTTCTTCAAGGACGGGATAATCTCACAGTTTCTGTTCATTTGAGAGCATAACTGTTGTAACAGTTGCCCTGTCCTTCACCAAATGCTCTCTATTTGACAGTCAGGGTGACTTAATTACACTCAGATTTCAGGGAGGAAGATAACTGCCTTTGAAAAGCATATTTCTGACACATAGGCCATCTAAATACCATGCACAGGTTTTCAGAGAGCTGTTGATGCTGTTTATGATGATGATGATGATATTTTAAACAAATAAGGTTCAGTCATTGGTACTATGGTTAGTTAGTTAGTTAGTTAGTTAGTACTGGTTGTGAAAAATCTCCATGCCCTAAAATGTGAGCTAGAATAAAGTTATGCATAAATGTAGTGACTGTAGATGACTTCCAACACTGCTGTTTAAATCTACCCTCACTTTTGCAAAGTTCTAATGCACAATAACTCCAAAAAAGGACTATTAATGCATTAAGCCTGCTTGTTTCTGTCCTGTCTTCGTATAGTATATCCATGTTTTTTTGCTGAAACATTGCGATTAAATATTTACACTTTTAATTCAGTTTTCTCGGGACGACTGCGTGATTATTAAATGACTACAGGCTCCTTGGACATTAATTATACAAATGCAGTAATAAACTTAGGACTAAACTAAGGATTTTCCCCTTAGGTAGTTAGTTTTTGAGCTTAAGATGAATTTTTCAGAGTCAGTTGTTCTTTATAAAACGTATGAACAAGCCATTTATCCAGTTGTGTCGCTTATTACATCTGCAAAACAAATTTGCATACTATAGTTTTAATGGAGCTTTATATCCCTGATTTGCCTGTTCCCTCAAAGCTGCTGTGTGCACCCTGATAAGCTGGTAGAAGAGATAATCTGATCATTAATGTGTGTTTTGGACAATGGTGTTTAGTCAACCTACACAACTGTGAATATTTCATGATGTGTCTATTAATCATAATAATTTAGAGCTGCACCTGGCAGCAGGAGGCAGTTATACCACAGCATCAACTTGTGTCTGGCAGAATTACTCCCTGGTCACTCCAACAAACATGCACCTTCTTGATACCTTTGAACGAGCAACATGTGCCTTTCTAGGAGGTTTGTCAGATTGCTTTAAATGCCAACCAACTGTTACAGTAATGCAACAATGGACAGCTACACATCTGAAATGTGTCCTTTGTAGTTATTATGACTGAAATGATCACATGTAATGCAGACACAGACCTTAACTTAAGCATGTCTCAGCTGCTTGTAGGAGGCACAGTATAAATTGAATTGGCTGTGGGGTATTAAGTACTTAAATCAAAGTCTGTGGATCAAAGGTACACTTGAAGAGAATTGTGTGAGTGTGAGAATTGTCTTTGTGCACAAACCTTACCTGGGCAGGGATATTTATTTTATTTGGTTGGCATCATTTCCTTGGCATTTGGACGACCTTATTCTGGGCTGCCCTTTAAACCTGCTTCACCTTTGACCACATGTCCTGTTCTGTTCTGTTCTTTTCTGTCAATGAGCCATCTATCTATGCTGGGTTCTGAGCCTGATGACGGGCTTTGCATTCAGCTGCCAGTGAGTGAGTGAATGAGTTAGTGAGTGAGTGAGTGAGTGAGTGAGTGAGTGAGTGAGTTGCAGTGTGTTTGTCTGTCTGCTTCCACATTAGATGTTGTGCATCCAACAGTCTCTAAGCTCATTACAGTAATCAGGTTAAAGAGAGGGGAACTGGGGAGCGCTTGGCCTGCAGCATGTTTCCTCTGGACTTTCCCAGTGAGAAGGAGAACCTCTCACACAGACTCCGGCTGCGCCACTGGGACCCGGCCCTGCAGACGCCCGCTCCTAATGATCGGCTCCTGCTGCTTCTGTTTGTATGAAACCCACACTGGAGTATTCAACTGCATCCATGCTGTCATAATGACCAGCTTGTAATTGTAAAAGCCCTTTTGATATGCAGCCATTCCTTTCCTGATCCATTTATTGCAGTTCACATTCACACATTTAGTAACTAGAAATGCTTTCTGCATTTCACTGTTTTTATCACAGAAGAAGCACAAAGGAAGAAGTACGGATGAAAAACCAATGAGTCTTTCCTTTTTAGTTTATTTCTACAAGACTGCAGAAAAAGCACAGTGAAACTGCTTAAAGAGCGACTGTGTTTACAAATGTAGCATGACTGTGTATGGGAGAGGTCTCTGGTTGCGTTTGTTGCTTTCAGTTTTGTAGCTTATATTTTACTGAGTCACAAAAGCTGTGATTCAGCAGTAATTATAGTGCCTGTCTTGCATAATGCCCCTCCTGTTTGTGCCTTGGTTTTATTTACTATTTTTCATTTGTAGAATATCTCCTGAAATCCTTGGAAACTTGAAGCTCAGTCTAGCCTCATGAGATACTCCAGAGCAAGTTTAGTAGTGACAGCTTTAAACACAGTGTGTAACCAATGAAGAAACTTCAATGACCATCTTAAGAACCACTAATGAAAGTCAGAGCCTTTTATCGTTTTTTGGCAAACAGCACTAAATAGAAAAAGGCCCCATTTTCTTTCTTGGGAGCTGACAGAAGCCACCTAACCTGGGAGTTGCCCACAGACCAGGGTTGCCATGGTAACCAGCAGATGTGGAGCATGAAATGATGAGTCCTTAACTAAGCATAGCAGCATCCCTTATGCTCCATTCCATATCATGCGGCTCCTCTATCTCAGTATGGGTCCAGCTGCAAGAAGTGTCCAGAGGTTTAGCGCTGTGCTTCCCATCGGTCCCCTCGGCTCTGAGCTGGAAGTGAGCGCAAAAAGAATTTCAAGTAGCCAGCGTGGTTCTCGTCAGTTGACCCGGTTTCCCAATATGCTAAGGATATCGGAGCAGAGTGTGGGTGGGTGGTTAGTTGACCAGATGTTTATGAGGCAGATTTAAGACAGACATGTTTGTGTCTAGTAATCAGGAACACTTGGGCGTAGTTTAGGGGTGGAAAGGGGGATGTAGTTTGTGTCCCTGTTATAGTTTATCTCTCTTTGTGCAATATTATATGTTTCACATGTCCTAACCAGATTGTTGTCACTGTAATTGCTAAATTCTGTCATTTTTTCATGTACTTGACACCAGGAATTATACTTACTTACTTCAGAAAATATTTATTTTATATTCATCTGTACATCTTTTAAAAATGCAAGAATAACACAGTTGTCTACAATTATGCTCCTATGGCAAATGTAGATGGATGTATTTATGTTTCTTTCAACTTGTTCTCCTCCTTTTTCAATATTTGAAAGATGCTCACCACTTTGGAGAGCCAGAAAAACTATCTTGTTATAATATTTGGATGTCTTTGAAACATTCTTCAAAAAAGACTTCCAATTTGTGGGCCGGCCTCCTGCGCAAAGCCTCTGCTTGAAGAACTTCCTGAAGTGTACAGTGTTTGTCTGAGGGAAAGTTGTTGTATACGCCTTCTCTAGCCAATTTAAACATTTGTCTCTCCAGTGCTTTTAGTTCTTGCTGAGAGAAAAACAAAGCTGCGAGGAGACACACAATGATACAGCGCGTGGAATGTACTCCCAAGTTGACTGAATAATGGGCTTTTTCGTTTGCTTTGGCCTCACACAGTTTGGTTTCAGCTTTTATTGTTCGCCTTAGATGTTGACCAATCATCCATCATTTTGGGAGCTGTTTGGTTAATTGCATGGAGGGAAAGGGTTCTGGCTTAAGTGCTTTCCCTGTACATTCTGTGTCTGCCTGTCTTTTCACACGTACGTCTTCTTCACTACACTGTGGGGATCAATGCGGTGGTAGATGATAAAACAGACAGTTTTCATTGTCAGTGCAGATCTCCACACAAAATGTTACATTATGTTTCTCTGTAGCACCTTCAACAAAGCAGCTAAAATGAAGTGACACTTCCACATAAAGGTATTTTCATTTTTCAGTCACGCTCTATCAAAGTGAATCAAAGTCAACTCCTTCTGTATTTTTTTCTGCTGAACATTTCCATGTACTTATGACAAGCTAGCTGAGAGGCCCCCTGGATGAAACTGGGTTTCTATAGTCATGTACACAGATAAAGCAGCCTTTAACATTGTCAAAATATCTCTCTTTGACCTTGTCTGCTTGACATTTAAAGGGCTGGCTTTAGCTGAAATCCTGAAATCACTGCAGAGTGTACCCTACATCCAGATGACCCTGGAAGCAGTTGCAGCCGTGGACCTGGGGGCAGAGTAGATGTGGCTGCTGTTGCTGCTGTCTGGCCTTATATGTCCAGGAAAAGGTGGGCAAAGCAGCAGCCATGGCAACTGTGGGCAGAGTTGCTGATCTGGAAACAATGGGCCAACAACATGGCCTCTCCCTGAACCTTGTCTCATGCAACAATGTGGTTTCACTTACTATTAACAGGGGATTTAATTTTTTACAGAGGCCACTCTTATGCAGTTGTACATGTAAGTGTTGCCTTTTCTAAGGCTCCACTAAGCTCAATAAGGGTGTGGATAATAACACAAGACAATGTGCAGGAGAAAGTAATAGGAACTGCACTTCAAGATTAAACTGATACGTCTGCTTATGGTGTTCTTAGTTAAATGTTTGGTTTTGCTTAAACAGCCAGAACAGTGAATCTCCGCCATTGTGTGTCAGGTTTCTTTCTTTACAGCATGCCAGAGGATATAAAATGCTGAGTCCCTCTGTGTATCACACTTTGGAAAGAAGCCAGTATATGTTCCGTTCCACTGCTCTTGATACTGTAATCAGCAGGCAAGTGGTAGTAGGCAGTCGGCCGCTGAAGTATGAGAGAGAGGCTCAGTGCTGGGGAGGCAGCGCAGAGCTGAGATTGGAGTTGGCTGATTTATAGGACATGACAGTTCCAACAGAATAAACTGATTGTGGGAGCCAGAGGTGTGGTGTCTAAAGCCGTTTTTCATGTGAACTCAGGACAATGTCAGGAGAATCAGGTCCAGTCACAGTCACACGTGTAGCACGCGACTCACAACTCCATGTCAAGAGTTCTCATTTACTCCACAGTAAATTCTAAACAGTTTGGTTTAGATGAGGGGGTGGCACCTGGGTAGAATGTGCAGGAGGGAGGACATGACATGGATTGCACCGCAATGGTGGAGGTGGTTCGTAATTTGGTTATAAACAACAGAATCTCTTGACATGCCTTGAATTTGTCTGATAATATTGGCATCCATACCAACAGAAGTTCCCGTATCAACACGCCCACTCACTCGCCGTGAATACTCTACTAGTATACTCACACATGGGCTAACTCAGAGATTGCATGTGCTTTGTACTAAGGAACCGGTATGGTAAACACTGTTTGATGTCCGATTTAACTGATTCAGACATTTGTCTCCCCCTCCAACTAATGTCTAGATAATTTCAGTTTTGCAATGCATGTGTGAGGGGCTTAATACTTCTGCTCACAGCCCACGGTAGGATGATCAATGACCAATTTTAATATTTAATTCAATGAAGCCCGTTTGATTTGTGTGTATGTGTGTTGTACCGATTGTACTGTATTTAGTTGTGCTACAATCTCAGGCATTAACTCCCACATGATTTGTTATACAGATTGTGTTCATTTTTCACGTTTCGTCAGACTCTGTTGTATAAGAAAGTGCTGTGTTTTCATAAAGAGAGGCGGCATTAGTTTGATTTTGTTGCATGGTGCAGGGAGCTAGATCCACGTTGAGATGCTCAGAGCAGCGTTGGCATCTTAACTGTGACCTTCTGTAATTCTGATGCAATGGTTTCATGAGCCAGGTCCATTTTGTAGTTACATATTCTTGCTTTAATTACTGTGGAGTCTTTTCTGGACACTCCTTTATCTCCCCATGGCATTTGATAAAGTGACATTTTAATTACGTCATACTGTATCGCTGGCGATGTGACGTTGTGTCGTGTCGTAGAGAGGAGGAACAGAAGTCTTATTACTGTTAAGTATACCCATTGGTTTGAGTGACATAGCTGAAAGAATGAAAAGAACACTCTCTGATTAGGTTTGAATTCAGAAACAATCACTACTGCCGCTCAATGGTAAATTAGGATTTTGTGGTTGTCTATGTAATACTAATAAAATACTGATTATTCATGGATTGGTTAAGATTGTTAAGGAATGAAAAAGAGTCAGACTCACTTTAAAAGATGGATAGGAGGATAATTTATGGAAAAATACAAGCCGTAGAAATGCAAGTGTCTTCATCACAAATGGTGTCATCACCTCTGTGAATGCACACAGCAGAATGTGCAGTCACCACACTTCATCATATCATCACTTGTGACTTGTGCGATCCGGCCCTATGCACAAAGGAGCTGATTACACTTCACTGATTGCACACCGATCGCATCTCAGATGACAGGCGAACGTGTGCTTTCAGGTCAGTTTGTCATTTGCCAAACAACACGCATGACTGTAGGTACAAAATGCATCTGAGAGGAGGAAGAGAGGGCTGAATAAATCATGCCAAAACACTCAATCACCTCAGAGCTGTTCTTTTGTTTGACAAAGATGATGTGAATGACAACCCATTCTGCCTGCAGACATTGACATGCCCATACTGGGGATTCTGGTACACCAGCCCATAAGGTTCAAATGTACATGCAGCTCATGCCCCAGAGTGCATGCTTCACAGTTGGTGTGAGAACTGACAGTAGTATTTCTTAGCATCAACTCAAAATGCAAATGTGTATTTGTTGAGCTGGAAAACGTGACATGTAGTGACACGAATAGTAAAACCAAGATGAAGTGCATGCTGTGTATTAAATGCAAGGTATTTTATAGGTTACTTAACAAAAGTTTGAAATCTCTTGCATTTTTGCTGGTATGAATTATATTCTAGATGTAATTGTGGGGAATAAATGCCTTCCACCTTGAACGCACTGTATGCTGAGATCAAACCAGCCGTATGGTATGCAGTGAACAGTGTGTAATAGGCAGACCTGTGTGGATTGAGTGTTTAAAGCTACTTGACAAGCAGCTGTTCAGTATTTTATTCTCATAGTCGTCTTAAATACAGCATATGTCGTCCTAAAACTTACATATTTTCTGTGGTGTGAGATAAATATGGAAATATTGAAAAATAAATAAATAAATTTGACTGTTTTTAAAGAAATACAGTTTATATATGCTGTATATGTTTTTTTTAATTGAACCTTTATTTAACCAGAAAAGGTCTCATTGAGTTACAGTAACTCTTACCCCAGGGAGTCCTGGCCAAGATATAGAATACAAGGTTAAGCCATATTTTTTAGCAAACATTTCATTTGACATTTCATTTTCCAAAACACTGAATTCTTGATTGCAAACATGCTCCCTGTTTTATATCATTACATCACTTCGTCACGCATACAGTTTTCAGTCTAAAACCAGATGGGCTAGTGGACGAGAGGCAGCACACTGTAAATGCTCTAAAATAGATTTATGGTTAAAATGTGGTTGATAATGATGATGAAATCATTCTGGGCTGAGTCATTTGTTGCTTCGGGCTGATCTCCAGCCATTATAAAAATATTTGGGCACCATTTGTTTAAGACACCAGAAACCACTCAGATGCCAGGTCAACTGATGGGTGGAGCGCCCCTCCTCTAGTAGCTGTTTCTGTCTCCATCTGTTGTGAAGCACATTCTTCACATCTCTAAATGAGGGATGGTACAGATTGAATAAATGTGTTGTGAGACAGTTTGGGACTCTCAACCAATTATATCTCAATGGTAATGTGACCGAGCCAAGCATATTCAATACCCACTCTTATAATTTCTTAATTTACTGAAGGATTTGCCATCTAATCTTATTACAATTTAAGAATTAATAGAATGTCTTTAATCTTCCGGCATACTGGTGTAGGTATTAGTGAATGGCATGGTCTTTAACGATTTGGAAGAAGCAGCTACATTTACTGCACTGCCTCTGCTCTGGATCCGTTTGAACCAGTGCTGCTGGGGGACGCTCTACTTCGCTGGATATTTTTAGTGTAAGAGGAGCTGCCTTCTCCCTCCCCGCGACAAGGGCAAGATTCATAATTTCTGTCAGCATCCATACCCTCAAATTGCATTACAGCAGAGTGTGTCGCCCAGGAGCAAAACCTATAGTCCAAAGGCTGGGTCTAAGCGGCAAGGTCCACTTCAGATGCAACTGAAAAAATATGTCGGTATGTCAATTGGGTTTAATGCCTTTTTTTTTTTAATCTGGATCGACAACCACTGCTTGACTAAGGCTCTATTATATGAAATAATACCATACTAGCCGCTTATAATATGACAGCTTGTTCATACTAATTCTGGTGAACTTTAAATAGCAAGGGTCACTTCTGCTTCATAATGCCGTCCAGTGTTTGCTGTGTTCTGCTGGAGCATTGATTAATTCATTTATGAAACGTACGGAGGAAGTGATAAGGCTGGAGGCGAGGGCCGTTGACTTATTAATTATCTGAATTGTATTCAGGTAGACTCCAGATTCAGTGGGTTTGTGCAAGGAAATGAGCACAAGGACATCATGATAAAGAGAAGAATATATTCTCTCTCTGAGAATCACTCTGGCATAAAAAAGTAGACATTTGGAAATGTAACAGAGGGCATGGTTAATTTTATAGCTGGAAAAAAGATGTGAATAAGCAGTACTATAATAAATGTCTTTTTACACCCTCCACACCTTGTAAAAGAACCGCTTGCTCCATCCATCATACTTTTGGCAGCTTACGGATATTTGACTTTGCATCAGTGTACCATAATCATATTCTCCTCATGTTATTAATGTGGTGAAAGCAAGCTGACAGAATTATGTCTCTGTGGCCCCATGTTGCTACTTAGATTACAGCCCTGAGCTATTAAATAGATGTATAATAATTTACTGTGCGTTAGTTGTAAATCAAGTATGCCTCACGCTCATATTAAAGATGTATTTATGGTGATTAATTAATGCCTACCTTTTGTGATGATGCAACGTGGTCAAAACAATAGCCTAGCAGTTATTACATTTAAACAGAGCTTTCAAAAGTGGTGGAGATAACACACCTGACCTTGACACAGTTGAGCAGAAATGTCGTTCCTGGGTTGCAGGAATATTAGGTTTGTATGCACAGATGATGAAAACAACAACCCCTGGTTTGCTGTTATGTGACCCACTACTGTCTGTGTTCCAGGAAAACGTAATGGTCTCCAGAGACCTACTATGGTTCTGCATGAAACTGACCTTGCTTTCAATCAGACAGGGATAAAAGGCTGATGTTGTGCTCACTGTTGGTGCAGGACGTAAAGAGGAGAGAAACAGGAGTTGTGATGTGGAGCGGTTTAGCCAGTTCGCATTTTCTCAGTGCACACACACTTTAATCTTGCTGTTCTCAACAGTCCTGAGAACTGCTGAGGTTGGAATTACTCTTAGCCCTTCCATTCGATGCCATTGACATGCTACATGCTTAATTTAAACAATAATAATAGTCCACTAGGCTGGAGATAATATGCTGTAGTAAATGGCAATTCAGGGCATTTGTGAGGCTAGTGAAGGCAGCTGACGCAGTACTTTCCTGCTGCTTCACTGGCTATTTTATTTGAGCTTTGGGGTTATTATTTTCAATTGCATCACTGCTTGTTAAAATCTAATTGTCATCCTGTACAATAATTGTGCTTGCTTCAGAGTCGCCATACCGATATACCTTTTACCCCAGAGTGGCTGTTTGTGTAAGTAAGCCAAGAAATGTTTGCATCTGCATCTCTATTTCTGTTTCCGCTCCCAATTGCTGATAAAGCAGAACGAGTATACAAAGCTTTCTTTACCAGGGAATCATTACAGCTCCTCCCTTGATCTCAGTGTAATGGGCTGACCTTGAAAATCCTATGGCAATGTGGGGGGATGGCTTACATTTTGGTGCTTTAAGGATAATTTTTATATGCATTGTGGATTTGTTCTTTTTTTTTTTAACATTCTAATGGAACTCTACCTGCTTTATTTTTGATGTGTTTTCCTCTCATTAGTCTACAGGTCATTCCCACATTAATTAATGAGTAATGATCTCAAAGAACAATGCCAAGTGTTTACACTGTGTCCTCCTTCAGCTTTTCAGTTTGTATTTGAACATATCAAATTTCACAATATACAAAGCATGAATTGATTTATGGACGACAATACCCTGACATCATATGTAAATTGCAGGGGGAAATCTTGTGCAGTATGGGTGACACATGCAGTGCAGTAATTACCATATGATTTTTTCTCCACACATGTTCAAAGCAGCTTTAAGAGCGTTTATGCTCTGCACAGTTGGAAATCATAGCTCCAAGTATCTCAGGTGTATCTCTTTAAGAAGAACAATTGATTGTAGCCTTTGTTGTACTCTGAATGTCCTACAGCTTCGCACTGCACGAGAAAACACAGACGTTTTGCTCTGTTATCGATCAGATAAAAACCACAAACTTGAAGCACCCCTACAGCATTGTATGTGTGTGTGTTGTCTTTTAAGGAATGTTATTTATTGTCATCCACACCCTCTTATGCTCTCGAGGGTCATTCTGCTTAGAATATTTTGTTCTATTAGAAGCATTTGGAAGACTGGTCCAAACAAGCTGCTCAGTGGACCAACACTGTTTAAGTAACCTCCTTGGTTGTTGTGTGACAGACTGGTGCAATGATCGCAGCAGTTGTTGCTCTCAGGCTCTGCACTGCTGCTGGTATTACAGTCAGTCATTAGAGCTGTATCCTCTCCAGATGGCTCCTGCCTTCCCTGGTCTCTATTGAATTGTCCATGTTAAAACTCCCCAGCAAGCTGCTCTTTGGCCATTTTCAAGTCTTAATATTTGCAGTAGTGGCAGCTAATTCAAAGCAGGATTTTTTTCTGATGGATTACAGATTGTCACAGGAGATAGTGTTTTGAAATTACCTTTTTTTAGGTCTACCTAGTGATCTGTAAAAGGTAATAAGACTCAACAGAGAGTCACATAAGTGAGTTGTTTCTCATTGCTCCTCAATCAGACGTGGATCCATCCATGCTTAGAAGCATAGCTAATGAGGAGCAGGATGCATTGGCGTGTTTGCACGAGGATCGTAGTGAATAATGTGCTCTCACACTACTATAAGCTGAGGGATTATCATTATCCTCCTGGGTTTCATCATGTGGTTTCTGCAGTGCTTACTCTCTGAAGTGACTGATGCTACTAACAACAGACACTGAAGTTACTGTTGCTTTAGCAGTAGACCGACAGTAATCTTCAGCAAATACTCATCATCAGAGGTAACATTTGCTTTTTGGCAGAGATCGACCTTGTTTGACAAAAATTCCCAAAAAATACAAACATTTTATCTATTTAATCAATGTTTTTTGTGTGTGGGTGGCTGTTATCTGAGTGAGTGTGTCTACATTGTCAGTGCATATGTGCCCATTTGGCCTGTCGTGTTGTCAGCCTGGGGTCTGAAGCTGCTTGTCTTGAAGGAAGTATCTGTGGAAGAACCAGATGACAAAAACTCGGTGGGGTTTCTCTGCCAGCCTGTATAGATGAGAGCTCATGCAGTGCCATTACCCCTTCGTCTTTGTGCTTGTCTTCCACTTATATGGAGAAAAACTCTGGGAGGAGAGAGGGTCTGTTGGACAGGAACCCATGGTTGTGATAGAGTCACAGTGACAGGTGGGCTCATTCACAACTCCATCATTATAGAAAGTCTACTTCTCAGAATGTATCTGCTCTGGTTCAAAAGGGGCCTGTGGATGAGCTGTGAATCCTGAACACACAAAAAAAACCATTTTGAATTGATTTGAGAATATTTGAGTTGTGAAGTGTGAAGAGTTGTCATTTATTAATAAAATTTGTGAATTGTAATACGGTAAGGCTTCAATGATTAGTTAACAAATCCAATCAACTACTCTCCATCCATCCATCTTCAACCGCTTGTTCCTGTCGGGGTCGCGGGGGGGCTTGAGCCGATCCCAGCTGACATTGGGCGTGAGGCAGGGTACACCCTGGACAGGACGCCAGTCTATCACAGGGCACATAGAGACAAACAGAGACAGACAACCATTCACACTCACCTACGGTCAATTTAGAGTCATCAATTAACCTAACTCCTGCATGCACGGGGAGAACATGCAAACTCGTGATAATCAATTAATTTTCATTAAAGTTGTACTCCATAAGAATTGTGATATGTTGTTTCTGAGTCTGTTCTTTCAGAGCCCTCCATCTTGTCACGTTCACGGTCACTATGTGTGTCTTTGTGTAAACTTTATTGAAACACATTCACCTCTCTACTTCCAGTCCTTCCCTTATACGTTACCCTCTTAAATCCATACACACACATACTATTACACTTCTCCCCTTACTACAATCCTGACTCAGAAGTTGAGGTTCCTGATTTCCGATTACAAGTGAACGCAGCATAACTGTTAATGACAATCTAGGCTGACAGGACAAGACAACCACTGTCAGCAGCTGGAGCCGTATTTACAGATATTGTACAGTCACAGATATTGGAATACCCAGCAAAAAAGCAAGTAGAAGTTTCATTAGTAAGCCATATGATCATTCAACATTTTTTGACAGATAGGAACTTAAAAGACAATTAAATTAATACAACTTTAAGCAGAAAGGCCAAAAATCCATTTCTTCCAGTTTCTCAACTGTGAATATTTGCTGGTTTTGCTAGTCTTCTGTGTCTATTATATAAATGTAAAGTCCTTGTGTTTGAGACCATGGGTTGAACAAAACAAGTAATTTGAGTATGTTTTATGGACCAAACGATGGACCAATTAATGGATAAAATAGTCACCAGATGACTGATAACTATAATAATTAGTGGCTGCCATAGAATATAGTAACGTCAGTACTTGGGGATTTGAATGTAGGCTGGTAAACCCACATCTCCAGAAGAGGTGGGTTGGCTGTGCATGTATCACAGACTAATTTGTGTTCACCAAAAAGGTAATGACTATATTTTATGTCTATAATGTGGTTTAGAATGAAGCAGAGAGCCTTCAGAGTATAGCTGTCCCTATTTATCATGCCCATCCCCGTCCCTGTTGAATCCAAGGTCAAGGAGGAGGAGAAATGTGCTGCAGCATCAGTTTCCTTTTTTGCACACATGAATCTCAGAATACCTGAATTGATTCACCGTAATTGCAGTATGTCACAAAACACCCACTGATTCATCTCACAGTGAAATCTGCTTCTTGGGGAGAGTGTGAGCCAGTAGAAGGGCAAATAATGATGCTGCGGTGTAATGTCATTTTCTGTGTTTTGACTCGGCTCCTGTTATTGCTTACGATTAGAGAGATTTGCACTCATTTTCCTTTTTCTGCGGAAAGGTTATGTCGCTTGCCTTGGTTCAGATCATTCTACACACAAAGCAATCAGGCAGAAGCTCCCCATGCACTTAACCCTTCAATATACTTAAATCTGCAAAGAGCAGGAAAGAATGAGGAGCTGCAGAGGCAAGGGTACAGCATAACACTCATTCAATTTCCCAGGTAAAAATGTCCCCAAGGAGATTATCGTGATGATGTGTTCTGTGCTTTGTGGTTGTGTTTTGCATCTGAGACTTCCTCTTCACACCTGAGAGGACATATTAATAATGGCTTGTTTATATCAACTGTTTGTGATATTATCCAACTGTGTGTCTTTACACACAGCATCCCTTGCATAATGTTTGTGCCTCTGTATTTTTCAGGTGTGTAGGTCGGTGAGGCCATTATACTACCAACCAAGATGGTGGCTTTGTCACTAAAGATCTGTGTACGCCAGTGCAATGTGGTGAAGACGATGCAGTTTGAACCGTCCACACCTGTATATGACGCCTGCAGGATCATCAGAGAGAGAGTCCCAGAAGCCCAGACAGGACAAGGTTGGATGACTCAGAAAATGTAATTTACATAATCTAAATCTATAGGCATCTACATTTGCATGCTCAGTTTCACTTTGTGTTTCAGCGTCAGATTATGGCCTCTTCCTGTCTGACGATGATCCCAGGAAAGGAATCTGGCTCGAGTCTGGAAGAACCCTGGATTACTACATGTTGCGAAATGGAGTAAGATTAAGTCATATAGTTTGGGGTAGAGAAGTGTCAATGTCACTTATCGTCTCTTAAAGGGATTTACAATTTCTCAAGGGGCCTTATGCCTTACTGACTGCAGTTGTTGCTGCCGAGAATGATCTGCAAGCTTGGGGATTTCATTGTGCTTCCTCTCCGGTTTTATTAGGATGTTTTGGAGTATAAGAAGAAACAACGGCCGCAAAAGATCAAAATGCTGGACGGCGCGGTTAAAACCATCATGGTGGATGACTCAAAAACAGTTGGAGAGCTGCTTGTCACCATATGCAGCAGAATAGGTAAGTGATAGTCTCCAAGTACTGCTAATATGAAGCTATCGTCCGATGCTTGAATTATTCATCCCCTGTTATATTTTTAGTCATACGCCGACTTCTGAGTTGCATAATGTTACTGTCTTATTACATGCTATTGAATTCATATTTAAGCAGCAGTATATTTGAGCATTCCTGTATGCTCGATAAAGTCCTAATCACTTTTTGTTCAGAGCATGATGATTTATCAAGTTCAAACAAACAAGCTTGTCTAATAAATGCTGAAGTGTTTTTCCTAAAGCCCAGACCGTGCCATCCTTGTCTGTCACAGGGGCGTTCCCTAAGCTGTATATTTCAGTTATAATGGACTGCCATCATGCTCAATTGGGTGAGGAGGAGAGGGATGTGTGCCTGGCAGATAGCTTTATTGGAAAATGTGTTTAGAGTAGGTCTTTCTGCTTGGCTTCTTCTCCTCCTCAGCTCCCATTTTAGCTTGCAAGCTCTGTACCAGCTTCCCTTCCCTTGTATTTCAAAGCAGAGAGAAAGTGATAAAAAAGGAGAGAGCTAGAGAATTGCAGAGGCGCTTTCTATATCATAGCACTGCTTATTGTGCCGGTTTGAGGCATCTCCTACTCCTGAGAATCCCCCAGCTAACTTGCGCTTTTTTTCAGGAATCACCAACTATGAGGAGTACTCCCTCATTCAAGAGGTGACGGAGGACAAGAAGGAGGATGGAATGGGGACGCTCAAGAAAGACAGAACGCTGCTGCTAAGAGACGAGAGAAAGATGGAAAAGCTCAAAGCCAAACTCCACACAGATGATGACTGTGAGTGCAAGCTCTCAAAAGCCTCAAGAAGTGTTGTTAAAATCTTGATGGCTTTTTCGCCCATTTCTTATTTTTACATTATTGAATCTGACTCAACACCATCATGTGGACGTGTGCTTTATCGCTCAAGTTTAATTTATTGCATAGACATATCGGAGTTTAATGGAATTACCACTGTTATCTTTTGCCCAGAGGACACCAATTAAATTTGAAACATGGGAATATATATATATATATATAAATCAACTTCCAACTTCAGCTGACAACTAGCTTTCGTCTCAGCAGAACATAATGCAGATGACACTGTCCAAGATTTTCACTTCCCTGTGATTAATCTGGTTGATTGTCTGTCTAAGCTAATCTTTCTCACATTTTCAAACTGCCTGGTTAGTTTAACCATTAGTATCCTCCTATAGTAACATATTTGTAAAGTGAATGTCTATTCATTTGGTAACAGATGCGTGTGGTAACAGATAGTGTGTATTGATTGTGCAGTGAACTGGCTGGACCACAGCAGGACGTTCAGAGAGCAGGGTGTGGAGGAAAGTGAGACCCTGCTGCTGAGGCGCAAGTTCTTCTATTCAGACCAGAATGTGGACTCGCGGGACCCTGTCCAGCTAAACCTGCTCTATGTTCAGGTAAAACAGTTACACACACCTTTATGCTGATGCAGCAAAAAAAAAAAACGAAAAAGAGAGAGGATGACTTACTGTACGCCCACATGTTTTGTTGTAACAGCTCAACTTCAAAAATGGGGCCCAAACAGCCTAGCATATGAATTAGGCCCTGATCTGTGTTGCCAGCCAGGTGTTCAGGGCGCTCCTGCAAAAATGCTAAGTGCATAGAGCGGAAAAACATGAGGCACTCAGCAATGCGAAAGTAGCGGGCAAAAGGCTTCACTATCATCGAAAATAATAACAAAAAGCTGTCCAGAGCTGCTAAAAACGCCCTCTGTCTGATCAGGGCCTTACAGGGCCTTTTTTTGGGAGAAGAGCGTTGTTTTCATGAGACATTATAATTAGGCTCAATAACTATAATATATAACTATAATGCACTATAACTAGGCTCAGATGGGGCCACAGACAGGCTTGACTTGTTTCTTGGATCATACCATACAGCAGCAAAAATATAAATTCTTGAAGGCAACACTTTAGTCCAGGTAGAAAAGCTGCACTTTGTCTGATTGCAGCAGAACAAGCTGTAAACACAAGATAGACTTATTATCAACAATCTGTGGCACCCCTTTCACATTACTGATACTCACAATACTGATCCATTTTTGATATAAAAATATTGATTAGTATAGCTTTAAGTTCCTCTGTGATTGCCACCATCACGTCACTCGTTTTTTACTTGTATGTAGCTCTCCATTGAAGCCCACGTCATCTCCACACATACATGTAGTTATCAGCAGTATTGCTTTTTGTTTTGCCCATTGTTGGGTTCTAACCTTGAGATGGCCAGATGTTTCAATGTTGCTGGATTGTTGTTGCCACTCCTTCCTCCCACTCTTTGTGTTTCAGCAAGCTCAGTAACATTTACCTTGAGACTTAGAAAATTTTGAGTAGACTGTACAATGCATGATAGATTATGACGTGATTGAATGAATGCACAACTCAATGGGATCGCATTGGTTTTTGCTTCAACTTTGAAAAAATACATAAGGCTACAGTTTTGGAAAGATTATCTACTAAACTGTACAGTTTCCTAAAAAAGATGCATATCCTAATAAGCTTTTTCATTTAAGTACCTGAATTAACACTATTTTGTATCAGGTTATTCTAACTCTTCAACTCACATACTTCAATATTCAAACTCCATGTTTTCTATAGCTCCACTATTCCTTCAAATAGAAATATTATAGATGTCTTGTGCATTTCACCCAAAACGGTCTCCAAGACGGTCTGTTCTTGGAGACTTTATCTCCACTGCAACTTCAAAGGCTCTTTGGCTTTTAACAATGACTGACTGCAAAGCACAAGTTTGTACTGACTAACAAACCGTTGATTCATTGCGGCTGAAGAGGTTATATCTGTAATAGTATAATAGTTATTCACGATGCTTAGAGTTGTCAGAGGCAGAAAGTCAGGTTAGTATCTAAACACTTCCTGTTGTTTGTAGATTTGTCTAACATGCAGCACATAAATGGTCAGAAAGAGATATAGTTTGGCTTTTTGGAATTACGTCTGGATAAGGTTTCGCGCGTGCATGTGCGTGTGCGTGTGTGTGTGTGTACCAGTTTTGTAAACTGAGGGAGCCCTGCTAGCACCAGGGGATTCCCTGAGGGTGGTCCAGTATCGCACTAGCCAGGGTTTGCTCACTGCACACATCATTGCATGCACATTAACCCATCCTTGATTCACCCAGGGTGTGGAGTCCTCACACATATGCATATGCTCACACATATGCAGTTGTATCATGTAAGACAGAGGAAGAGTACACAAAATCTCTGCAAAAACAGCACTCTGCATTCCTGAATATGTTCATAAAAGGCATCCAGCCACCGAACTTCCTGCTGCTCTTCTCCCTTCTCTCTGTCTGTTTCTGTTTTTGCCTCTATAGTTCGCCTGTCTCCACTCTCTCTCCATCTCCTACACATACTGACATAATCGTACGCATCCCCACCCTGTACCCTGGCACACATTACAGCGCCGTGCATATCATACTCTCCTCTCAACACAGACTCATATTTCCTTTCACAATAACAACCCCGCCCCTTGCTCCCGCCTCCTTTTTTCCCTTCCCCATCTATCTTTCACTTGTTCTCTCTCTGACACACACTCGGATTGTTAGACAGGCTGATCAAAGACACTTTTCACATGGCAATGCCTATAATTTGTCACTTTTTTGTAAAAGCTGAACAGAGCCAGAATAGAGATCTTAAGCAGAGTGGAGCATACCTTATGCTTCTCTTACACTTCTTGCGTTTTTGTTTTTTTTACACAGCTTTTAACCTCCTCCATTTTACTCCTTAACATCCTTCGTCATTCGCAATTCCTGTAATTCTCAGAAACTCCGCAGCAGGACTGAGTAATTTAATTCAGATTGTGCGGATGATGACATTATCGCTGGCATTTCTTTGACAGAGCATCCCTGCAAATCAGCAATGATCTCAAATGTTTATAAATGATTTGAAGCTTCCATGATTTCAGTCCCACCCACACACACATAGACCCATAATGGAAGCTCTGCCAGAAGCAGACTAATCTCCTTTACTACTCGGGCCACTCCCTTTCTGTCATGTATTTGTGCTAAGACCAGGATAAACCTCCACAGCAATAGCATCACCCTATGTGTCCTGTTATTTAGCTTCTATTCTTGCTCACATTCAGTTAATTTTGAAAGTATACTATTTGTACCAGGAGACTGCATAGCCCAAAGCGGGGACAGATGAAGAATTTATCTGCAAAATAATACTCATCCTGCCATTTCATCCTGTTTTTGTTAGTTTTTTCTGTTTTGTTTTTTGCATACTAAGAGCTAATGAAGCATTTTTAATTTATTGGAAACTCAACACACAAAATAAAAGGTTGAATTTGGACCGAGGCCAGTTCAGGTACAGTACAAAAGCTAACTTACATAGCCACCAGGATGCCCCCAAATCATCTTTTCATTTAGGATTTGTCTTCAGAATAATACTGAAGAGCTGTTAAATGTTCATTCACTCAATGATTTATCGCCATCCGTCCTGATCGAGCGCTGTGTGCATTGAGTCTCTTCAGTGTATCCCTATGTCAGCATTTATTTTTAAGGCTGCGTTATACTCTGTGCGCTCTGCTGGGCCGTGGTGGACTGGTTGACCTCAGTGTTGTAGCCTCAGGCTGTATGTGTCACAGCTTCAGATGTCTTGTGCTTCACTTCCACTCATGGTGCTCTATTAAGTCGTCCTAAAACCGCCTGTATCGCTTGCCATATCCGCTCTGAGAAAATTCAGTGTCTGTCCTCACTGTCTTCAAATAGAGACATGTACCCAGTTGGCTGCTTAATGTCATGTTTGCTTTTTGATTTGAAATGACCCTGCCAGTGATTAATTCAATGTTAATAGAATAGCAGAGAATGGCATAGCATCAGTTTAGCTATGCTTTGCTATTAACATGCTATGCTTTGCTCCATGTGTCCCGCTTGCATTATTGTAAAGCATGAATGAAACAGCTGATGTCAATCACTGGTTTCTTCATGCACAGCACCATGGTTGCCACCTGACCTGACCATCTAATTATATTCATGGAGGTGTCCAGCATGGCCGTTATAACCCAACACTTCTCACTTTACTTTGCTAATAGGCTCCTGCCAACACAGTCCTTTCTTACCATTCCATCCTCATGGAAGAGCAGAGAGTGTTCTGCCTATCTACCCTTTTGTTGACGTCAGTGGAGTATTACCTCCTTGTATAGATAATTCTAAACAGACTAGTATCCAGGTTGAACCCACCTTGGTTTCTGGCTTCGTGGCCACTGTTGCATTAACCACTCTGCTGGATATTGGTTCCCTCATCTAACTACCAGTAATAGAATATGAGAGCAAAAACCGATTAAATGCATGCTCTGCATTCCAGGTGTTAAACTTCCACTATCATTGTAGGGTCTGCATCATCATACTGTATATATATTTTTTTATTTTGTTGACTGTTTAATCTATTAATACTTATGTTTATGTTTTTTTTTTCTTCCTAAAAACATTTTAAGCAATCATCCCATTATTTCTACAGCATCTTAGTTCACAATAATGTGTAGTGAATAGTGTGTACCAAAGTGAATGGCGTCTGTGAGGGCTAATTTTAGAGTGTCTTGTGTTCAGTAAGAGCTTACGTACTCTACTATGAATTGCACTGGGGAAAGGACTTGATTGTGAGTGGAGGAGATTGTTGTCCTCATTACAGCAGTAAGCTGCTGTTTAGTTTTTCATTGATGTAATGGGACATAAGAATGAGTCGACATTGTGCACTGATATGCGAATGCTAAAAAGCACTGATGGAGCCTTTCTCACTGGCAGTTAGGCCTCTCAGCTTTTGGAGTCATAAATTTTGCAGCAGTGAACTAGAAAGAGGAAATGAGAGAGAGAGAAAGAGAAAGAGAGAGAGGGGGGACTGCCCCCTTGAGAAAACAGCACACACTGACAACCATTTGAAAGATGTCAACAAAGGCTTCTCCCTTTCTATCTACCTAAATGGTGAAGATAATGTAGACAGCCTGTCTGAAAAAGCATTGAAACATAAGTGATGTCCCAAGAGCACCAAACAGACACAAGCCGATTTTTCTTTTTTGGCTCGGTTGGAAAAAACATGCTGTCATTAGATTTCTTAACAACATATTGAGGCCCACTCTGTAATGCAGGCGGGAAATTGTGAAAGACTGATGCATTGCTGTAATGTGTTTTCCTTTTTAATAACACGTAATGGGCTGTGATGACAAATTGCGTGAGCTGTTACATTTGAAAGCCAACAGAATGGCTTCTAATGTCACAAACAAATCTTATTTGGCTCCCCTGTGAGGATGAGTCTCAGTGACTATGTCCTTGCTCTAGAAATACTCTTATAGTAGTCATTCGCTCAGAAGACATAGTCTCTGACACCACAGTGCATTCAAAGCACTCGATGATGCTCATTGTGGAGCTATTTTGGGAGAATTTGGGGTAATTATCATAGTAGTTGAAGTTCTAGATGTGTGTTTCTGCCTCACACTTAACCCGCACTCTCTCTCTCTCTCTCTCTCTCTCTCTCTCTCTCTCTCTCTCTCTCTCTCTCTCTCTCTCTCTCTCTCTCTCTCTCTCTCTCTCTCTCTCTCTCTCTCTCTCTCTCTCTCTCTCTCTCTCTCTTTCACTCTCATTTCTCCTTTAGGCTAGGGATGATATATTGAATGGATCCCACCCTGTCTCCTTTGATAAAGCCTGTGAGTTTGCAGGGATCCAAGCTCAGATCCAGTTTGGACCCCACGTGGAGCACAAACACAAGCCCGGATTCCTGGAGTAAGCTTTTCTTATCACAAAGATGCATTTACACCAACATTCTCAATAGCTCTGTGCAGTGTGTTGTGCTTTTTTATGCTCATTTCACAGCTGTGCACACACAGTGGTTATCTCCTGCTTCAGAACAAGCCGTTGCTGCAGGGATTTCCTCCAGTGGAAAGCTCAGGGGTGATGTCAGCTGTTACAACTGTTTTCTGATATGTAGGCAGTAGGGAAAGAATGACCTCATATGTAGAGGTATGTTAACAGAAAAGGAAATGCCTGTAGCCCAAAAGAGTAACCATGTAAAAATGCCATTTATCTCCGTAGCCTGAAGGAGTTCCTACCTAAAGAGTACATCAAGCAGAGAGGGTCTGAAAAGAAAATATTCCAAGTAAGTACATTACATTGATTGAATGTTCCATTTGAAAATAAAAAAGTGCATTTGAAACTGTGTGCGGCCCATGGGAATTATAGTATTTGGTTCTCTGTTGAGGCATAAATTGAGAAAATACAAAACGTGTAGATCACATAATGTAATTCATAACATATTTATTGTTTAGTCAATGAAGGAGGTGGAGATGTAACTTCTATTTTTTGTCCAGGACCATAAAAACTGTGGAGAGATGACAGAGATTGAGGCAAAAGTAAAGTATGTGAAGCTCGCCAGGTCCTTGCTGACATATGGAGTGTCCTTCTTCCTGGTAAAGGTAAGAGCTAAAATCATGCAATTTTACCCCAGTAAAGAGGTAATTGGATTCATATGCATAGCAAACAATAGGCTCACATCAAACATTACATAATACAAAAAATGAGCATAGAATAGGTTACTTTATGTTAAGTACTTTAAATGAAGCAGCAGCATTTGAAAAAAACGAGGTTAGATTAGAGAGAGGAGAGACAAAGGCAGTCTGATGATCCTACAAGTTGTAAACAAACCCCCAGGTAGGCCAAACTTATCTGGAAGATAAGACAAAGGGGAATGGTAAAACTAAACTGTCCATTGTAAACACCCATCATTGCTTACAGACAGGCTTCCTGGTTCAGCTTTAAAACTACCATTCCTATTTCCCTCCAAAAAAGGTAAAACAGTAACAGTTGGCTTGTTGACTACGTTTAACTCTGTCACAATTACAGTATGCGCCACATTTGCAGATCTCAGCAGTTAAATGTCCTGTATTGTAAAAAGTAATATTTCCATGTAGTTTTCTATTATAAAGCAAGTCAAAGTGCTGTATAAATTCTGTTAAAGTATCAAAACACTCAATCCACCGAAAAATGCACACAGCCCATATTCAGAAGTGCCTTTAAACGGGTCGCCAGGACTTCCGTGCGGTTGTGATGTCACAAGTGATGCTACAGTGCTGTTACAGTGATTCCCTGGCTGTAATGGCATGCAGAGATGCCAAAACTCTGACCAATCTGACCAATCAGATCCCCTTTTTTTGGGGAGATGGCCTTAAAAAGACATGCGCTAAAATGGAGCGTTTCAGACAGTGGGTAAATACAGGTATATTCAGACAGACAGCATCACAAAGAGAAGTGTTTTTAAACATAAAAGCATTTAAACATTTTCAAGTAGAAACCCAAAATACAAATATGAACCTTAAAATGAGCATGAGCAGAATTGGTCCTTTAACTTATAGTACTTACATACAATGTTACCATAACTGATACAAAATAGGGCCAAAGATTTGAAAATATAAGCAGGATTTTCCTTTAGTAATTACTCAACAATATCAATCTAATGTTACATCTGGTTACAGAAAACAAGCACTGTGCTAATGAGTGGCAGCTGTGATATGCACTGTGCTGTCAAACAGGTATGACAGCTTGTTGAAAACACCACAAAACCTCATTATCACACCAAATGAAGCTGCAGTGTGGAAGCGTGTGTGTGTGTTTGCAGTTCAGTGGCACACTCAGTGCTGTAAAACACTTGTGACAATAGCAATTCTGTTCCGTTCTGGTTTGGCGAACACGAAAGTGGAACAGAAGTGCAGCATCCAAATGGGATGAAGTCGCACCAGCAGGTATTATAAAAGCTCTCCGACAGCAGCTCATTTGGTTATGAACTCGCAGGAAAGAGGAGGAAAGACAAAGTGTACAGTCGTCTGCCGGGGTGTTAATGGACAATAAATGGGATGTTTGGCCCCGGAGTTAAATCAGACTGCAGGGTTCAGATTATCTTTGCACGCGAGTGCGTGTGCATCGACATGTACGAGTGCTGTCTGCATTCGATGAGGAGAGGTAGTGATGGAGATTTCAAGACTGTTAAATAATTCACTCAAGCTGCACTCTGCTCTTGATGCTAGCAGAGGCAAAAGCACAGACCTGGCTTTGTTGAGGCACATCTGAGAGTTTATTGTAACCGTCCATTTCTTATCTGTCAGTCTTTAATCACTGCCGATTCTAAGTCGACAAGGTCGCTGTAAACTTCCCAGATTCCCAGATGCTGTACATAGGAAGTGTGTGTGTGTGTGTGTGTGTGTGTGTGTGTGTGTGTGTGTGTGTGTGTGTGTGTGTGTGTGTGTGTGTGTGTGTGTGTGTGTGTGTGTGTGTGTGTGTGTGTGTGTGTGTGTGTGTGTGTGTGTGTGTGTGTGTGTGTGTGTGTGTGTGTGTGTGTGTGTGTGTGTGTGTGTGTGTGTGTGTGTGTGTGTGTGTGTGTTTTCTCTGCAGCCATGCATGCAGGTGTGTACAATATAAAGCCTCTCACTTCTATTGTGATTTCTTACACAAGCTGCTTTTCCTAAACAATAATCAAGGTCAAATCATTTAAAATAACACCTCAGCTGCCCACTTCAGATTAGAACTCAAACTTCCTGCTGAAACACAACCTTGAGAATTGACATTCAACTAATGTAAGCTAAAACAATAGGCCTTTCTAATAAACCTTTGTACGACGATATCATGATCACTGGGATAATGTTATCTGTCCTTGTGTTAAAGAGCCCTCAACCTAGAAGCCTCTCTATTTCTTGGCCTTTGGGCAATTCTCAGTGATAGTAAAAAAATTAGCCCGGAGACATAAACTGTGCGTATTTTAAGCTCTCCCGTCTCTACAAACCGCTAATTTTTGTGTCGTCCTTTGCAGCCTTGGAGGGGAGCCAAGTGTGGGCTCAGTCTCTGAAGTGAGCTGTGATAAATTTTCAGTGGGCAGAGAGTGGAGGACACGGTAGCTTCTCAGCTGGTGGAAGCACCATGCTGGAGTGCTGACAGTGACTAAACCCTGTGGAGACCCTGCTCAATAAAGCAGCAGTTAAACAAGGTTGAACCTATGCTAGGTCAGTCCACAGCTGCCCTTCTCCTCCTCCATTCAGAGCTTCAAGCCACGGACACAGCATGTGTATTACGGTAGCAACAGCAGAATGGCACAGGGATTTTGCATTCGTGCCTTGAATGAATCATCTGTGTAGGTGTTGAGCACCGATGTGAATGTTATCTGATGTTTTCCTACCCGACAGGAAAAGATGAAAGGCAAAAATAAGCTAGTCGTGCGTCTGCTGGGAATAACCAAAGAGTCAGTGATGCGAGTAGATGAGAAGACGAAGGAGGTGGTGCAGGAGTGGCCTTTGACAACAGTCAAGAGATGGGCTGCCTCCCCCAAGAGCTTCACCCTGGTACTGTGTGACTCTCTGCATATAGTCCTCAGCAATACTTCTCCTATGTACATATTCAGTTATTCTGTGAAAAGTGTGATTTACATGGCTCTGCATCATATATTCAATCTTGGCCCTAGTTTCCATTTCCCAATGCAAACAGCATCCTAAAAATTTTGAGACCTCAGACTCCAATGTTGAATGTTTTCAGCATTCTAGCCCGCTATTTCATCTGAGTTAACAATAGATGCCCGGGGAGGAATGTGCAGAATTTTGATGTATTATTTATCTGAAAGCTTTTTTCATTTTATTTAGCAACTGTTGGCACTAGTACTGTCGTTTTTTCTCCTATATTGGAAAGGAGCTCTCCATTTAAAGATTAATAGATTATGCAAATTAAAAAAAATACTCTAAGGTTTATTTGCCAACATCGATTTAACCCAAAAAAATATTCGCCCATTCGTTTCTGTAGAATGCTTTGAAGTGAGAAATTTTGAGATACACTACATTGAATTTTAATCAACTCTTTAAAGAAAAATATGCACCATAGAAGCTTATTAGGTATAGAATGTTTTACATTAGCGATGCAAGATGGATGTTAAAATACTGCCCTGAATCCCTGCTGTCTTCAATGCATCACAAAGGATTTTGGCGAGTACCAGGAGAGTTACTACTCTGTCCAGACTACAGAGGGAGAGCAGATATCCCAACTTATTGCTGGATACATTGACATCATTCTTAAGAAGGCAAGTAATTAAAAATGCGATACAATGCATGCAAGCATACATTGCTGACTGTAAGGTGTGTTGCTCTTCCTATTGCAGAAGCAGAGTAAGGATCGTTTTGGCCTTGAGGGAGATGAGGAATCCACCATGCTGGAAGAATCTGTGTCCCCTAAAAAGTGAGTAGCGCTCATGTTCTATCTTTTGCGCGAGAATGTTGACCATTCTGATTCAACAAACGCAGTCTAGTTATTCGTCATGAATCTAAAAACACAACTGTTTAATTGTGCATGTGATGACATTTCTGCCACCACACTACCCCCAAGAGAAGAAATGTGTGAATTTTAAAATAACACAAACGCTGTTCTCGCTATTCCAGAATACAATTTGCTAAATTGCATCCTTGTAGGAAAAAGCCTCAGGGTGAAGTCACAAAAATGATCTTCTTTTTTGCCATAAAAGAAATCTGCATCATTCGGAAAATAAGTTATCATCTTGTTAGAAGCTGTTATATTCAGTCATTTTTATCTTGCAGTTTGTTGCTGTTCCTCCTGATTTTGCCATTGCTAAGTAACTGATGAAAATGAAGGTAAAGCTGATGGATCAGGGCTCTATCACACAGAGCTTTGAAATTTGTTGTCACTGGCTTTTAGTGAAACAGCTCTCTGGCAGAACGCGGGGGGGGGATCATATTCCTGCTGCTTATGGGCCAATTGACTCATGTTGTGGTTCTCAGCACAAAAACATAATTGCTGCCTCTCAAAACAAGCCATGATTAACCAATGGAGTCAGGAGCATCTGTTGAGCTGGGCAGGAAAACAGACATGTTTCTCCCTACAATATCTTTTCTGAGAATGCCTACTCACCGTGGGAACAGTTGTTAGTGTGATTATTGTTTTAATTATAATTTTGTAATTTCCATCATCTAAATTAGAAACAGTTGGGTTATAATCTGGGACAATTATCTCAATTTAAAGTAACACAAAGCAAAATAGTCAAATCCAGAACACTTCACAAGTCAATTTGCAAAGCACAATGCTACTGTATAGACACGCAGACAGTGTAGTATTTCACACTCCTGTCTGTTATGATCTTACATGATATACACTTGTTATTCAAATATGTTATGAAATGTAAAAAGGCACTTTCTATTTCTTTTTCTAAGGTCCACAATTTTGCAGCAGCAGTTCAATCGTGTGGGTCGTGTGGAGCATGGCTCAGTGGCTCTTCCAGGTATAATTCGCTCTGGGTCTGTTGGCGGCCCTGACACCTTCAATGTGGGTTCTATGCCCTCTGCCCAGCAGCAAATCACAACAGGGCAGATGCACAGAGGACACATGCCCCCACTGGTGAGTAAGAGCATTTGTCAAAAGAACTAAACCGAGAGATTCATGATGAAAACAATGTATCGCCACCACTGTCCTCAGTTCTCTAATTTAGTTTTAAATATCAGGTCACAGTGTTGAGGTACATCATGTAACGTCACATTAATCTGATCTGTGGTGCTTGAAAGATTGCATGTGATCCCTGCTGTCAGCAATGAACTGCAACCAACTATACCCCAGAGGGCTGTGAGTCAAATAGGGAATTCAAAGTTCCTCATATTCACACTAAAAGCCTGTTTGTTTTAGACATCAGATTGGAATAGTTTTGTCTACATACAGTACAAATTGTGTGTATTTTAGATCGGTTTTGTCATTTACAATGTGTGTCTGTTTGTTTTTTTAGAGTCTGGCCCAGCAGGCCCTAATGGGGACCATAAACAGCAGTATGCAGGCTGTGCAGCAGGCTCAAAATGACCTGGGATATGTAGATAATCTGCCTCCTCTGGGCCATGACTTGGTGAGTCCCCTTCCCACTTACTTCCCAGTGTTGAGAAATATTTACGATAGTTGCTGCATGAATACATACACTACTTCTCCACATCCCAGCATTCACTGCCACACTTGGAGTTCTACTTTTCTAACACTCAAGAATGTGTGCTTTCTGATATTGCAGTCTCTGGTTCTCTAAAGCAAAGACAGCTTAGATAAAATTAAGCATTTGCATCACATCAAAGTCCATCATATTTCTCAAATATATTTAGGATACAGGACTGGCTGCAAATATGGAGGCTGCATTTAATGCTCAAGTGCTTCCAAAGCCATAGGTGTTGTACAACTCTAGTCCTTTAATCCTGCACAAGAAAGTTTATATGAGCTGAAAATCACCCACTGTGATGAAAGCCAATAACTCTGCTTTTCCTCCTCCACCGAAAGGCATCTAGGGTTTGGGTTCAGAACAAAGTGGATGAATCCAAACATGAAATCCACTCTCAGGTTGATGCCATCACCGCTGGAACAGCATCTGTGGTCAATCTCACTGCAGGTGAGTGCCCAGGAGAATACTAATACAGCTTCAGTATTAATCTATATCCACACCAGAATTGTGGTTTATGAAGGTTGGGCTGGACAAAGCTCTAAAGGAGATTGCTTTTTTATTAATATTGTTTATCTTTACATTATTGTAACCCCAAGGTGTGAATCAATAAAAAATGTTTTTTCCAGGTCACCGTTAAGCCCTTTCTGGTGAATAAAAGAGCTTTTCCAATTTTTACCCTGACAGATATTTCTACTGATAAATAAATGTTGAACTTGTTGTCCAGAGGCTGTCTCTCTGCTCCCCTTGTTGTGTGGCACAACGGCAGTCAAATTCCTGCCAGTCTTTTGTAGGGTTTTAATCTTACCTCACAGTCTGTTTGGTTGAACTTAATACTCTCTCCACTACCTAATTCAAAGTTTTTCTTCTTCACGGCCACTTGCTTCATCAACGTGCTCATCTCTGTGGAACCATCTCAAATAGGCTATAATTATGACACTGATATGTGTGTTCCAGCATATGACATGCAAGCTGGCCCGCGGATTAGCTTAATCAATTTGGCAGCAGCACAACAAATAAAGATACACAGCAGAGGTGTAGTTTGTAATGATGGTGATCCATCCTTTACAGGTGAGCCCACGGAAACTGACTACACAGCAGTGGGCTGCGCCATCACCACCATCTCATCCAACCTCACGGAGATGTCCAAGGGTGTCAAGCTGCTTGCTGCGTTAATGGAGGATGAGGTGGGCAGTGGACACAAGCTCATGGGTGCTGCCAGGATGCTGGCAGGAGCTGTGTCAGATCTGCTCAGATCAGTAGAGCCTGCAGCTGCTGAGGTGAGACACCCACTGATAATTGCACTGACTTTGACTTCATCCTCCACTGTAAACCCTAGTAGCCACAAAGCCACATACAGTGTTGAATTACATGTTTTGATTTTTATCAGTGTCCCAGTCAAGATGAAAGGATTCCGGGATTCTTGACCCAGAAGTCTGTTTTAGATCATTCTTGTAGGCCTGTGTGAGAACAGGCCAGGCCAGAATAATGAATGTGGTGATGTCATCTCTGTACAGCCCAGACAGACAGTGCTGACTGCGGCAGGAAGCATTGGACAGGCGAGCGGGGACATGCTCCGTCACATGGGGGAGGGCGAGACGGATGAAAAGTTCCAGGTTTGACGCCTACTCACTGTTCCTATGACACTGCTGGCCAAACAGGAAGACACACATATTCTCAGGCCCCCTTTAAAAATGTCAATACACACTCCAGTTATCACCTCAGGCTTTATTTTTAGACTGTTACTTTATGTGGATTCTATAAGAAAGGAAGAAGGAGAGCTTTTAGTAGTGAAATGACAATACAGTGTTTCTGACATCCATTAAGTTGAATTGTAGCCTTCACTATATATGCATCGAAACTAAAATTAATCATCATTTCATATATCAACCATATTCTTGTTCTCATGGACTTTGAGCCAGTGCTATTCTACTACATGAAGATTAGAGCTTTACTTAAGAGATATCATTTATTTACCTCCTAAAATTCATAATCAGTGTCTGCCTTTTGCTTAAGGTATTTTTACTGATATAATACTGTTATTATTTGTGCATTAGATGTCTGTTATTCACACTATATCAACTGAACAAAATATGTTACAAACATTTACTCTCCTTGTCCCCTCACTCACATGTGCGCAGCTGTGCTTTGTTTCAGTGAAGGACATTGATTAATATGTTGCAGGAGACCCTGATGAATCTGGCCAAAGCAGTGGCCAATGCAGCTGCTATGCTAGTCCTGAAGGCCAAGAACGTGGCCCAGGTGGCCGAGGACACCATATTGCAGAACCGGGTGATTGCAGCTGCCACTCAGTGTGCCCTATCCACCTCACAGCTGGTAGCCTGCACCAAGGTACTGTTCTAAAACTTGTTCATCTCTGTAGCCAAGTAGGTAAAGGACAAACCAACAGGCAGGAACTCATCCAAGTAGGGTGTTTTACACTCTCCATTGCAGCTTTGTTACAGTTTACTATGGAGAGATGGAAAAACATTCATTGTGTCATATTATAAACAAGTGTTTTCTTTTAAATCAGAAACAAATTTGTTGCAGTTTTCACTTTAAAGGCCTGAATTATTATACTTGATTAGATGAGACAATAACTACTGTGTAGTCTGATTTATATAATATTAGTCTTCAACTCTTGTAATTCCTCTGAGCTTCTGTTAACAAGTATGTATGGTGCAGGTGGTGAGCCCAACGATCAGCTCCCCGGTGTGTCAGGAGCAGCTTGTCGAGGCCGGGAAGCTGGTAGACCGCTCCGTTGAAACCTGTGTAAAGGCTTGCCGCTCAGCCAGCGACGATGGCGAGCTGCTTAAGCAAGTTGGGGCAGCAGCCGGGGTGGTGAGCCAGGCCCTCAGCGATCTGCTGCAGCACGTCCGCCACTATGCCAGCTGCGGGGAGCCCATTGGACGTTATGACCAGGCCACAGACACGATCATGAACGTGACAGAAAACATT
Source organism: Echiichthys vipera (assembly GCF_963691815.1). Lineage (NCBI taxonomy): Eukaryota > Metazoa > Chordata > Actinopteri > Perciformes > Trachinidae > Echiichthys > Echiichthys vipera. Next base: position 12,443,209 of record NC_139832.1, on the reverse strand, counting down.
TTCACTTCTATGGGCGATGCTGGTGAGTACAAAAGGAAGTGCTCAAGGCTAGAGGATGCTTTAGGAAGTCTCGTTTAAAACACTTCCAATTAAAGTTGTCTGGTGCCTCTTCAGTTTCTTTCTACTCACAACAAGAATTGAACAGTAAAAAAGTCAGGTGATCTTTGATGAATACCTGCTTTCACTTGACTTGTTCTCATGTGCTTTGACTGCATGATACTGTCCATGTCCGTGTCCAAAAATCCTGGGGAAACATTGTCAAAGCTGAGCCTATTTGTTATGGTTCGAGCCACAAGGCCGAAGAATTTCCAAACCCAGCCAATTCTCAAGGGGTTGTAGAAAACATGTCATCCAAAACCACTACAGAGCTCTCAATCTGCTCTCAATCAGCATCAGGGAGGCTTTGAAACTTAAAAGAAAACACATGACATGGGCATTTTTGGAAGGAGAAACTTTCTTTACTTCTATAAACCAACAAGATACTAGAAAATAGTAGCAATATATCACCATTCAGTGATTCAGAGTCCATTCTGCAGATAGCATGTTGGTTGATTCTCAAGGCCATTGGATGTAGGTTGTAAAGCACATAGATGTCTTCACCTCGCAGTCTTTTACAGACTTCTCTGGGTGAGTTATTTCGAGCTGGAGGTGGGTGTTTGGGAAAACACAGCTTTTTATAGTGTGTGGGGAGATGTTACATATATTCCAAAGACTTTGATTTGTGTGAGAGAGGATGATTCAGTAGGAACCTTCAGCTATAAAAGTTCATGAAGGTTAAAACAATGATGTGACTAGGCAAGACACAGACATTTCTCAGTGATACACAACGACATTCTGTCATGCAGTTTGTACTTAAAGTAGTTGTCCCTTTTAATATCTGCGGTTGTATTATGCTCAGTTAATTTGTAATTAGTTTGCATAAACTATAGGATTCTTTTTTTATTCAGTTCACCAGATTAGTCAAAATTTGACATTTTCCGTTAGTACATTATCTCTACAGTCTCAAATGAATATCCATAAAATATAACGGCTAAATGAATAATGACAACTCTGAAACGTAAAATCACATTCAAAAGGTCCTGGCTGTCGAAATGGATACAATTTTACAACAATCTGCACAACAAAGAGTTCTCATTAAAAAAGCAATGTGCATGGACAGAGACGCCAATCCAGCTTCGAAGCAAAAACTGAATTTCAGCTGTAAAATGGGCTTGTCTATGTGTTCATATCCTTGCTGTGTGGGGCATCTTCCTTTATGGACTTACTTACTGTGTCTATATGTGTGAACAGGGGAGATGGTGCGTCAGGCCAGGGTCTTAGCCCAGGCCACCTCTGACTTGGTCAATGCCATGAGATCTGATGCAGAGGCAGAAGTTGACGTTGACAACTCCAAGAAACTGCTGGCTGCAGCCAAACTCTTGGCTGATGCTACTGCCCGGATGGTGGAGGCAGCTAAGGTATGAGCAGGTTTATTCTAACAATATAACGTATTATATATGATTGGTTATTACCAGCTGCAACAGCGACATTGATGTTGTTTTCACCTTATGAGTCTATGTGTGTGCGCGTCCTCATGGTAAAATGTGGTCCTGGCGACAGCTTCTATAGCTGGAACAACCACAGTGGCGGTTCAAGTGTTTTGCCAGGTGGATGTCTGTCTGTATGTCTGCGGACAGATTTTGACGCCACAATAGAGCCTCAACTGTGCAATATACATTCATGAAACGTTACAGGTGTAAAATTTGCATAAAACTAAGTCAAGCTCGAATAATGAGCGTGATCCGAGCAAGGGGCCTGCCTGCCTGAATTGCTTTCATTTGATAGAATCAACATTTTACATTACTGTATATGCACCAGCTACATAACCAGTATCATTTCACATCCCAAAAAAAGGGTGCAGCATCAGTGACTCTTGAAAAGCCTCTGGCACTGTCGAGCAGGATACAACCACTGTGAAATACCCAGACACTGGAACATTGCCTGTGACACACAAGATGTTTTTGATCTGTGACGCATTAATCACCACATCACTGCCATTATCAAAGAGGAGGTGGGATTCTGGCACTGACAGTTTCCTTGGGAACTACGAGAAAGCACACAGAGCTGAATGCCTATTTACATCTATTGCACAATGTGTGTAACCAGAGTTGATAAACTTTCATTGCTGATAGCTATTGTTATATACTGTTTATATGTGTCATCGTCATGTGTGTCTGTGTGTTTACATGTGTGTTTATGTGCTCTCAGGGGGCGGCTGCTTACCCAGAGAATGAGGACCAGCAGCAGAGGCTCCGAGAGGCAGCTGAGGGACTACGTGTAGCCACTAATGCTGCGGCTCAGAATGCAATAAAGAAAAAACTGGTCAACAGGCTGGAGGTGAGTCACTGGAGCCAACGTGTTCTCATCAATCTGTTGTTTGACCTTGAACAAAACACCTCTCCTTGTTGATCCCTACCAGTAAAGATGTCACACAAACATCTCTTTCTTCCTTTCTCATCCCTTGGTAGAAATAAATGAAGAGATTAGACTTAAGGCTAAAGGAAACACATGCCAGAATGTGAATAATGAAATGCCTCAGCAATCATTTTTACAAATACGGACCATTTAGTTTATTTGTCTGTGTTACTTCCCGTAGCAGTGAGCTATGAATCCCATTAGGGCTGTTAATGAGCTATCTGAGTGTAAAGATCTGTGTTTAGCCCTTGGTATCAGTTTGCCCCTAATGACTACCCCCTCTCAGCTCAGGCATATATCTCAGTCCTCCTCCTTGTATCAGATGGTCACAGTAATGGTGCCAACGATTGCCTCCATCAGAGAAATGTGGGAGCCATTGAAGATCATTGAAGTGTCATGAATCTGCAAGTCTTCATGTAACAATTCACAGTCACAGTCACCACTTAAACCCAATCTTACCTTTTGTCTCCTTACATACTGTCATTCAGCTGCTATACAAGTGTGCACATACTTTTGTTTAGAAGTAAATAAAAATAATATATAAAATTCTACCTACCTTATATGTCAATTCTACTGTACATGCAGTTCAGTCTAAATTTTTGTCTCTCAGTAGGCCTATAATGATGTCATGCATACTGGCTCGCTTTTATCATCTTGGCCTCCTCATCCACTCAACCATGAATGTCTTCTCCCTCTGTTTTCAATCTTGTCATCACTTCAAAGCTAGTCTTGTGTCTATGAATTTATGCGAGCTAAGCAGCATGTTTTCAGTTCTTTAAACACAACAAGGGGAGAGCAATGCCGATTATGCCATGAAAGAAAGATTGAGCACTGCAAATTTAGGCCCCTCTCAGTTTTATTAGAACATCTCTTTTCCGAGTACAGGTCATGACAGCATGAATGTTACTCTCAGCCAGGCACCACTCTCTTACTTTAGCATAAATTATTTCAATTTGTATCTTCTGAACAGATAGCTGCTAAGCAGGCAGCCGCTGCTGCTACTCAGACCATCGCAGCTGCACAAAATGCTGCTGCTTCCAACAAAAATACTGTCTCACACCAACAGCTTGTACACAGCTGCAAGGTATGATAATTTACTCTTTTTACTGATGCATTAAAAAATATATTGCCAAATAATGTACTAGAAAATCTAAATATTGCCCCAAGATATGTATATTGTATATTCGTAATTTTGGCCCCTTTAAACATGATAATTTAGATATAGAATGATACATTATTGGTGTTTTATTGCAGGCAGTAGCAGATAGTATTCCTCAGTTAGTGCAGGGGATGAGGAGCAGCCAGGCCCAGCCCGAGGAGCTTGGAGCCCAGCTAGCTCTCATCATGGCCAGCCAGAGTTTTTTACAGGTCAGACCTTTCATTGTCAAACTTTCTGTCATGAGATATACACAAAAATGTCTCCTTTAGTGCTTATGAATTTGTTGTTCTTCTGTCACCATCTCTCAGCCTGGAAGTAAGATGGTGACGTCTGCAAAGTCGGCAGTTCCGACTGTGGCTGACCAGGCTGCTGGTATGCAACTGGGTCAGTGTGCCAAGAACTTGGCTACCTACCTGGCGGAGCTAAGGACGGCCACCCTGAAGGTATCTTTACATACAGCAACAACACAACACTGTTAGAGATAGCAAAAGTCATCTCACTGATGCAGGAAATTTGTTGCTACATGTTGTTTGCTGTAAGGCTGCACCTACGTAAGACCAGTTCTTAGATCTCCTTTGGAGATACCACACAGCATATAGGCATGTGTCCTGTCTGCACTGCATAATGGATGTTTGCATGTGAGTAAAATGTATGAGTGTGTCATTTTTAGGCCCACGAAGCCTGCGGTCCTCTGGAGATCGATTCAGCCCTCAAAACTGTACAAACATTGAAGAGTGAGCTTCAGGATGCAAAGATGTCCGTCATTGACAGCCAACTCAAGCCTCTTCCTGGAGAAACAGTCAGTACACAGCAACATCTCCTGTGAAGCTCATTTGAAACATTATACTGTAGCTATCCAACTGTAGACAATGGTGAGACCACAACTATGAATCAAATGGTGTACTTGTGTGTTATTTTGCTCCCACAGCTGGAGAAATGTGCTCAGGATTTAGGAAGTACGTCTAAGGCTGTGGGCTCATCCATGGCCCAGTTGCTCACATGTGCTGCACAGGGCAATGAACATTATACAGGTAAGATAAGTGTATTCTACACATAGGAAGTTTGCAGAAGCTTAAGCAGTTATTAATCTAGAGTAGCGAATTGCTGACTGTCATTTTTAATTTAAAAAAGTTGTTTCTTTAAACTGTGCCAAGTGGGGGTGTGAGAATAAAGCAGGCAGTGAAGATTATGACTCCTTTATTTGTGCTATCACTATTTCCTCACACTGAACCCTTTGGATCTAACATGGCTTGGCTGTTTGGCCGTCAATTCCGGCCCAATTGAGGATATCAGGGGAGGAGGGATGAAGAGAGAAGCATTTTTAACTACAAATGCTCCCAGGCAGTACTTCATGCTGTGGCCCACGGTGCTGCTCGCTACTCATTAATCTTATTTTCACTAGATTTAACATTCCATCAGCAAATGGGTCCACTTGGCTGGTTAATGCAATTTGATGCAATTTGCTGCTTTTCTTCTCAGCTCTGTGTATAATAAGTTAAGGACACCTCCCATGTGGAGCCATATTTATTATATTAACTCGTTTATTTAAACAATGAGAGCATTTCAGTATCAGAGTTTTTTTCAGTGTGGTAGGGCTAGCCCCTGCAAGCTGTTTTGCACAATGCAGTTACAATTATCATAAAGACAGGAAATTATACACATACCTCTCAGTTTGTAGTGCTTAAAGAGGACTGCTGCAAACTAAAACTAATCAGATGAAATTAATGTTTAGTAAAATGTCAGTTTCAATTTCCACATGAACATTATTATTTATTTTCACCACATAACTATAGACAACACAGGCTAATGTGGACATTATATTTCCTTTATATCTGTAAAATATTATATCCATAGTTACTTCAGTAGATATCTAGAATGCACATGAAACAGTCAGGCTGTATCTTTCCTTTCTAGAATGTACTGTTATTATACTGGTATTATTTGGTTTGCTTCATGATATTCTCTATCCCTATGATCATAATGATGCATTGTCATTTCAATGTGTGGCTCGTTGTACCCAGGTGTGGCTGCCAGAGAAACAGCACAGGCTTTAAGGACATTGGCTCAAGCAGCCAGAGGTGTAGCAGCCAGTACCAAGGAGCCTCAGGCTGCAGCTGCAATGCTGGATTCAGCCCAGTTTGTCATGGAGGGCTCGGCCATGCTGATCCATGAAGCCCATCAGGCCCTGGTTCATCCAGGAGATGCTGAGAGTCAGCAGAGACTGGCACAGGTAGCAAAGCTCTCCGTGATATAAACCCCAGAGACAGTTATATTCACGTATACAATCACATTGTGTTTTCTCTCTCTCTCTCTCTCTCTCTCTCGCTCTCGCTCTCGCTCTCGCTCTCGCTCTCTCTCTCTCTCTCTCTCTCTCTCTCTCTCTCTCTCTCTCTCTCTCTCTCTCTCTCTCTCTCTCTCTCTCTCTCTCTCTCTCTCTCTCTCTCTCTCTCTCTCTCTCTCTCTCCCCCCCCTCTCTCTCTCTCTGTCTCTCTCTCTTTCTCCCCCCCTCTCTCTCTCCCTCTCTCCCTCTCTCCTCTACTGGTTTGTAAACATTTCTTCTTTCCATAACAATCATCCCCTCTAAGCATTGCTATTTTCTCTCTTTCTCTCTGTATTTTCTCTCTCTCGCTTGGTATTCCTCTTGGAGGACTGTCAGAGTAAAATTCCCATTCTCCAACAGCCCTTCAGGGGATAAACATATTGTTTGGCATATATCTGTGACAGCAGCATAAATTAGTGACACGGATTACTGTGCAATGCTGTGAGCCCAATTTGCATTTGAGATGTTTTCCCCTTATAGCTTCACTCTGGGACGTTGTATTATGGAGCACATTGTTCGAATGACTAATGGCAGTCCTCCTGTGTTTCAGGTGGCCAAAGCAGTTTCCCACTCCCTAAATAATTGCGTGAATTGCCTGCCAGGTCAGAAGGATGTTGACATGGCCCTAAGGAGCATTGGCGAGGCCAGCAAGAAGCTGCTGGTGGATATTGTGAGTCCCATTTGTATTTACACAAACACATCTGTATTGAAATATATTCAAATAAAACCCCATTACTGAATAGGTCATTTCTATTTGATTGGGTTTGTTTCGTCTTTGAAGCTCCCTTCCTGCAGTAAGACATTCCAGGAGGCCCAGAGTGATCTGAACCACACAGCAGCTGAATTCAACCACTCTGCAGGCGAGGTCGTCCACTCCTCTCGTGGAACAAGTGGCCAGCTGGCTGCGGCCTCCGGGAAGTTCAGCCAAGACTTTGATGAGTTCCTGGATGCTGGCATTGAGATGGCAGGACACACCCAAGTAGGTTGCATGATCATACAGCCCCTTCCGCACTCCACTGAAACAGTTCAAAGGTAATCCACTATCATCAGTATTGTACACACAGGGAGGAGCATTCAATTCTTTGATGGACAAAGGCAAAAGTCATAAATGCTGAATAGCCTCAACTCAAATTTAGTGTCACATTATAACCTAAACTATTTAAGTAATTTGTTAATTAGACCTTTTCATCTAATTCACTTTGTCACATGATTGGACCCAAGAGCAGTAACACAGTCAGATGTAATGAGATCTTGTGATGTTCTTGTTCTGGTTATTTTGCTCATTAATTTGTAAAAATCATCTGGGATTGGAGTTGATGTAGCATGACACGCAAGATTTAATCAGGCTTAAAGAGCCCCATTGGGTGAGGAAAGAGGATATAGGTGGTAGGGACACATTCAATACATTTTTTACAATACTTTATCCCTTGACAGCTGTTGCCGATGCAGTAAATAAATCCATTAAAAAAAATCACCTGTATTTTCTTTTTCCTTGCCGGTGCAGACCAAGGACGACCAGATCCAAGTCATTGGTAATCTGAAGAACATCTCCATGGCATCCAGTAAGCTGCTGCTGGCTGCCAAGTCTCTGTCTGTGGATCCAGGTGCAGCCAATGCTAAGAATCTTCTAGCTGTGGCAGCAAGGTGTGATAAGCTATCACCTGATGTGTCAGACAATTTCATTTCCTCAATATTTGATAGTAACCTGAACCCTTTTGTCCTGAATATGAATCCTCACTGAGATTTGAGCCTGTATCAAATTATCAAAAATGTTGTACTTAAATATCACAAAACGTCTCTCTGCTGCATCTGTATGCCACTCCCAAACTGTGTTTGTTCAGCATTGCTAAAAGGAGTACTTAGAGAGACGCCAACAGCTGGTCCTGCGGGGCTTTGGGCCTGACTGACTTCTCTCTGTCTAATTAGGAAGATGGAAGCTTTGTTTAGGGCCTGTCTGTGCTCAGCAAGGCTGAACACAAACTCAGGACAATCTCTGCACTCCTGTGCTACGTGTTAGCCTATCACAGCGAGAGGCGAGCAGTGCCACGCTTGAATAGGGGAGCTGAAAGCATGTGTGAGTGAATCCAGGCTGTGTGTGCATGCGGAGGACACATGTAAGAGCTAAAAAGCCTGTGTGGCTGCCTGTGTGTTTCAGGGCAGTGACAGAGAGTATTAACCAGCTGATCACGCTCTGTACCCAGCAAGCAGCAGGACAAAAGGAGTGTGACAACGCCTTGAGGGAATTGGAGGTAGCCGTCCTCACATACACTGTACCACACACAGACTCTCCTTCTCTTCATGACTGTTTTCTCTTGCCTGTACATGCCTGTTTATTTTTAATCAGGGAAACTAGGTACATTTGCATTTGATTTCTCCCATAGAGCCATTAATTGTAGATGGACATTCAATTCAGAACTAAAGTAAATGCATTTATGACACTGACTTTGCTTAATGAAGCCCACATTCACTCAAATAAATGAAAATGGCAACAAGGCTGTGCACTTTAAAGATAGGATCACTATTTATCAAGGTAGTATATTCTCATCAGCTTGATTTACATTTAAAGTGTTTCCTTTCTCTAAATTAAGTGGCTGATAAAAGTTTAATATCATACCAAGACTGTTCAGTGGTTTGTCCATTGTAGTTTAAGTTAAAATCGTGTGTGTGTGCGTGTGTGTGTTTGTGTGTGTAGGCTGTCAGAGGACTCCTAGATAATCCCAGCGAGCCTGTCAATGAGCTCTCCTACTTTGACTGCATCGAAAGCGTCATGGAGAATTCAAAGGTACAGGCTTTCAAAATAATTGTGTGAACCATACACTTAAACTGCAGGAGATATTTTACGTAGTAGGCCTTTGAAGATGTAATTGTTTTCTCCTTTTCTCAGGTCCTAGGAGAGTCAATGGCAGGTATTTCACAGCACTGTAAGACGGGTGACGTGGTGGCCTTTGGGGAGAGCGTGGGTGTGGCGTCTAAAGCTCTGTGTGGGTTGACGGAGGCTGGAGGACAGGTGAGATCTCAGCATGGTACCAACTACTCACTCACTGCACTCATTTCTGCACTCTTTTTTGCTTACCTTGCAATATTATTGATACTAATCATGTTACATTTCAACCCGGAAAAACAAATTGTTAAGCATTTTTTAAGGTTGATACAGCCCTCTAAAAATACATGTAAATATATATTTAGATATCTTGACAAGGCAAAATCCATTCATAAATGGCATTTCGACCTGAGTAGGACACTTGGCCATGACAGTCAGGTTTCATTGAAGGTTTTACAGACCACTCCTAAAGCTGTAAAACAACATGCTCACCTTCATGCAACATTCAGTTGCCTTGTCTGTAAAAGGGCACTCTCTGACAGATCTTTTGTTCCCTCTGCAGAAAGCTCCTCTTTTATGCACAATGTTTACAATATATATCTATTCATGTATTCATGTACTTATGTATGTACAGTATTTATGTCAGAGAATGTGGACGGCAGGTGGGGGTGTTAGCTTGTCTGTGATGACAAATGGAGGACAATGAAGAAGCAGTCTGGTGGCAAACATATACATTAATCTAACACTGTTTTTGTTTTCTGCCCTGTAGGCCTCTTATCTTGTAGGTGTGTCTGATCCAAATAGTCAGTCAGGCCATGAGGGGCTTGTCGATCCCATCCAGTTTGCAAGGGCTCACCAGGCTATACAGATGGCTTGTCAGAATTTAGTGGACCCAACCAGTAGTCCCTCACAGGTAAGAAGCAGGACCATTCCCTGGCATATGGGGACTCCACTGGGACAGTAGGCTATATAGATCTCTTGTGACTGCGATTTAATGGCTCATTAAGTTTGAATAAATGTCATAAATAGTTTACTCTACACACCACACCAGAATTCCTCATTTCATACAACTCCCACTTCCTATATGTTGGTGTTTCTCTGTTTGTCAGATCTTGTCTGCAGCAACAATTGTAGCCAAGCACACCTCAGCTCTCTGTAACGCCTGCCGACTGGCTTCCTCTAAAACCTCCAACCCCGTGGCTAGGAGACAGTTTGTCCAGTCGGCCAAAGAGGTGGCCAACACCACAGCCAACCTTGTCAAAACCATCAAGGTCAACTCCCCAACTGATCAAAACGTTGAGTGTAAATTTGTTACTGAATTTTTTCGTCACGTGAGAAGCTGTCAATGTGCGTATAGCTCAGCCCCTTACAAAACTATGAATATGAATGGACACATATTTATATCCTGTCGTCTTGTTTTAGGCCTTAGATGGGGATTTTTCTGAAGACAACAGAAGCAGATGCCGTGTTGCCACGACCCCGCTCCTTGAGGCTGTAGAAAACCTGTCAACCTTTGCCAACAACCCTGAGTTTGCGAGCATCCCAGCACAAATCAGCAATGAGGTATTCATCCATTTTGATGCTCTTTGATGCCTGTTTAGGACATTCTTTTCAGTTCTTATAGAGGCAGCTGAATGAAATGACAATCTATCTGTTCCGAGTAACATCCAATTAGTCATTTTTTCCCATTCATCCTACAGAAGATCTTGAAGCTACTCTATAGAGAGATTTCATGAATATGTTTGTGACTTTGCACTCAATCCTCTTCAAACAGGTATTGATGTATGAGCGACCCATAGACTGTATTTAACTATTTACATTCTATGAAACCAACACACAAAGTTTTGTACAGTGAACATAGTGGGAATCAGATTGAGGTCCAATTTTCCGTTGTATTTTATTGTCAAGGAAAGACTGGAGCAGAAAGATGGATTTTTCTTTTTCAATCTGAGCGGAACAGTTCTCGCACAGTCCTCTAAAAGCTTTATGGCTATAATCTGTTGGAGGGCAGTGTTTAACGGCACTCTTTCTCAGCACAGCTGCTCTAATCTTCAGCTTGTTAATCTAATTGTTGAGGGAGGCTTTGGCTCGGATCATAGACTGAAGGTGTTTCTTCTTGCATCTGTGTAAAGCTGCCTTTCTAATCTCATCCCTCCCTTTGATTGTACCTTTGATCTCTCAGAGGTAGTCAAGGAATATTAACAACTCTGTCAAACCAATGTGGTTAGCTTTTTGCTGTTGAGCTGCTACCTGGGCTGTTGTTTCACCTGCACTAATCTTTTTATTTCCACAGGGCTCAGCAGCACAGGAGCCCATTGTGCGTTCAGCATGCTCCATGCTCGATAGCTCCACTTACCTTTTGGAAACAGCTCGTGCGCTGGTCCTCAACCCCAAAGATCCTCCCACATGGTCCATACTGGCCGGTCACTCCAGAACAGTCTCTGACTCCATCAAGAGTCTCATCACCTCCATCAGGTTTTTATTAATCCCGTCTACCGCCACATCTGTCTTTGCAAGATTATCCTAAATCAAAGTTGATAATGCTCATTGCTCACAGTTAGAGGAAAAAATGTTCCTGAAACCAGAAGGATTATTCTGTGATATCTGCTCTGCTAAGCAAGAAATTGCCACATTAGTTTATCATCTGATGAGGTTCCTGGTGCTTTGTAATCTGTTAGTTAACACTATAGAGCAGTGGTGAAATGATGAACCACGGTGCATCTGCAGCACGTTTTGTCAAAGGTAGTACTCCACCCACTTCTGTCTTTATCATCGTCCTGCAATCAGCTGCATACATGACTCTAACAGCAGTAGTTAGCTGAGAGGATTGATACCAATCTCATGTCAGTATGCTAAATATGAAGCTAAAGCCAACACATTCAATTCAATGTTATTTATAGTGCCAAATCATAACAAAAGTTATCTCAGGACCCTTTACAAACTTGGTAAAGACCACACTCTATGACTTATTTATGATTTACATAGACCCAACAATTCCCCCGTAGAGTACGGTGGTAACGAAAACCTTCCCTAATACACACACAGGATTATCAAGGCTTAGCAGTGTCCACTGGTTGCTTAGCAACCTCATGGCGATGACTCCAGGAAGCTACTGCTCCCACCCAAATAACACTCCTGCACAAAACCCCCTGTAAAACCTCAACTTGCTGATTTTATGTTTCAGTTTTCTACAGATTCAACAAAAAAGATTGAACTATTACTCAGCGAGCTTCAGAGGTGCTGGACGATGAACATGGATTTTTTTTTTTTACCTTTTTGACAGAGCCAAGCTAGCTATTTCCTCCTGCTTATGCTCAGCTAAGTTAATCGGCTATTGGCTGTAGCTTCAAATTTAGCGTATAGATATGAAACTGGTGTCAGGAATGTGGAACGTGGAAAAACAGAATCATTTATAAATAAATATACTGATGTTTCACAATGTCAAACTGTATTTATGTATATATTTTTCAACATATCTGATGATAGGGACAAGGCACCAGGACAGAGGGAGTGTGACTACTCCATTGATAACATCAATAAGTGTATCCGGGACATTGAGCAAGCTTCCCTAGCAGCAGTTGGGCAGACCTTGCCCTGCAGAGACGATATCTCCATGGAAGTGAGTTCAAGTACCCCATCAGCTCTATCTTGAGAGAGTACTTAATTGGATCTGCAGTCTTTCTTATGTGACTTATACCGTAATTCTCTGCTGTTGTAACTCACCAGGCGCTCCAGGAGCAGCTGACATCCTCTGTGCAGGAGATTGGGCATCTGATTGATCCTGTTTCCACAGCGGCCCGAGGCGAAGCTGCCCAACTAGGACACAAGGTGCTGGTCTGACCATATCCCTTCATCCTTTCTGGGTTTAGACAGAAAAAACAATTCTGTCTGTTTTCTATCTTGTGAATCAAACCTTCCTCAGACAATTTTCTTTCTTACACTTGTTCTCTCAGGTGACCCAGCTGGCAAGTTACTTTGATCCACTCGTTGTGGCATCGGTGGGTCTGGCCTCCAAGCTGCACGATCACCAGCAGCAGATGACCATCCTAGACCAGACCAAGACCCTGTCTGAGTCTGCCCTGCAGATGCTCTATGCTGCAAAGGAAGGCGGGGGAAACCCAAAGGTACAAAGCAATTCATATAGCTATGGTGTGTTCAGCCTACCATGACCACTATTTCAAGGATGACCTGAGATTTAAACTAAATTTCAGGTCAATACAGTGATTTAATCATGTTTTTTTCAAGGGTTTTTTTTTTGTTTGTTTTTTAAGAGGATAATAAAGAATGTCATTTTGCCGCAGTTTTTCTAATCCCCTATCTTTTGCTATTATCAAACTCATAAAAAACAAATAATCACAAGTTCTTACTAGGTATTATGGTTCTCAATTAGTGTTGATTGTTATCATTTTAAAAAACCTGTTCACTGCACAACATCTAATCCCATTCTATTACTGCTGTGTAGCATGGGAACTTTGTTACATTTTCTACTTGGATTTTAAATAATTAGAATAAACAAGTCCTTACAGCAACAACAATCCACACTTGTGAAGTGTCCTCTAGTTAGACACTACATACTTACCAGCTGTAGGGACACTCTGTCGTCAAGCTAATAAATTTAGACCAAGACAGTGTCACAGAAACGTTAATCAGCTGACTGTCCCCAGGCGTCCCATACCCATGATGCCATCTCTGAAGCAGCCCAACTAATGAAAGAGGCAGTGGACGACATCATGGTGACATTGAATGAGGCAGCCAGTGAAGGGGGCATGGTAGGGGGCATGGTGGAGTCCATCGCTGAGGCCATGGGCAGGGTAAGTAAGGTTGTGTCGTGTGTGTATTTTGATAGAGAATGCATATACAGTATGTACCATACCAACTCATGAAAAGTCTGCTCAGGTGCTTTTAAATGGATATCAGGCACATTTGTTCCCCATCTTATTTGTCTGAAAGCAAAATGAGCTTTCCCTGAAAGAATGATTCCCCGGTGAGTGTGGCTCTCAGTGGCTCACATTAGTCCAGTAGATGACAAGTTTTAAATCCACAGCCCACTGGTGATGTTAGCTGTTACTCATCCTGCTGGGGGATATGTCATTGTGTTGACAGTGCAGTTAGTAATTGATGATGATCTGCTCATACTCGCACAATACACTTGTCTTAGATTATTTCTCTTTGTTGTGTTTTTTTTTTTACATTCAGCTTAAACATAGGAGAGCAACTACTGTATCATTAAAACTCCATTACTTATATAAAGTGGAACCATTTTATAAGAGTGCATACATTAAAGGGGTTTTATGTTCTCACTAATTGCTTTTTAATTGTTAAGAAAAGTTGTACCAAAAAAAGACTTGCTAAATGGTGTGCATCCAATATTGGTATTACCAGCATAGCTCAATTTATCTTTATAGCGACATCTTAAATGATTCACCCTAAGTTTGGACTATCCCCTGCAATAATGTTTTTTCCAGATGAAGGTTACATGCACATAGCTGTGAGGCCAGTTTATTAATCACTTATTAACATTTGCAGCTGCAAATAATATTTTATTTGAATCCAAATCCAAAATCCAGTCTTAATCGATTCGATTTACCTAAGCTCTTAGACCAGGCCTTTAAAAAATGGCTGAACAAATTCATAACAATTAATGAAATATTAAAATAAAACCTCAACAACCCTTTATCAAATGCTTTATTGTAAAGTGGTTCCAAACTAAATCCGAAGTCTCACATAAATGGGGTACCAAGTGTAATAACACGTAGTGTAACTATACACTATGGATGGATGAGTACTAAAGGGTTGATCTTCACAGCTGGATGAAGGTACACCTCCTGAACCCGAGGGCTCTTTTGTGGACTACCAGACCACCATGGTGAAGTTCTCTAAGGCCATCGCTATCACTGCACAGGAGATGGTGAGTGCTCTAATGCAAAAGGATTTCCATGCTTGACTCTGTGTATATTTTTCTTTATATTTCCAATCTACAATGACTATATTTGTCTGTAGGGTTGGAGAAATATTAATCTACCTCGGCTGGTGATGTATGTTCTCTCTGTCCCTAGATGACGAAATCAGTAACCTGCCCTGAAGAACTTGGCGGCCTTGCCTCTCAGGTGACAGTGGACTATGGACAGCTAGCACACCAAGGACGCCTCGCTGCAGCCACTGCAGAGCCAGAGGAGGTGAGGAGCCATGCCCTCTACTCCTATGGAGTGTGCAGGGAAAATGACATACTCCTTATGAAAGATTTAACACATCATGCAGTATATCTGCCCGATGTGTTGCAATTGTGTCTCTGAAATGTCAGATTGAAATATCAGCTTCGGTCTGCATTTTACACCAAAAATTATTTCGGCTGTACTGACTCACGCACTGATCAGAACAGATGTTTACACTTCTCTGAAATGACACCCCTTCCTTAAGGCTGCTTATGATTTTGTGGGATCAAACAGAAATATACCCCTCCAGCATCCATTACTCTGAGCACCCACATAGTCTTTCTCTAAGCTTTTTCTGTGTAGTCCAGAGGACAGCAATGTGGGGAAACATTGAGCTAATAAGCACACAGCTCTTATCAATATCTTGTATATAACAGGCTGCTAGAAACCCTTCTGGTTACCATGGCGACATTGTGTCTCTACAAATCTAAAAGCCTATAGTGATGCTCATAATGAAGTACCACCCACCCATGAATCTCAGTCTGTAAATTAAAGGTGTAGTGCCCGCTTCCCTCGCTGAGGGTGCTTGAAATCATTTTTCACTCACCCGCTGGATAAGAGACATGCCAGTTTAGGACATGATTGTAATTGAGTAGTACAGTGACACCAATGAGAAGAAGGATGCAGTGTAAGACGGTGCCTGGTTATGCTTTCAGGTTGGTTTCCAGATAAAGACACGGGTGCAAGAGCTGGGCCACGGCTGTATCTACATGGTCCAGAAGGCTGGAGCCCTGCAGCTCAGCCCCACTGACAGCTTCTCCAAAAGAGAGCTTATCGAGTGTGCCCGTGCAGTCACAGAGAAGGTAAGCTATATGAACTGAGACTAGTACAGCATCTTTAACTCTTGCAAGAAGCTATATATATTTGTATATATATATATGTATATACAGTACACCTTGTGCAAGAGTTAAAGATGCCGTCCCAGTTTCAGTTCAGTCTTGACTTTTTAAGTGGAGTCTATTTTTGCTGCCACAATTTACCATCTCTGCTGTCAGATGTTTGAAGGCAGCATCGACTCAAACATTAGCATATTTATTGAAATATATTTCACATGTCGCTCAGTACAGTTGCTGTATACATGCCTATTTAAATAAAGTGATAGAAGAAATATAAGTGTATGCAAGATTTAGGAAGAAGCAGTTCAAGTGTGGATAATTATGTTCTGTAGCTGACAGTTATGCTTTGTATTTCAATTATTATTCATTGTTCTTTATTATTAAGGTTTAGCTTTAGCCTTGTGTTGATCAGGGGCTAGAAGACTATAGGGTTAATGTATGTTATTTTAGGTGGTAATGACTAGTGCTTTACTGTATTATTGTACCAGTCATGCAGGTCATGAGAGCATGATCTCCGGATCACCATCACACTGCGCTGATAATGATAATACTAATGTCTTCCTGCTGCGACCCTGGCAGCAGCTAACCGTGGTGCTCTCACATTAGAATTTCTCTCCACTCCGAGGCTGTGATTTGATTCAGGGCTCATACCAAACTTGAATAATTTGTAGTCTCACATTCGGTAATACGTGAAGCCTGTGCATCATTGAAATGTACCTCTCAGGGCTTTCCAATTGTTTAGGAGGGATGGGCAGGCAGCAGTCTTCAAGGGACACGTGTGATTTGCAGAGTCAGACTCATTGGCTTAATGTAATTTTGCTGCAGACTGATTTGATTCATGTTTAACCCTGCTTTGTTTTCCTACTCCCAGCGTACTGCTTTAATCCAGCTCCTCCAAATATTTTACTCTAAACATTTGCAACCTAATTTATAAAGGCTCTGCCAACATCCTACAAAGAAGAGAAAGCTTCTGGTTAATCATTACAAATGTGCACTGCATACAGAAACCAGGGTTATTTTGAGCATATATTTACACCTCTGAAAACAGTGTGTGTGAAGGACCTCTCTGCATGTCTAATGCTATGCTTCAAATGTTCTAGGTGTCCTTGGTACTGTCAGCACTGCAGGCGGGCAACAAAGGCACCCAGGCCTGTATCACAGCAGCCAGCGCTGTTTCTGGCATCATCGCTGACCTGGACACCACCATAATGTTCGCCTCAGCTGGAACACTGAGCCCTGAGAATGAAGAGTCTTTTGCTGATCACAGGTGCAATGACCTTTACCAAGATATGATGTGAAGTGATAACCTCTAATCACCAAAAACGAGATACATTTGATGATTAAAAAAAAGAGCTTATAATAGGTTTTGTGAGCACAAGGGTAATATAACTTATTATTTGTATGCTATGAGTTAACTTACTAAGATTTCTGTTTGGTTTTTACAATGTTACACCAGAGCGGCCCTTTTCTTCTGATGACTCACTCATTTTGGCAATAAAGCTCAGTATTGACGTGCATTTCACATAACAAATGTACATTTAAATGTGCCTTTACTAAACACACACACTCTTGTCAGAAGAGCAACAGCTTCCTTTCATTTTGCTAGTATTTGAGTGTGACTGTGGAGCAGATTGTGACACGTGTCCCTTCCCTCAGGGAGAGCATCTTGAAGACAGCTAAGGCACTGGTGGAGGACACCAAGCTGCTAGTAGCTGGAGCTGCATCCAGCCAGGAGAAACTGGCCCAGGCTGCCCAGTCCTCAGCCAAAACCATCACCCAGCTCACAGAGGTGGTCAAACTGGGTGCGACTAGCATGGGCTCTGAGGACCCCGAGACACAGGTAATGAATGAGTGAATGAGTGCCTAATACGACCACAGATGTTTAAGCCAAATGTAGTTTTGTTTCTAACAAAGCTCAGTTATTATCATTATACATTACGATGAATGTCTTCTATCTTTCTGTACACACAGCATTAGAGTCTCTTTGTAAATGCAGTTTCATCTGATACACATTGTGTCTCCTCTTCCCTCTGTGTATATGCCTCTATCTCTGCCCTTCACTAAGTCTGCAGTATCATGACTAGGTGGGAGTGATAAGGGCTTCACTCTTAAATCCTCTCCCCAGGGTGCAACTGATAAACCCATACTTTGTCCATTGTGCTGTATTGATTCCAGCTCTATCTCTTCAGGTGGTTCTGATAAATGCGGTGCGGGATGTTGCCAAGGCTCTGGCCGAACTCATCAGCGCAACCAAATGTGCCGCCGGCAAACCAGCTGACGACCCGTCTATGTATCAGCTGAAGAGTGCTGCCAAGGTAAAGGCACCGTATTTACAAATTACTATCATTTCTGTTTTAGCTATGTATTGATTTGTATTTTAAAAATGTTATCTTTGTTTTAATGCTATGTTTATTTTGGTGGAACTGGCACAGATCACACAGTGCATGTGTGTGTGAGAGAGAGGGTTAGTTTGTTTTACTGAGAACAATCTGTAACCACAAGACTACCTCCACTGTGACTGTACTCTACCTCTACTTCATTTAAGTATTTTTTATCAGGCTATTGTAGTTTTTGAATCATCAGATATCCTGCTGAGCTTATTGAGCCATCAGTCACATGACTGTCAAGAACTGATCTCAGTGAAGTAAACCCCAGCCTAACAATTCTATTTGTTATATCAAACCAGTTTTGTTTACATAATTGAAAAACATGAGTTTGCCTCAGAGTGCTTTAAAAATGTCTTTGAAAAATGTTATTTTTTTCCCCCATTTGCTGAGACAATATCCTGACAGCACTGTGAGACGGACGATCCGTGAAAAAGGAATGCACCTCTACCTTCACCTTCTTCTTCCTGTCTGCTCCTAATGGCATCTGCAAGATTCCTTCGCCCTGGAACTACAACAACCACTCAGAGAGAAGGAGTCTTTGACACGGTGTTGATGACTGTGAAGTGTCTTCAAAAACATATTTTAGTTCACCATTTAGCTAAAAAATGAATGAATTTGAGCCAAAACCAAGCATCGCCTGGACATACTTTCTCATTTTGCAGCTAAACGGCACACTAAAATGTGTTTCTGAAAACACTTTTTCAAGTAATAGGCAATATAGTAACAGAATGTTTGTTTATGAGCAGACATTGACACTGCGTCAGAGATTCCTCTGTTCTTATTGGTTGTCGGTCATGTGCAGTGGAATCTAGCAGATGCCATTAGGGGCAAACAGAAAGCATGAGGTAGAGCTACATGACTTTTTCACAGATCACCTCCTCACCTCATCTCATTTTGCTGTCAAGATAAGGCGACAGTTTCAGCAAATATGAAAAAATACATATGTTTACAGAAAGTTACTGACAGCTTTAAGGGGCAAACAAATGAGCAAAACCTGAAGGATTCTTCTTCAAGACCATAGGGACATGCTACAAGTTATAACAAAAAGTACACAAAAAGTGTATCATAAAGCACATGCAATATAATATAAAGTGCAATAAGTTTAAGAGCCTGGATCAGAGAAAATATGTTAAATAAATTCCAGGTGCAGTCAAAGGCTGCACAATACATGCATAAGAATGGAGAGACTCATTTAACTCTTGTGACAACTTCACACCAGCTGAAGAATTAAAAACTGGAGATCAGAGCTTTAGCATTTAACCCAGGTGCAGCTGCAGAAACCAATAGAGAACCAAACATGTACCTCCAAACCAAAGATTTGCTAGTCTTCTGCAAACATCCTCATATTATTTATTTATTAATCTCACAACTGTCATCCCAAGCACAGCATGTAACTCTAACTCTGTTGGATGGGGTTTCTTATGTTTTCTCATCTAAATGGAATTAGGGCCACCCATGGACCTGGTTATGTTGACAGATTGTTTCTGTTCCTCCAGCATATGGTGACCTCCAAATGGGACCCTCTCAAACTCCTGGCGATCATGTTGCTCACATTCCTGACCTAACAATGTACACTTTGCTGAATGCACCACTGACTATGAATAAAACTTGATTTTTTTTTTTTCTAACCTAGGTGTCTGTGAATAAACTGTATTACAAGTAGTAAATCATCCTCCTTTAATTTGAAATACATCCCTCGCAGGCTTCTCTTTCTTCAGCAGCTGAGGGCTTTCATTTTCACTACAAAAGCACCTTCAAAACATGTTACATTATTCACTGTAATAGAATCAGTGAAGGAGGAGGCAAAATCATTTTGTCTTTTTTTTTAAAGCTGAGGAGAAAGAGCTCCACCTCCTGGACTGACTGAGGCTCATCATATCCTCCTTTCATTGACAGGTCATGGTGACCAACGTGACGTCTCTTCTTAAAACGGTAAAGGCAGTGGAGGATGAAGCCACTCGCGGGACGAGGGCACTGGAGGCCACCATTGAGTGCATCAAGCAGGAGCTGACAGTAAGAGTGCCTCACAGGCAGGACCTCTTCTTTATGGTCATTTGAGAGTCAACTGTCAAGCTGGCTCAAAGAGGGTCAGGGATATCTATGTCTATTCTGAACATAACAGGGGAGATTTTTGTTCTTCTACCTTTATTATCTGTCGAGCTCCTCTCCTCCTTCCCTCTTTGCCCCTGCTGGTTTGTCACAGTTCTTATCAGGGTCTGGGTAGCAGGCGCAGGCAGAGTGAGAATGGAAGAATGTTTCCAGAGCTTGTTTTGTAATTTACTGCTAATCCTTATCAGAGGATCCCCAGCCCGAGAGGAAGCTTTACCAAGAGCTCCAGA
Source organism: Echiichthys vipera (assembly GCF_963691815.1). Lineage (NCBI taxonomy): Eukaryota > Metazoa > Chordata > Actinopteri > Perciformes > Trachinidae > Echiichthys > Echiichthys vipera. The sequence continues at coordinate 12,422,681 of NC_139832.1, read as the reverse complement.
CAAATTCAACAGTCTACCTAACTCCTTATTCTACAGCCACACATCTCAAGATGTCATGTCTGCCTCACTTGTTTACATGTGCACTTCTTGATCTCTTCTTTGCGAATATTCCCGTCTATATTACTACCATCTGAGCCCATGTTATGCCCATATCCAACTACCTGTGTCTGTGGGTCTTCATCATGTTAGGTCTTCCAGTCCAAGGATGTCCCAGACAAGTCCACCACACCCGAGGAATTCATCCGCATGACAAAGGGCATCACCCTAGCAACGGCCAAGGCAGTGGCTGCGGGCAACTCTGCTCAGCAGGAGGACGTAATCGCCACTGCCAACCTGAGCCGCAAAGCCATCTCTGATATGCTGACTAGCTGCAAGGTGCTAATCCACACTGTCCTGCCAGAAGAGGCCTCACACAGATATCACTGGGCTGCCAGGGAACATGTGAGCCCAGCCTGCTGAGAGCAGATAGGACATTAGAGTCTAGTCCACTTTATGACTCAGTCACTCAGTCACAGTCAAGTCGTGCAATAGAGCATCAGTCATGATGCACTTCAGTGATAGTAGAGCTCTTACAACAGAAAAATAGATATAGTAATACTTAATTGTAGGCTATGCATTTGCAAATCAAGGTATAACAAACATTTGTGAAGAATTCAGGTTATTTATTAGCTATGCATGTGATTTGTACTATATGATGTGCACATCCCAGACCTCACATTTTTACTTGTATATCCGGAGTGTGTTAAATCTTAACATTCAAATGCCTTTTTTATAAATTCACCCTACAATATTGTTTTCTTACCTTTTCAGCAAGCAACTTGCCACCCAGAAGTGGGCGAGGAATTGAGGAGCAAGGCCCTGCAGTATGGCTCTGAGTGCACAGCTGGATACATCAACCTTCTGGAGCAAGTCCTGCAGGTAAGAATGAACAGTGACAGGTCTCATGAATAACGGATCCAAGTGGGGTGTGTGTGTGTGTGTGTGTGTGTGTGTGTGTGTGTGTGTGTGTGTGTGTGTGTGTGTGTGTGTGTGTGTGTGTGTGTGTGTGTGTGTGTGTGTGTGTGTGTGTGTGTGTGTGTGTGTGTGTGTGTGTGTGTGTGTGTGTGTGTGTGTGTGTGTGTGTGTGTGTGTGTGTGTGTGTGTGTGTGTGTGTGTGTGTGTGTGTGTGTGTGTGTGTGTGTGTGTGTGTGTGTATGTGTATGTGTATGTGTATGTGTGTGTGTCGGTGTGTGTGTGTCGGTGTGTGTGTGTGTGTGTACTATTACCAAGTGAGGTTTCACAGGTCTCCTCTGCAGGATTAAATCCTCTGATGCTTGAAGAAAAACGTTCCTGGCTACCTGTCAGTCATGCTTTTGTTTACTGTAGCATCACCTCAACTATAAATAATTAGGCTGGTGATATTCTAATGTTTTTCTTATTGACAATAGATCCCACAAAGCAACAATAAATTGATGCTACAAACAAGTATAATCTGTTTAGCCAAAGCCTGTTGTGTCTTATTCTTCTATGCCGCAGACCTCTATTATTGTCAAGAAACTTTAAAAAACACATGCATGAGCTACACTGCTGCACTGTGTGGCTTGTTCTTCATTATGAAGAACATGAACGCGTTAGTTTATTTCAAATCGATCCTGCATGCTGTACATGGTCCTGGTGCTGCAAATACTCAAGAGTACATCAAATGTGTATTAATCCACAGCTGAAAACAACTAATTTTCTGCTGTTTAAGTAATGTTTTCAAAAAGTAAAATAAAATTCTACACTGCCCAGCTATGTTAGGAATTGAATCAGCCTTTTACAAAAAATAAACAATGTATTCTTGACCTCTTTTAAACGATTGACATCTTTGTATGAACAAATAGGCTTGTTGGTGAGAGTTATAGTCAGGGGAGAGAAGTCACATTATTAGTTTAGGCTATTATTGAGGCTTGTTGCCAGTAAGAAAACTGTAATGCCAGCTTTATCCTTGAAAGACATTCTCATGAATGATTACCAGACATGCATAATGAATGACAAAACTGAAGACTTTAAAATTGCTTTATGGTCACATTACACATCTGTCTGCAACCACATTCATCTTAGAAATACACCTTGTTGCATAAATCTGCATTTTAATCAGCAAAACATTTTGTAGGATGTAGCAGTGGCTAATTGATATAACTTAATTAATTATCTCACTTCCATAATTAGTTTGGAGTACATCGTGTTGACTTTGGCAGGACATTAGCCACTAAAAGTACCTTGTGTTTTAATTTGTGGTGAGTGTGCTGTCGCTGCATCACCAAGTTAATTATTAATGTTGCCAAGTTATTTTTTTGTTGACAAAACATATATCAGTTATGTTTATGATACTATCAATGGTAGTTATATGAATGTTAGAAATATAGTATTCTTTGCACTCTTGCTCATCTTTCAAATTATGTGTGTGTGTGTGTGTGTGTGTGTGTGTGTGTGTGTGTGTGTGTGTGTGTGTGTGTGTGTGTGTGTGTGTGTGTGTGTGTGTGTGTGTGTGTGTGTGTGTGTGTGTGTGTGTGTGTGTGTGTGTGTGTGTGTGTGTGTGTGTGTGTGTGTGTGTGTGTGTGTGTGTGTGTGTGTGTGTGTGTGTGTGTGTGTGTGTGTGCACGGATATTTACTGTGTGTGTTGGGCTCCTATTCTCAGGTGCTGCACAGGCCCCTGCCTGAGCAGAAGCAGCAGCTGGCCTTACACTCGAAGCATGTGGCAGCGTGTGTGACAGAGCTCGTCCAGACAGCTGAGGCCATGAAAGGTGAGGCCACACACAGAAGTTAGGCTTGACAACCTTTAGTTACCGGTGACCCCGTTTTGACTGATGTCAGAATTATATGGACCACTGGAAACCTGAAAGCTGTGTTTATTTAGTATTTCAAGTGTTTATGGTAACTTATAAAACAGTATAATGCTATTTCATTATGTGACAGAATTTTACAGAAGCTTGAGTGCTGTCCAAAAATTGTTGGCAGCAGATGCAGGTTTTAGAATGACTGTGAGACATTATATCCACTGCAGTGTAAAACTGAGAAAGCTGAAATTGCAAAATACAGTCAGTTTGGAACAAGAGGCTTTCCATGAGGAGCCAACTCAATTTGATAAAATGTATGATAAAAAACATGACAGGATTGTGGAGATGTTAGAGATTAGTCAAAGGAGGCTTAATCCTCTAATGCATGAATGATATTCTGGTGTTATTGAGTCCACCACCAACCCTGTCTGCGTCTGTAATAAAGATAGGTCATGAAAATCACTTCAGAATATTGAAATCGCACCACAGAGTGATTGCGGTACAAATTGTTCCAAATTAAGCTCCGTAGGATGGTTATGAAACAGAGTGTTTCCTATAGAAGCTGCACTGCTGCATCTGACAGGAGGAATAGATTGTGTTTGGATGAGAATTAGATTTCAGCGTATAGCCTGGGACCCAGCGGGGCTATCCACTTCACCTCTCTAATGTCCCATGTGCTCTCTCCCTCTCTCTCCCCCTCTCTTCCCTTGCTGCCTCAGATGGAGGTAAGTGGGATATGGTGTGTTTTGTTCCTCCAGATCAACTTTCATAGTCAGAAGGAGGTAGCCGAATAGACGGCTTCGGGGGTGGGGGTGCAGAACAGATTTCCCCAGAGCTCAGCGTAATCTATGAAAACATCGTTCCATCTGCTTTACCAAGCTGTTCCCAAACAGCTCCATTTTATGGGCACTTAAAAACCTATAAAAAAGACAATGATCCATCAAATGTGCATTTCTTCTAACTTTCCGTTTATCTTATTTAACTTTGAGGCATTACTGTCATACTGCAAACAGTTATTCGGAGTGTAGCTGTAGTAGGTGGAGATTTAGCATCTCTTTGATGCTTGAACTATGTGAATATCGGTGAAGCATCATTTGAATGTACTGGTGTTTATGTTTAAATTAAAAAAGCATGTGATAATCGACGTCTGGGTATGTGTTGATCCCTCTCAGGTATGGAGTGTGTGGACCCCGAAGACCCAACTGTCATCGCTGAGACTGAGCTCCTAGGAGCAGCAGCGTCCATTGAAGCTGCAGCCAAGAAACTAGAGCAGCTGAAACCCAGAGCCAAGCCCAAGGTATAAGTGCCCCCTTCAACCCTTTCCACCGACACAAACACACACACAGCTTTTTGCCATTAATCAGCAGGGAGACGATGATGTGGGCCGAAGGTAGGAAAGGTGACACTGACTTTGAAGTGGAGTCATCTTTTTCAGCGACTGAGCTGCTATCTCGATGTCATTAACAGAGAAGAAAAATGATTCTCCCTTACTCATACCCTGTTGACTCAGACTGCTGGTCCAGTGAGCTAACATATGATGCTCGGAAAACTTCTTCAAAGGCACTTTTGGACATTATTTTGAGTTGTGTTGCCAGGAGATGCAATTACACTGCTGGGTCCTCAAGCTTATGTTGGAAAGAGTTCAAATGTGTGATTAACTGCGGTGACCCTCTCCAAAAGAGAGGGCCTCTGTCTTTTTGAGCATATTCCCTTTGTTTTATTGCAGTCTTCCTCAATTGTAAACTTAGCTGGGGGAGGCTTTTTCAGCCTGTTCATCTCCCATCCCCATGCTGGTATCGCCTAAACAACTTTACCTTGTAATTTGCAGAGAAAATAGGCTAAAGATGGGAGCTGGTAGTGTGAGTGATAGTGCTTTTGGAAAGCGATACGACTTTCATGTTGTTCTTCATGTCTGCCACAAAGAGTTGTGTTTGTGGTGTGCTACTGTGGTCTTCTGTTGCTTGTTTATCCGTCTCTGGAGACTGGATAGTTGGATCCTTGTGTCTTCCTTCTGTGCCTGTAGTGCTTTCCCCCTGTTCCATACCTCGTCCTGCCAACAGAGTGATTGTCAGTTCACCCCTCTGCCCATATGATATGAATTAAACTTTATTTAGGCCACTTTTAAAGGACTTAATAATAAAGAAAAAAAGAAAAGGTGGGCTGGGATTGCCTTCACACAGCTCTCACAGACACACAGAGGGAGTGTGACTTCATTACTCGACTATATCTTTACATAGAAAATATTTGTTTGCTGCTATATTTATTAATTAATGTTGAGTACAACTCATTTAAAGCCCATGTAATACCACCATTGTGTTGAAAGGGGATTAGTGAGTGAAAGGCTTTACCTCTTTTCAGATGCCAGTGTCTCCCTCCAGTGGTCTAATAGGAAACAAGCTTTACCAAATAGCTTTTAATGTGGGTAGCACAGAGTACCACTGAATTCTAGCAATCAGAAATACAATACAATATAATTTGCTTCTATTCTTGAATATTAATATATATATACAAGCATAAGCATAGAGAAAATATAAGAAAAAAGAAATAAGTATGTACAAATATGAACATTATACTACAATGTATATAAAAAATAAAAAATATATAAGAAGTAGTATTTATGACATGAGTTCACAGCGATATAATTTTTTTAAATCACGATAATGTTTTACCTCTTTTTTTAAGACTTTGTGCTGACAAAATAGCACACATTATCCTTAAATGCATGCAGTCACCCTAATAGCCCATCAGATTGAAATAGGTGTTATTTGTCTTTGGATTCTCCTTCTTCCTCCTCTTCACTCCCTCTGCTCTCTGGTCCTTCGTCCCTCCCACCCTATAAGGAGGAAGGGCTCTTTTCTGTTCCCAGCATGCTTCCTTGCCCTTCACCCCTCCCCCTCCCTCTGAGCCGTTGTAGACCTGGAAGCCTTCTCTGCAGGGCTCTGTCTGATATGTTTGATATATTAGGTTGTTATTCAGTCCAACTATATATCAAACATATTCCTACAGTGTCCCGCCCTGTCTCCAGCCAAGTGTGCCTTATATGTTTCTGGAGGTCTGTGGTCAATCACATACTGTTGACTGCTGAGGCTGAGATTTGTTAACTTTCTCTGAACTGATGCCCTGTGTTTCTTCATACTGGTGTTTAGTTCAGGTTTGGGAAATGGGACCTCATGTTCCATTGTGCTTTTTGTGAAAGTTGAATTATAGGTTTTAGGCAAGGCATTAGCAACCATTGAGAACACTGAGGTCATTCACTCAGTATTTTGTTAGTTTTAGGAAGCTGGAAGGGGGTTGTATACTACAATATAAAATAAATACTTAGTATATATTTTATCTGGTTTTTTTTTATTTTCTTTATGCAAATTCTACTTATTTTAGGCCCATCAATAATATATACGGGATTCAATATTTCCCCACCAGAAGTTTATTCCTGGCAGTGTAGAAAAGGAAAATCAACATTTAGACCATCATTTTGTGGAGTTAAACTTATACGCATACGGTAATACAAATTGACTCATGATCATAATATTTATAAAATCCTGGTTATGGCCCAGTTGACCTGGTGAAATAATAATGGAAATTATTTTTTGATTGTAGGATACTGTAATTGTAAGTCTAAATTAATATGTGGTTTTACTTTCAGCAGGCAGATGAGACGCTGGATTTTGAGGAGCAGATCTTAGAAGCAGCAAAGTCCATCGCTGCAGCGACTAGCGCTCTTGTTAAATCGGCATCTGCAGCTCAGAGAGAACTGGTGGCACAAGGCAAGGTCAGTCAACACACCTATTCAGACACTCAGAAAGATTCTGTCCTCATTATATAAATTAACATATACATTATTTAATTCAATCACATTACTATTTCCACTTCAGGTGGGATCAAATCTAGCCAATGCAGTGGATGACGGCCAGTGGTCCCAGGGTCTCATATCAGCTGTAAGTTCCCATTCAACACATTCCAATTACTGTACAAGCTTTTTTAAGGTTACCCAAAAGCATGTGTGAATTTGTTCCTAACTGTAGGCGCGTATGGTAGCGGCAGCCACCAGTAGCCTATGTGAGGCAGCTAACGCCTCAGTGCAGGGCCACGCCAGCGAGGAGAAGCTCATCTCTTCAGCCAAACAGGTTGCGGCATCCACGGCTCAGCTGCTGGTGGCCTGCAAGGTGAAGGCCGACCAGGATTCTGAAGCCATGAGGAGACTACAGGTAACTCTGAGACACAGTTTTTTATTTGTCCACAGAAACTGTGTGCACAATATGCACATGTATTGCCTGCTTGTTAACTTTGAGATTATCTGTTTGAAGGCCGCTGGTAACGCGGTGAAGCGAGCTTCAGACAACCTGGTGAAGGCGGCTCAGAAAGCAGCATTTGACAAGACTGAAGATGACAGCGTGGTGGTAAAGACCAAATTTGTTGGAGGCATAGCTCAGGTGAGATAAGATCCTAAAAAAGGGTTTATGTTAGACCATGAACAGAATTCATTTTTATTGTGTGATCTGCCCTTTTCACTGCACTGATATGCCAAAATGCCACAGCTGTTTTTCCAAAACTCTGATGAGTCGGATAAACAGCCCACCGGCTTCATTTCAAAGCTGTTTACCAGGTTTACCAGACACCCACAGCTGCAAAAACATAACATCTCTTGAAGATTTGAGAACTGGCTTTCTTTTCATCTTTACAAAAGTTTAAACTTTGAGTGAGTGTCTCTTTTTCAAAACTCCAGGGGGACACAGGAAGCTTTACTTTTCGTCTTGATTGATTGAGCTCCTGTTTCTATCAGTGGTGCACCCCATCTGAGCATCAGGGAGGCTTACTGTCTCACTGGTGTCTGAGGTTTGGGCGGCGGTGTCTCTTTAACCATCTAGTAGACTGTGATCGACCATTTATTTATTTTTTTGTATTTTCTTACTACTATTAGACATTTTTATTACAAAACACTTCATGGAATGATTAATTCTTATTGAGTGAGTGACAGCTAGAGCAGTTATTTTAAGTATTTTGCTGTAATGTTAAATGCTTCTTCGATAAGATAAGATATTCCTTAATTAGTCCTACAAAGGGGAAATTTCCTTTTTCACAGCAGCAAAGTGGATAGCACACATAGAAGAAGCATCAATAAGAAACAATAAATTGTAGAACATAAACAAAAACAAAAATATGAACAATATAAACACAGGGAAATATAAAATATAAGAATAACGGGAACATTTCTACATTCTCCATTATTCTCAACTTATATAAATATGTAGACATTTTCGGAAGGTTTTGGGTTATTTTACTAACCATATTTAAGCCATTACTTACTGTAATTAGAAGATGCGGTTTACTGTATTTACTCCAATGTGTTGTGCTTGGTCCTAACAGCCTATACAGTGTGAGCTGTGAGCTATTGGTTTACCATGTCAAGCTTTCCACAGGAATGGGATTATGATGAGTGGAAGGCACACTTTTCTGTCATCTGTTCCCCTTTTTGTGATCTGTTCTCCTCAGATCATTGCTGCTCAGGAGGAAATGCTGAGGAAGGAGCGAGAGCTGGAGGAAGCCCGGAAGAAGCTGGCTCAGATCCGACAGCAGCAGTACAAGTTCCTGCCGAGCGAGCTGAGGGAGGATGAGGGCTGATTGGCAGACGGGATGTGCACCGCGCTGATGACACCCTTTTGTCATGGGGAGATGTTGCCAATGTACGATTGGCTGCTTTGCTCTCATATAACCGAGGAATATACAGCACTTGAAACAGGCCTGTTTGGTGAGAAAAACAAGTGCCTGTGCTCTGTAGTGTATTTGTGCGCGTGTATGTGTGTGTGTGTGTGTGTTTGTGTGTGTGTGTGTGTGTGACGTGTGTATGTATTTGTCAGTGAACGGCATTGACATTCAGAGTTCAAAAGGAAGACGGACGTTACGGTTGTCACTGAGGCAGTTTGATAAAGTTGTACGATAAACGTATCATTGCTTTGTGAGTGTTAGCTGCATCATGAGCATTCCCGACTGTTACAATCACAAATGGAAGATGTTACGAATGCAGAAATCCTCTATAATCACTGAATGTTCTATAATTGTTGAAGGTTTAGAGCAAATAGAAATGAACTGATGGTATTTTTGCAACTGGCAGAACAAACCTAAGGGTCCATAGCTTGTATTCTAAATATAAAAACCTCAAAGGGTTATTAAAAAGGCAGGAGGGGGATACCTCATGTTACCACAGGCTTGCATGCACCAAAATGTCTATACATATCAATGAAGCTACTAACCAATAGAGTAGTATAGCTTGGAAAGGCACTTGTATTTTATTAATAAAAATGTGAATTTTGGGATTGCTGTTAAACCAGCTAATCCTTGGAAATAATGGATTCTGATTAAACTATGTTGTCCAGCTTGACGCCAACAATGAGGGGTTCTGATTGGAGTAAATAAATAAATAACAGACCACTGGCCAATACTAGCTAAAAAGATATATATTCTTGGCATATTTTTTTCTTAAAGAGCAGACAGGTGTTATTTGGAGAGTCTGGACTTATAACCCCATCAGTTCTTCACTCACATACACAGAGTGTATGCGTAAGGAATATATGGATATGTTTACATTATTCGTCATGTGAGTTCTCTCTTGTTTAATTCCACTCCCATTAACACTGGCCAGATTTTTTTCCGGGTACCCACTGTACTGTACACACACACACAGAAAGTTATTCTCCACCAGTCACTGCCGTGTCATGGTAAAGGCATTTTCACTTTAGACTGACTGTCTATAGCAATACATTACACTGAACATCCTAGCAAGATAACAACGGAAGTCTGTGCTGTTATTGGTTGAAAGATTGGTTATGTGCAATGCTATTTGGCTTTGGGCTCTTGAATGAAATGAGCATACTGTATATTATGCACTGAAGTTGCTCATAAACATACGCACTGAAGACGGCAATTTAAAGCTTCCATTGTAGTAAATGTAGGACATTCTCCGTACAAACTAGAAGGAAAAAAACAGCTTCAAACGCTGATTAAAACTAATTCAATGTCTCTTTTCTTTAGTATATTAGTGTATGATCTATTGGAAATTTTGAGCACTTCATCTCCTCAGTCTGTTCATGCCAGTGTCTGGACTGCATTGTGTACTAGTGCCTTACTGGAGTCTGCCCTGCAAGCAGCTGAAGATCAGGCTGAGTGGGAGCCTGAGCCTTGTCCTCTCTGGATCAGAACATTATGCCAGTCTAATCCCCATCGGGGTCTTAATAAACTGTCACCTAGTCCTTTGCCATACAATACAATGCCTTGGCTGGTGGCCTACTTGCCTACAATATTATAATGCTGATATAAAAGGGCATCTGTGGATACCTTAGGATTTCGAGACCATGTTGGAAGACTAACACTAGACTGCATTCCATGAGCATGTGGCAATTTGTGTTTGAAGTTGAGGAATTGTTGAAATCATTATGCCAAGTCCCTCTTAAATGTTGGACTTAATAACTTCCTTGTTTCATTATCTAACCACTGTATTAAAATATATATAAATATATGTTTTTATGAGTAAATGTAAGAATTACCCTGAAATATATTGTCTAACTGATTTGTCCAAGTATTAACAGAAATAGAAAAAGTTACTAGCTCTGTTCTGAATAGTTGTTGTGCTTTCTTTAACAGACTGCATTAGTTTTATGATTTGATGCTGTATGTATAATATTTATCTGGTCACAAAAGTATTTTTTGTATTCACCAAAAATAAAGAGTTTCAAAAAAACCTTGCGATTATTATCATTTTTGTTCTTTTTTTTATATCAATGCATGTAGTTGACAAAAGAAAGGGAAAAAAGTCATCCTGCATTTTTTCCAGCAGATGTCAGTATTATCCTTCATAGTTAGTCAGAGGGCTCAGTCGACGTTTAGAGAAATAAGTTCTAGTGGAACGATTGGAGAAGTTAGTCAGACCAAATATGGACATATTGGATGTGCTTTTTCCCTCCTGGTTCACAGACCAGACCTTCAAGTATGCAGTGATTCCCATTTTGATGTTGAGAATGAGAGTTCCATTAATTTTGCTCTCTGGTTTCATAGTTGCACAGCTGAAGAACTTTAAAAGTAGACTCATGCTGACATTTTGTGTGTCTGCTACTGGTGATTACTCAGACTTGAACTTAGGCATGGCCTTTTTTTTTCCCTCAGGTGATACAAAACTTATTTCAATCTGAAGCTGATTCACTTTCTGTGTGTGTAAAGGATGGTTTGAGGTGGCCGGCACAACACACCGAGTCGTCCTAATGAACACCATATTTGGTTGTTTGAGTGTTTTGGTCTCATGCAAGGCCAGGCCACACAGTAAAGAGGGGAAACTGAAGCCATGTATTTATTGGGGAGTGCCTGTCTACTACTCACCCTCTCCCTGCCTTACTGTAAGTCCTAAGGACAGGAGGATGTTTGTCTTGTTAACTTTGGTGTTTGTGCAGGCTACAGAGCTATCAAAACCTCAGCAGATGAACGATGTTAAGCAGAGATGTCGGGTGGTCGCGTTTGTATTCTTATTGTCCTGAACTTCATGACTTCAGGCTGATTAGTAAACCACTGTTATAGCTATGACTTATAGCTAAGTTCCCACAAATGTCCTGCAATTAACTTTTGGCAGCAGAAGCACTATGGTCAGCGTGATAGCTGAAATGAAAATTACTATATCTGTATCAAATATATATATGTATCTTAATCTCTATTTGTTTTTCTATTAATTGGCATTGACAAGACTTTTTAAGTGTAATTTTCCTCCTCATGATAAAAGGTTCGGAGTCCGGATGCATCTTATTGGCACTAGGTTTGATGCCTGATTTTTTACACTTTGGCATATCGCGTTAACCTCCTCAACTCCACAGACTTTTGGCAGGTATATAGTGATAAAGCCTTGTTGTATGGAGCACATTTCAGACCTCCAGAACTTTGTCAAGATCCCAACTTTGGCATAGATGCCAGAAATGCTGAGCTAAATTACAGGGAAATGTGCACGGAATCATGCACAAGACATCTTGACTTTTTTTTTTAAGGTTTTTTTTACATATAATAACCCTTAGCATAAACAGTGCACATCTCTGGCATCCTAAACTTGTGCCATGCCTAATCCCCACAGCCTGGCAGTCATTTAGTTTCAGGCTTTGTTCCACGCTCAAGTTCTCAAAAATGAAGCCACGGTAACCCGGGGCTAAACCAAACGACACTGGGTCAGCTCTCCACTTTCATTATTTTAGCATGAATCTTCAGTATGTTAAATAATCCATGCCAGAGGAACAACAAATGCACTTGGCTTGATATGGGTTTCTTAAATCTATATGTTTATATATTTTCTAGTGTAAATAGGCAAGTTACTGTAGGCTCTGAAGTAATGCTGTGCTGGAATGGAGTAGTGGCTTGTGCTAAGAACAGCCTCGTGAAATTGAGAGTTGTCACACTGGGAAGCTCTGTAGCCAGTTATAGCATGTTAAGAATACTCCTCGAAATTTCAGTGTTTATCAGTTTCTTATTGTGCCTTTTGGGTAATTATTTAGATGGTATAATACTAGACTTAACAAATGTGAAGTAATTAATAAAAATGGGCAGATGTCTCACAACAGAAGAAACCTGCATGTAAATTCACTGTCAATCAGGCCCATGTATTTTTTGTTTTAAAGGGCATTGTGGTCTTTTACGGCATAGAAAGAGGGACTGAGTATCTGCCCTAAGCCAGTTTTCTCTACTTGTAGAGAAAATGATGAAAGAGGAAGTGAGGTTTGGAAAAAATGCACATCGGGGAAGGCTTTTGGGTTTTGGGCTGGGCCGTTTGTCCAAAGCATGCTACTGAAACTTTTTTTCACAGACAACATCTAAATCTGACAGTAATTTTCTTTCTCACGTCTTTGTCAAAACATCAGTGAATAAAACATTCTAGATGTAAGCTTTGGGCAATGCGAGGGATGTTCTCACCCCTTGTCCTTTTTCTTGCTTTTCATGCCTATTCTTCAAGATTTCTATGAAAGTTTACAGAAGGAAAGGAAGGGAATTAACAGTGTTTCAGCAGCTATGTCAAGCCAAGAAACTTGCAGCTTGCCCAAGCTGATAAAACAGTGGAAACCAGCATTGTTGGTTGAATGGCTGTAGTTAATGTTTGGCTTTGGTCCACTTTGTCAGGAAGTCTCACATAGACCAGACCCAAAGATTGTATGTCAGAGTGAACGTAGAACCCATTTAACAAGCTGCAGAGGAAAAATTACCAAACCTTCACAGAAATTTCCGTTCAGCTTTCGTTTTCTCATCATGTATGTTACCTGTTTTGTTTGTGAAGAAGGTGGCTTTAAGACTGAACCGACTTCTGTGTCTGTCTTTAGCCCTTCGTGTTTGTGGATGCTGCCTGTGAAAAGTGTCCATGTAGTGTATGGACTTTGTGTAAACACACTCGCAATGTGTTGGCAATTAAATACTTGGAAAAGGCTGAAGAAAAGGAACAAAATTAAATAGCAGTGACTACTTCTTCCAAAGGTCCTTGTGTTAAAGGGATGCCTGTTGTTTACTCACACTCAAATACCACCCCTGTGTCTGCTCTGAGAAGCAGGGCTTCCAAACATAAACCTGAGAGACAGCAGCTGATGAATGTAAGAGTCTTTAACTCAGGTCTGGAACAAATGACTATTTTAGGTCATCCACATGGTTCTCCCAACATGTTGGCTCCATAACTTATACACAGTACAGCCTTTGATTTAATGAGAATAGTAAACAGAATCTGTAGCGATGACTTCCGTGCTTTCATTTACTCAGAACGTGGCAATTGTCTTTGTTCTGTGAATTAGTTACAGAGCTAAACACCCAAGAAGTGACTGTGGAATTGCTCTAAATGGTTGATTTTGAATGTCATATCTGACAGAAGAGACCATCTGGGGTGGATTGGATTAAATGAAAAACATGCTTTCTATGTAAAATGACAAAAAGTTGGTTCACATAGTCGAACTGCTCAGCTAAATGTTATGGAAGTGATCTTTTGAGTGTCAAGTAACAGCAAGTGGCCCAAATTCTGGCCTTTATGTAATGCTACAGCAGACATAATTCACCCATTTCCATGAGATAACAGGTGGGCGGTGCTTTTATGTGAAGTGTGTTAGTTGCCGTCTCATTCAGAGGGTCCATCCTCTCCTGAGTGACAGTGTTCGCTGTCTGCTTCTCCCATGACGGCACAGCAGCTCCTTTAGCCCTCTTGTAAGGAAGGCAGTATTTCTCAGTCAGCAATGACAGCAGGGCTATATTGGGTCTCAGCTGAGGTTCAAACCCTGGGTGCTAATTTTGGACGACTCCACAAGTAACCATCAGGAATATCTATTAAACACATGTGTTACTCCAACACCCGCTCTTCCAAAGTCAGGCTTTTCCATATGATTTACAGGGATTATTCTTGATTTTGCCCAAATCTTAAACAGTGTTAAGAACGAGCTGTGGAACAGGGGATTCGTCGGTCTCAGACTGTGCTGCCGACTGGAACTGATCCGCGGTGTCTTCTGGGATTTAAGCTGTCTCGAGTGAAATGTGACACTCGTCCTTCCAAACCCTCTGTCTTAATAAGGAAACTTTGCTTGACACTCAGGCCACATTTCTGCAGAGAAAGAAGTCCTTGGCTCCTTTTCTTCTCTCAATCCTGCGGCCTCCCCGCCCTGTATTAAAGCTGAATAAACAGTCCGTTCACTCAGTGCTCAGCAGATTTTTCTCAACACTGATGCCAATTTTTAAGAGAATATTTGGTGTGGGGGCAGCCAAGATGATTAATCAGTGAGACTATTATGTCTTACATGGACAGTTTGCCTGTCTACCCTTCTTCTGCTGTATTTACTCAGCCAGAGACTCCACTGATTACCTTTGATAACCTGCTTTCTTCACAGTCTTTCCCAGGAGTGGAAAGTCACTGCACATTTACTCAAGTACTGTACTGGGAACAATTTTGAGGTCCTTGTACTTTACATGAGTTTTTCCATTTTTATGCTACTTTATACTCCATTTCATAATTTCTAGTAATTTTTCTGATTTAAGTTTTTACACAGAAAACAAGTGATATGCTTATTAAATACAATGCATTGTTAAACTACTTGACTTTAAAAATAACAAGTCAAGTTGGGGCCCGTTTTGTCACATTTCACACAGTTCCACCCAAGAGTGATTTTCCCTCTAAACTTAATTTAAAAGCAACGAAAAGTCCAAAATATTGATACAAATTGTTTAGCAGAACTTTGTTTTAGTTTAGTTTTGTTTCTATTGCATTAATCATATCATGGCCCGTCACATTTATCACATTGACCTGAGCTGACCCTGGTGGCTGTGGCTTAGGAGGTACATGGGTAGAGCTGGTCGTTCACTAATAGAAATGTCAGCGGTTTGATCCCCACATCCTCCAGTCTGCATGTTGAAGGGCAAGATTCTGAACCCCAAACTGCTCCTGAAGGTTGTGCCAAGCTGCGTGTTAACGTGCATCTGAATGGTTAGATTTGCTCATCATGAGCCGTTTGCTCATCATCAACTCCTTGCATGCCAGCCTCTGCCATCAGTGTCTGAATTTGTGTGTGTGTGTGAGGGGGTGATTGTGGCAAGTAGTAAAAGCACCTTGAGTAGTAGTAGACAAGTCCATTTACCATTTACCTTAGGAGGGGACTTAACTTGTAGGTTAGAAATCACTAAGCTAATCTACCCAACTGTATATAAAGATGTGAAAACTAGCTGGTAATTTCCATTCTTTTGATGACAGTGATGTGTTGTTTAGGCAGCCTCGAAGCATAATTACCCTCGTATCATACTGTACATTGTCATCTCAGACATCCAAGGCCTTCAGGCAGGAACTAACCAGACCACACCAGAGGGATGTCTATTTATTCTCACGTCGCGGCACTCAGACAGTTGTTTTATGACTGACTTTGCACAACTGTTGTATGTAGCGCCCTCGCCATGTGCTGTGTCCGAGCCTGACTGGAAAATGGTCACGGCATCTGATCAAACATGAGACTGCAGGCAAGCTTTGGTGTAAGAATGCAGGTGCCGCAGAGCTGTGGGTTCCTGTGGCATTCCTTACTGCAGAAAGACCACTGTGACCCAGTCATAGCCTGCAAGCTTTCACAAAGCCACTCGAAAACCACAATGGAATGTCTCATCACCATATATCCTAACAAATGTTCCACATTATGGCTTTTCTTTCTTCATCCAAGCTATGGTCATTTTGCGGTTTGAAGTTCATATACTTGTAAACTTGATATAAACCTTCACTTTTTCTTTTAAGTTTTTAAATTTTACTTTTTCACCACAAATGGTGAGCTTAGATGGAGTTTGTTTTGAAGAGGGGATGTATTAAGAGAAGTTTGCAGTCACAAAAGTAAAGGAATGG
Organism: Echiichthys vipera; assembly: GCF_963691815.1. Classification (NCBI taxonomy): domain Eukaryota; kingdom Metazoa; phylum Chordata; class Actinopteri; order Perciformes; family Trachinidae; genus Echiichthys; species Echiichthys vipera. The sequence continues at coordinate 12,406,529 of NC_139832.1, read as the reverse complement.
GAAATGAACAAACAACCATAGAAGTCCATCCTACACCTCTTCCTATTGTTTAATTTCTCTGCGCCAGAGGGTTTTGACAGGCAGGACTGTAACAGAGAGAACAGTGGCTGAGCTGGAAGTGCATACCAAGAAGTTTTATAGCCGTGTGGAATGGAAAGAAATATTGAGTGCGTCTTTAGACCTCACAAAAAGCCCCCGCAACTTAGCCCTCTCCTCTGTCTCCTCTACCTCGCTTACACCAGAGAGCCCATATATGGACACGTATATGAAAGATTCTCCCTCTGTGTGTAAATACGGAAACTTCTAGCCCTGTGACACGAGGGGCAAAAGACTGAAGGCAAATATTTAAAGAGGGCTATCGACAAGATGCTGGGCAGCTGTGGCCTGAGAAACAAAAGAGCGAGCCACAATTATTATGCTGCAGGAGGATATCAACAAGCATTAAAAAGACACTGAGCATTAAAGTCAACGATTTAAATACATATCTCAACAGCCTCTGATCCCAGAAGGAAGAGTTTCTGAGGACTCAACTCTGATGCTGCGGAAGGAATCTGTTATCTGGAACTGGAACTGGAAGAAGTTCAAGCTGCCTGTAAACAATCATTAACTGCCCATTTCCCTCTCGACTTGCCCTTTACTGTGTACAAATAAACACAACAGAGTAGTTGTTTTCCTAAACCGAAGACATATTTGAACTGCAGAATGTCAGACAAATTGACTTTTCTGTTCTAGTATTCGTGTTATGACAGGTCTGGCCTTCTTAATTTTACACTAGGATTCTAGCATGGCATCCCACATAAGTCTGAAATGAATCGTGACGGTTCCCCTCGGATGCTTCTCTCCTCCCCTCTTTTAGTCTAAGCTGACTGAGCAGCATCAGATATGGCTGACATTCTTGCCTCTCTGTGTGTCCCCATCTGTACAGGGGGAACACAAACAAATAGTCTGGGAGGAGCCCTGCCAAGGCCACAAATATTCATCCATTATGACTTCTACCCACATTCGATATTTTTACACCATAGCTCAGCTTGTTTTCTCTCAAGTCGTAGCATGTGTCACTGAGGCTTTTCTGCATACTTTCTTCTCTTAAAGGGTTGGTTCAGATTTTTTGAAGTGGGGTTGTATGAGGTACTTATCCATAGTCAGTGTATTACTGACAGTAGATGACTGTCGGCACGCCCCCAATGTGGAGAGGCAGGCAGGATGACAGGCACAGGAGCTAAGCAATGTACTGCTGTCGATGGGGACAGCCGCTAAATGTTTTTTAGCCACCTAAAAATAGGTCCACCTTAAAAGATCAATATCAGTTTCAGTCTATGCTATATTTAGAATATTTTCATTACTTTACCTTACAGCCGTGTTTAAGTTTACACAGGGTAACTGAAGCCATTATCAATTGCTTCAAAGCCAAAAATAGTCCTTTTTTCTTGCAGAACACGAGAGTTAGTTTGTTAGTTTTGTTAGTTCCTAACCCTTTTTCAAACACCAAACTCACAGAATAACACAAACTAACTCACCAATCAAGGCAGTGGCAGACCAGCAGCTCAGGTGTTCTGCTGTTTTTGTCAGTGGGGCAACTTTAATGAGAGCATAAAACGGCTTTCCCTGATGTATAACCTTAAACAGGGCTGTTTGAAGGCAAGTAAAGTGGTGAAAATATTCTAAATATAGCATACACTTGACACCATCATTTATATCAACTAATATTGATGTTTGTTTTAGGCAAGCCTTTTGTAATGGATAAAATATGTTTAACTGCTGCCCCCATCCACAGTAGTACATTACTTGTCATCCTGCCTGCTTCTCCAAACTGGGGGCATGCAGACTGCATCTATTGTAGGTAATACACTGATTATGGATACCTCATACTTCAAACAACCCCACTTCAAAAAAATCAGAACTACCCCTTTAAACTTTGACCAATGCATCTGTACAGGATATCTGTCCAATCATGAAACAATGTAATAGTGGAAAGGTATGTGCTCCATTTCTTCCCTGTAAGACTTTTATTACAGGCCTTTACAGTCTGAGAGATGACAGATCCTTTCGTTTAACAGCGGCTACTTGTACTGTAGCAAAAGAACTTGGCACAAGAAGAATGCTACCCATCTTCAATGGAGCACCTGCAGCTGAAATATTTGACCTTCATACCTCTGGAATTTGACTGAAATTATTAAGCATGGGTGTGGTGAAAATTGTGGATTTCGAGGCAGCTTTTACTGAACTCTTCGGTTCCGTTAACTAAACAAAGAGTTTGATGGAATTACAACTGACTGAGGGACACTTTTGTTTGATTTACACTCTTAATGACAGATTTATCACCACGCAGAACTGCATGAGTCAAAGTGTCATAGACTTATTGCAACTATCCGTCAAGTAGAATACTGTGGCAGTTTCTGTGCCCTGTTTGTGGGTAGATGTCCACCTGTGCTCTCCAATACACAAGTTTGAGTCTTAAGACTACGAGTACTGTATATGTCAGAGGAACCTTACTGTGAATAAACCCAGCGGCAGTAGGCCATGATCTGGGCTTGGGTTACAGCTTGGGTTGCACCCCCTCTCTCCGTTTTTGCTATGCTAAATGATTATGCCCCTGCATGGAGCTATCTAATCCCAGGGGTACTGCCTGAAAGCCAGAGCCAAGGAGTTCTCGCTATATATATCTGGACGATGTCTGCAGAAATCTTCAGATGGTATTTGACAAGGAGCCTGCCAACCCTATGCTTCTCATAGTTTCACTCCGTGGCTGTGAACTCAACTTGGTGGGACAGCTACCCTCAATATTCCCTTGCTGTTTTTGGTCAGTTGTAATCATGGGAAAATCCACATACAGTACATGTCAGAATACTATAGCCTCACACTAAATGACCAGTTATGGTAAAGAGCAAGCAGCTTAAGATTTTTTTTTTCTGAGCAACATTTGCCATTTTGGTGTTAGACAGACCTTGCGACAGAGCCTCAACAGAAGCACAGACATACTTCCTCTAATGCAGTAACGTTCTAGCCATGAGAGATCCTCAAATGTCTGTCCTGAGGGTCTTCTTATGCAAACATGATTTCAGGCACGACAGCCAAGCTCCTCCCTGAGCAGCGACTGAGGAGAACCGGACATTCCATATGCATAGCGGGTTGTCACTGTAGGCCTAACAGATTAACTAATACAGTGTTACAGTATTTGTATTTAAGCTGCTGTGTCACTTAAATTGGCAAGAGGACAAACTGCAGTACCACATCAAGACCAGAAAGAGACAGAGTTGAAAGTCTGAGAGTTGACGGGGTCTTATGTCTCAGTTGACAATTTCCTGAATAACCAATGTTAAATTTGGTTGATTTACAATTTATCTGCTCACTTTTTGCCCCCTTATTTACTAATTTTATCACTATAAATAGTTGTATGGCTTCAGAATTGCCTTGTGTTTTAATATGGTTCTGTATACTGTACTTTTTACAAGTTTTTTTTTATAACCATGGCTGTCCTAAAAATGCATTCACATGGTAGGAAAATAAAGATAATGATAGCATAGTGAATGTGCATTCTGCCGATTTCTGCACCTGTCTCACTCAGCTGTTGCCTCATGTAGACAACTGAACTAGGACACAGAGTGGATCAGGATTCCAACAAGTGAGAGAGTCTCAGATCTGTCCAAAAAAAATGGCAACTGTTGTCTGATGGCAAGCCTATTTTTATATAATGCATGTTTTGAGGAATTAATTCATCCAGTCAAACTACATCCTCTCAGCTGTTTGCCGCCCTCTGAGGATGAATATTGAGAAGATTCCTGGGTGTTTGAATGAGTTTATGCAATCACTGTTTCCAACACAGACAGACCCTTCCATAGAAAATAAATTCTTCCCTAATGTGGCTGTTGGCAAAGGTTTGGGACAGAGGGAAGTAAAATCCCAAACATTTATTTGTTCATGTTGTTCCTACGAGTAACTTCTCTATTAAGATATAATTGGTTTTCATGTTTCAGAACTAATTCAAATACTAAATGTAAATGGTGGGCTTAAATGTTTTTCAAAGCTTCCATCAACTGTTCCGATAGCTGGCGTTAGAGGCCTTGAGATGCAGATTTTTTTTTTTTTATAAAGCCATAAAAAAGAAACTAATCTCTTCAGAATACCACCACAACCTAAGAACTGCCTTAAATATTAAAATACTTTGTTATTGCCGTTCAGCTTACATGTGTCATGTAGTTAAATAAAGAAAACCATGTTTAATGCCATTCTTAATGTGTGAATGCCTTTAATTCTCCAATGTAGACTTCAGAATGCAGTAGCATTTCAATAACATGTGGACATAAGGATGGATTTGTAACTACTTTAATCAAAGCAAACATTCTAGGTCCTGGGCTAGCTTGATTTCATTCCCAGAATGCCACAGCAAATCCAGTGTGCTATTACAAACCTCCCCTGGGTCCATTAAGTGAAAAGGGTGATTTAGATAATTAAGATCAAATTGAAAATCAGTGCTTTACTGTCAAGGGACATTATGAAGACACGTCATTCTGAAGATAATAAATATCCTATCAATCCTAAATAATATATGCACACAACATTAAATTGAGAATAGAAACATTTATATGTTAAACACAGCATATTTTATATGTCAAATGAACAGATTCCTATGAGCTTTATACATCTATTGGGACTATAGCCTATCATCTTGTACTCAATGGCATATATTGAGAAAAAGAAAAAAACACCTTTTCCAGACCCTAAAACCAAATGCTTTACCTCAAACTGATTCTGATCCAGAGCAGGAGAAAAGCAGGCAGCTGTAATGAAAACACTATTCCTGATATTGGTCATATTTTACTACTGAAAGTCTGTCAGGCATATAGCAACAATAATTTGTAAAACAAACCAAGAACCAGAGCAAGACCAGAATAATTTTAGGGGACATATCTAATAGCATTGGGCCTTGGACTCTTGGCATAGAGTCATGCATTCATATTACAGACGAAGGCAGGTGCATGTAAGAGAAGGCGACCCTAAAAATATCCTTGAGGATCCTTGTGAAGACTGGAAGACACTTGGTGTGTCGTCAGTCACTGTAGTTGTGTGTTTTAACGTTTCATTAGCTCAGTGCATTTATATAATGTTTTAAAATATCTAAAAGAAAAATTATTGGATCCAATATAAAAGTATTGTATAGAATATGGTGTTACACATTCTTTCAGATTTAAAGATACTAAGAAATATACTGCATAAAAACTGAAATATTCTTCTTAAGTACTTTATAAAGCAGTTAACATTTCTCAAGTGCTAAGTCAACCAGCAGCTCAGCTGCTATAATTGTGGTAGGCCTATAAAACCCACCCTGCCTGGCTGCTGATGGACTCTCTGCTGCCTCAGTCAAATGACACATCAACAGTTTACAGGGAGGATATCCGATTTATTATCAGGTAAACACTTCCCTGTCTCCAGACTGTGAACAATGCCTCTAGGGCTTACTGGGCTTATCAAAAGCATCTCCTCTCAAACAGCACACATGCCTTGAGCTACTCCAATTTATGCCAGAGGAAGCTATGCTCACCTACCCCCCCCAACTATTATTGCAGCTGGCTGTGGTCCCACTCCCAGCCTGTAATGGGACAAAATGAGACACAGATAAATACTGTCATTGTGAAAATAAATGAAATGAATAAAGGAATGTAAAGCAAACATTCCCCTGATTTCAGTAATGCTGGAATCAAGACACTTAATATAACATCAATTACACATGCTGTTTTTAACATGTGTTGCCACATTGGTAAAACAAAATGTGATCTGCATCTTCTCCATGCATTAAATGGCTCCTGTAACATTACCATTATGAAGCCTTTCCGTGGGAGCTGCCTGCTTGTCCATCACATCCCATATAAAGGCGTATCAAAAGTCAAATGTTTGGGAGCTACGAATCGCAGAGCAGAGCCTTAAAAAACGCCCGGGCACCCACACACGCCCCCTCCAAAAAAGTATTGGATGTCCAAAGGAATCCAGTCACCCCCCCTTGAAAGTACATATTTGACAGGGCACAGTCAGGCAGAGCCTGCACTCCAGCTTAGTGTTCAGTTAGGCACAGACGCCCTAGCCGCTCTCCCTCCTTCGTTTTCATTCGGACGTTTTGTGGTGCCTAACAGCAAAAAGCAGCCATGGATGCCATCAAGAAGAAGATGCAGATGCTCAAGCTCGACAAGGAGAATGCCTTGGACAGAGCTGAGCAGGCTGAGGGAGACAAGAAAGCAGCAGAGGACAGAAGCAAACAGGTCGGCTGATTTTTTGTTTTCTTTTTTCTTTGGTGGAAAATCCCAAAGATCGATAGAAAAAGCAGGAATACCAGTGTAAAGCTGCCCTTTAAATGGATCGCCTCCTAAATACGGATTTATTACTTTCATGGATAAACCCAAATAAGGATTGAATTAAGAATAACCAATCCTTCTTGATTTTTTGGGGGGATATTATAAATCCTTCTCTCAACTGTTGTTGGTGATGTAAATTTAGCCAATTGTGTTGATGATTTAGATAATGTTAATTAGAGAGAAATATTGTTTGATGGTAAATTGAATAAGTGCATGTTTATTTCATACCCTGTTTAACCTTATGATGTTTTCTTATATGCATGTATAGTTAGAGGACGATATAAGAGAGTTGGAAAAGAAATTGCGTCTTACTGAAGACGAAAGAGATAAAGTGTTTGAAGAGTTCCAAACTGCTGAGGAAAAGCTGCTGGCCGCTGAGGAGGTCGCCACCAAGGTACCTGATCCTGATGTGCATGAGCTTCCCTAACTTTTTTCCTCTCTTTCCCCTGTCCTGTCCTGTCCTGTCCTGTACTGTCTTCTCCTGTTCTGTCGTGTGCGTCTCTCTGTGTGCGCTCTTGCGCCTGTGCGCGCGTTCACGCAACTCCTCGCTGATCACCTCTGAAACTGTCTGGGCACTGAAACCCACCTCAGCTTGAGGACGATTTGGTAGCTCTGCAGAAGAAGCTGAAGGGAACTGAGGATGAGTTGGACAAGTACTCCGAGGCTCTTAAAGATGCCCAGGAGAAACTTGAGCTGGCTGAGAAGAAAGCTGCCGACGTAAGTTGGGAAGGGGTTCACAATGGCACCATTCCTGCATCACGCTTCTTCACACCTTTATTTTCTCATCACCGTGAGTGTGGCAAGCGACAGTTCAACACCACGGAGAAACACATTTCCTCTCTGTGGTCATTCAAAATCGACCATCAAAGTCACAAATTGACCCGTTTTGATCAAATGCCAATAATTGTTGAACTGTTGCTTTATGTTCAAGGATACACAATTACATACACGTCCGCCCAAAGAAAATCTAATTGGCTGTGTAACTGAAATACTCATTATTTATTTGAAACCCAATCCATGGGATAACTGATAGCGAATCCCCTATTTTGTCTCATCATATTGTGTTTAGGACTTGTTTGTGTTTAAGGTGTGTTCAGTCCCAGGCTGAAGAAGTCTTTTTCGGAGTCAACAGTAATGTGCAGTCTTTGGGGCGCAGAGAGCAAGCGCCTGGATAAATATAGCCCACTGCTTTATATGGTCAAGATAGAGCTCACATCTGCGGACTGCGCTATTTGCTTACCACAGGGGGGAAAGCACTGATTTCTATCAAAACTTCCCAGGAAGCGTACTAATGGGGAAAAAAACATAATAGATCATCTACAGAAAGAAATAACGATCCTTTTAAAATATTTGCCCTTTTCATAAATAGCCTACATGACAGGAGAGCCAGGCTATGTAAAGAATTGAAATGTAGGCATTTTAAAGGTCGCGACCTGCTGCTGGGTAGAAAATAGCCCAGCCTACACTTTAGGTCCTCATAAACTTTTTCTTTTTCACGACAAACAATTCCGTGAATGCCCGAGTTCGTGTATGAATCGAGTTCAAGTGCAATAGACACTGAGTCAATGCGGGGAATCAAGTGGCTTATAAGTGGCCTCCAGGACGACCCGTTGTAATAATCCTTTAATTGGATTCCTTTGAGCAGTTAGGCCCTAGTGTGTCTACTTTATTGTCTAGTGAGTTTTAGCCTGTCACATTTGATTTGATGCTGTGTTTTATTTCATGTATGTAGCTAGGCCTATATATATATATATGGACTATATATAGATGCGTTTTCCTTCTATTCCTATAGAGACGTTTAAGAATGGCCCCTAGTGTTAAAAGGAGTTTAACTACTACTTAGTGTTTTATGGACTTGTCTTCCCCGCTTCCATATTCTCGCAGGGCTTTTCTGTGATATCTGCAAATTCCAAAACATAGCCTGTAATTACTGTCAAGACTTATTGAATGACCTGTAATCTGTAGAAGTATTTTACTACCATGTGTACTGCTCACAGTTGACCCGCAGAGGGCGCTGTGGCTCTGTGAGAGTATCACAGTGTACAGATGGGGTTTGCTCTTGTCATTAAAAAGACATCGTTACTTTACATCGATAACGTTTTTCATTTTATTATTTTTAAGGGACAATAAAGCAGGCTTTAACATTGCAACGCTTTGCACAGCCGCGTAGAATATTTATGTTTTTAGGTCTATTTTGAAATCCGCAGCACTTCCTGGACAAATAACAGGCATATCAGAAAGCTTGCGCACTCCTGCAATGCCTGTCTTCACCTATGGTCTTCACGCAGCTTTCGGCACAATCAAGGACGTCATCTCGCTCCTTGCCAATTTCTCTTGCGCTGCGGCTCATAGTGTAGTCGGTTTCTAAGAGAAAATAAACATATATATAGTTGTACAGTAAACAATGGCCGGGGCTGCGTCGCTGGAGGCAGTCAAACGAAAGATCAAATCTTTGCAAGATCAGGCAGACAGTGCTGAAGAGAGAGCCGAGAGATTACAGAAGGAGCTGCTCTCGGAGAGGAAAACCAGGGAACAAGTAAGCATGTCTACCGCGCGTGCACACAGACAAGAGCCGCTTAACAAACGCAAAAAATTAGCCACACATCCTCTCGTTGTAGCCTTTATGTATGAATGCGTGCTCCACAGAATTGATAGCCTACACAATGAGATAACGGGATTTATCTCGATAAACCGCAGTGCTGCACGCTGAGCTTTACATGGCTCCATGCAGTGCCACCACAGAGTAGCTTCTCTACTCAGGGTTTCATTGCCTGCTGCTTCTGGCTAAACGCTCCTAATTGGTAACGTTAGGCCGTGACACAGTGCATCATTGTGTTGCCTCATAGCAGTACTGTGTTTCACTCGCATCTCCTTTGGTGCACTTTGCTGCTAACGGTCCCATTCAACCTGCTTTCTAGTAACTTCCGTTTGTTTTATTTTTTCAGCCGCAGGTTAAACATTTGAATCAATTATTTTCAGCAACCAGGAAGTTGCGACTAAACTGTGGCAACATTAAGGTGTCAGCAGCAGCAGTGCGCACCGTGAGCTCGTGCTCTTTGACTTGCCCATATAAGGACAATAGGTTGCAAAAGAGTGATTTCCCTCCGTGTGAACATATAGCGGCAGATCTCTAGACTGGGAATAAATCTTTCTCCGGGGGCTTACAGCAGTCTGAGCCTGTCTCAGGCTGCGGCTTTCTAATCAATGTTAATCAACCACGCGGGGTTTTTAAATGGGGTTGAAATCATTGCTTCAGTTTGTAGATCATTATTGTTATTAGCACCTCCCTTTTTACAACCTCAAATGCACTTTGGTCCATCCAATGCAGCAGTCATGCAGGGGAAGCAGTCAGACTTGTGGTAGTTGAAGCCTGTTTTCACAACATTTTCAGCACAGTGTAAGTCTCATACCTGCCCAACAGACATCCTAAAGCAGAAGTAGCTACTACAGGTTTGAATAATTTGAACAGAAAAGGTCTTCTCTTTTTCCAGTCCCTGATAATGCATAGCAAGATACCAAAGATACCAGACCATTCAAGCAATTCAATTGGAGCAATTACACTGCATATGTGACCAGTTAAATTCCACTTAAATGTCACCTGCGGTTGTGAGCTATCTGGGGAATTTCACGTGTACCATGTGAGCAGTCATTTACAGTTTAATTGTCTCCCTTTTGACTTGAGCCTTGTTAATGTTCTCTCAGGGGCCTACAATAAAAAAATGGGCAGGGTATTCAACCTTCTGTCAGCCTGGGACATTGTTATCACTATACATAGAAGCACAGACAATACTCCCGGGAGGGCTTTTTCCCAACAGGTGGCATACAAAAACACTTAACCCACCTACGGTCCATTCTTTGGCCTGACGTGTGTGTGATTTCCAGGTTGTTTGTTTGAGACGATGACCTCCAAACTTTCTACTGACATGCTCCTCTTCTCTTCCCAGGCTGAGTCAGATGTCGCTTCACTTAACAGACGTATCCAGCTGGTTGAGGAGGAGTTGGATCGTGCTCAGGAGCGTCTGGCTACTGCCCTGACCAAGCTGGAGGAGGCTGAGAAGGCTGCTGATGAGAGCGAGAGGTGGGTTCTTATGAGCAGCGCATACTCTGTCCCCTGATCTCTGCCGTGACCAAGTGTCAGGGCTGTGTTTACGGCCCTTCGTATGGGGTACGAGCTGAGCATCTTTGCAGCAGAGCTTGGTGTCAGACAGTTACACTAGCTGTGTCAGATAGCGCAGTCATTTAGCATCCCAGAATTCTGTATTTTCTCCCTCTTTCATGTCAGAAAACAATACGCCTTTAACCTTAGAAAAATATATTAAATATTTAATGGCCGACATTACTGTGATCTAGACATGTGTGTCCGTGGGGAGACTGTAGGGCTGTCAGGTCTCAGATCCTGATTTCTTACATCCCTCGACTGTTTGTTCCCTCACACAGAGGCATGAAGGTCATTGAGAACAGGGCCATGAAGGACGAGGAGAAGATGGAGCTGCAGGAGATCCAGCTCAAAGAGGCCAAGCACATCGCTGAGGAGGCTGACCGCAAATATGAGGAGGCGAGTTCTTCAGCCCCTGGCAGCCACCCCAAAAAGACATCAAACACACAGTTGCTCATTTACTGCAATCAGTAATTCTGTGACATATCTGTTACAGATATTTCTTTTATGATATCTCAGTCTGTTAATTCTACTTAACTTTTCTGTTTTATGGTCCGATTAAGAGCACCTTTACCCAGTGATGACAACACTTTTGAAGTTTCAATCCACAAGCACCATTCACATAGTCTTTTCTAATGAGTTTATGTGTATAGATAACACTTTGTTTTAATTTTGCAGTACATTTGATAAATGGTTTATAACAAATTATAATGTAGTTTGAAGCACATACGAATTTATTAATGTATTTATCACAACTTTAACTTCTTTGGCCCCCATAAGTGGAGGCTGGTAGATAATGAATGACAACATAGTAAAACACAATCGTATTCAGTCGTGGGGTATAACTAAGTACATTTACTCAAGTACTGTACCTACATACACATTTTAGGTACTTGGACTTTACTTGAGTTACTTTATACTATATATAAAATCGAGTAAGAGACTAATGATTTCTTACTTTTGATACTTAAGTATATTTACCTGATTATGCTATACTATTGTACTTTTACTTTAGTTACATTTCAATGCAAGTTTTATCACATTGGAGTGGAACACTTTAACACAGAGTAAAAGAAAAGCACATCCTAGTTGTGTCACTCACAGTCATCATATACTTGTGTTGTAACACTTTGTTGTGCTGCACCTAAAGGTTGCCCGTAAGCTGGTCATCATTGAGAGTGACCTGGAGCGTACAGAGGAGCGTGCTGAGCTTTCAGAAGGGTAAGATGTTTCACCTTTACACGCTTTACACGCATTTCATCTGCACTTACACTTACACGTGCCCTCGCATTTCAACAGTTGGAGCTTTGAGCGCTAATACACAAAGTGTCAGACTTGTATCTATTTGAAAAATATGTGTCCTGTGTTGATTATTTGCATGCTCTCCATGGTTTGAATGGCTTTGGCTTGCGCACGTATGCCGCACCCAACCACTAACAGACGGGCTCGGAAAGCAGATGATGAGCTAGGGATTTTGGAGCAAAGCATGAAATCACTAAACTCGTCAGTTACAAAGGTACTACAAACAAAACTAACACAAACACGTATTGATGTGTAAAGTGGCTCTTCACACTTGTATTCATGCTGCTGAGCAAACCCTTTCCTTTGCTTGCTGTGCTTGTTCGTTTCCTCTTTCATGCTATTTTATTCTGGGCATGTTCTCCTTCACCCCTCTAACATGGCAGAGACTGTCCAAGAATAACACCTAACATTTAAAGAGAAGCATGGCACCATTTACCAAATAATTGATTCCATTGTAACCCACTACTCTTTGTGTGATCACAAGATTCACATTGCTAATTTGACAATCCTGCTCTGTTAAGGCACTTTTAAGGTACTTGGGGTTCCCTCCTTGTTAATCCCTGTAGTTCTTATTTATCTTGTTTCCTCTCCCCCCTCTTTCTTACTTTCCTTCTACCCGTTTTGTGTCCACCTCTGGCTCTGTCCATCCTCACTCCCCTCCTTTTCCTCCACCCCCTCTTCTTATCCATGGCAACTTTATCCCCTCATCTAAAACAACAGCAAATGCTCTGAGCTTGAGGAAGAGTTGAAAACTGTGACCAACAACCTGAAGTCACTGGAGGCCCAGGCTGAGAAGGTAAGTCCGACCTTCTGGCCGAGTGCATGCTGTCAAACCCCTCGACTTCCCGTTAGACAGGGTGGATGGGGAGCAGGAGAGCGCGGGAAGCCGAATGTCTTCACTTCAGTTTTATTCCATCATCCATATCTGTAAAAATAAGTTTAAAAATGTGTATGAAGGACATTTAGAGTTTGACTCCATCCATGCCCGGTTGTTTGACATCTATCATTGTTTTTGTCCCACAGTACTCACAGAAGGAGGACAAATACGAGGAGGAGATCAAGGTCCTCACCGACAAGCTGAAGGAGGTAAAGTTTCACAAGTGCTTATCTGGTGTTCCAGGCTGGGTCCAGGCTACTTTATACAATTCACAGGTGCTGTATCACACTTGGACTAACTCGTAAATCTGTCTCTGTAACACAGGCTGAGACTCGTGCTGAGTTCGCTGAGAGATCAGTAGCCAAGCTTGAGAAGACCATTGATGACTTGGAAGGTATGATTTTTTTGACCCTCACCCCAGAGTGCTACTCTGGTTATTTTGAAATGGTTATTCTGTCAGTGATGAATGAAGCTCAGTGCATTTTTAAAAATCTCTTTAGCCCATTTTCTTTTGCTTTGCTCTTGGACTCTGTTTCTGCTTTCCCCTTAATGCCATTGTGGCTCTTTTTCAGACAACATTAGATACTTATGTAGTGGTGGCTCTTTCTCTTTTAAGTGTTTTTTTTAGTTCCAAGGTAGGAGAGAATGGCTTTGGTCTTTATCAGAGAGATAAGAGGGCCTTATGTTGACTTAGTGTTCAAGGAGTCAAAGTGAGGGCTGAGAGTGAAATATTTGCTCCATTTATTCACGGCACTGAGGAATGTTCCCTGACTTTTGTTTCATTTCCATTCTATCATTTTCTGGTGTAACTTTGTTTTCTTCTTTTCCCCTCTGTTTTCATTTTTTTTTATGTCACCTCTTCCTGTCTCGTCCTCTCTCTCTCGTCAATGTTCTGGATTCTTCACCCTTCACCTCCTTGCCATGTGCTCCTTCACCTTTGCCCCCTCCCTCCCTCCCTCCCTCCTCCTGCACCCCTGGCCCACCAAATAGATGAGTTGTATGCCCAGAAACTGAAGTACAAGGCCATCAGCGAGGAGCTGGACCACGCCCTCAACGACATGACTTCCATGTAATTTTCAACCTGCTGCGCCTGCCTGCTGCACCCTCTTTTCCCCTGCATCTCTTTTCCCTCTACACCAGCTACCTCACCTTATAGTTTCTACCCCTCATAACTAGTACATACAACCCTTGTACCTGCCCCTGCACTTAAAAGGGTTACGCAGCTATCTCTTAGATAGTCTTAAAGTTTAATGTCTTAAAACAGATATGGTGCTATTCCTTGTCTGTAATTGAAGTCTACTTCCAACAATTACAAGTGGTCTCCCACTTCACACTTCTTTATAAGGATGTGGTTATGACGATACTAAATGTAGTGTCATTGGTGTAGAAGGATGCTATTAACTGGACTGAAGTTACGTTATGCATTGTTGATTTTGTCAGTCTATGCAATTTTATAGTTTTATAGATAAATAGACAATATTTTGACATGACATTTTGACGTCCTAAGCAGTGCGTGCACGAAAACATTTCAGTGAATCTGATTCTAACTCTAGGTTATGAGTGTTTTTAATTTGTCCTCTTTTACTAACATGGTCTACTTCTGTCCAGAAGAAAGCCCCCCCTGTGTGTTTGTGAGAGCCCTCTTTGTTTTGTCATTATACCAGTTGAAGACTAACTGTCACATTTTAGCTACACCCTGGTTGAGCCCCTCAGTTTTGCTAAAAAAGTTTTGCGGGAGATTGACAAAGCGCACCGCATCGGTCTGTTCAAGCGCTGCTCCTTGTGTTTTCGCAGAAAAGGTGTTGATGTAATCAGAGGAAGGAGTTGATCTGACCTCCAGTTTGTGTTTGTGTTGTGTTTGCTACCTCACAATGCATTGTCATTGTGAATTGTGGTTTTGTGGTGTCGTGCCGTGACTCCTGTGGTTCTGGTGCATTGTGGTGCACGATACATATTCCCCTAGGTCCCACACCAACTCCCTGGTTCACTGTACTTCTTCTCTCCCACACAGATAAATACTTTACACCCCATCAAAGACGCCTCCTGTCGGCTGAGTGGCATCTATCTGCTCTCTCCTGCCCTCTCTCAATTTTCCCATCCCCCTCTGTCTATGCTTTCCTTTCCTCCTCATGTTTTCATCCTCATGTCAAAGTTAATTGCATCTCATCACTTGTACAGAATCCTAGAATCTTTCTGCATTGTGTAAAAAATAAACGTCCTTCCTTCTATGTAAGCTGTATCTCTTTACTCTGTCCTTTTTTTCCCCTTATAAATGTATTTATTTTCAAGTGGCTCTAATAAAACCAGGAAGCCATGATTTTAAGTTATATTTTTTTTCATTTTGTTTCTGCATCTCAACAAACCATTTGTTGAGCTTTACCCTGCTTTCGTCACTACTGTTCTTTTTATTTTCTTCAAGTTTTGTTCTTTAAAGCTATAATGAACATCACAGTAACATAAGCACAGAAACCTAGAACAACTACAGTACAGGAACTGGACCGAAAGCTGAGCCAAGTTGTCTTCTCTTTTAGCGTTTGAGCCTGATGCATGCAAGCACTTTTCAACATTTAGTACTGTGATAGGAGCAGATGACTGGAAAGATATGAGAATTGTAGAGAAATAGTGTTGGATTGTTAACAGGAAGATTGTGGTGGAGTAGAGTAAAAGGTGTAATGGTAGAGTACAGAACGGTATGTAAGATTTGTTGAGCCTCATCTGGTTGCTGGAAAAATTGGATGAAACTGCTATCAGTGATTACGACACATGGGCTTTGTATGATACACAGTATCCTGTCATATATTTGAATAAATATACAATCACACATTCTGAGTCTTTTTGTTAAAGTCATTCCCATAACTTCAGACACAGAAAGATAAGCAGAAGTGAGCAATGTTCTGGTGTTGTGTTTAGAGACCACAGAACATTAGTTAAGCCGCAACCTTGAAGTCTCCATCCACGCTTTCAAATTCCTCTTCTGAAGGGGGAGATTTTTTATTTCACTAAATTCTAAGATTCAAACGTATCCCAGGCAAGCTTGATTAGGTAGGTCACAGATTTGACGGCCATGAGCTGTCTAATATGCAAAAACCAGTTAGTACATAGAGAGAAAACAATATACAGTCATCGTAGCTGTATGAACCACTGCCAGTTACAAGCTAACAAACGGCAAACAAAGAAAAAATGCAACACCAT
This sequence comes from Echiichthys vipera, assembly GCF_963691815.1. Lineage (NCBI taxonomy): Eukaryota > Metazoa > Chordata > Actinopteri > Perciformes > Trachinidae > Echiichthys > Echiichthys vipera. The sequence continues at coordinate 12,390,658 of NC_139832.1, read as the reverse complement.
TCGGATACATCTGCTAGTCACAGATTTTAGCTCACAACCCACTCCTAATCTGAGTCTGACTGATGTCGGATTCAGGATGCTAAAACTAGTTGTAGCTCACGGAGCTCTGCAAGCCAGCTACCAGGCTCCGTGTCTGGCCACCTGCTCACAGGGCTCCGCAAGACAGCTGCCCACCGCTTCCTGTCTGAACCTTGCGTTCGCCTTAGGCGGAATCTCTCCAATGTGTCTAGCCACCTTTCACCTGTCAACCACAGGTAGATGCTAGAATGAAGCCAGCGAATGTGGCTAGAGTAGCAGAGGTGGGTGGGTCAAGGCCAGATCCAGAACTTCTAGATGTTCAGAAGAGTAGATGTGCTTCCAGCCCCTTCCCTGACTTGGACTAAAGATGTCCAATCAAACTGAGGCCACAAAACCAGCTGTATTTAAGCATATGATAAGACGCACTTGATAGAGAATGTTATGACCACAATAGCAGATATAGTTTAAAACAATTATTTTTTTATTCTGTTCCCACACTATCCAGTTATAAAGATTTTATTTAAGATGGCATTTAAGTCTTTAACTCTTTTGTATTAAATCTGCTCACCCTCTGTTTTCACTCTACACACCGTCCTGCATTTCTTTACCTGCTGCAGACAAAAATCCAAAGAGTGGATTGCCAAACTCCCTCTCATAAACAGCACACTGTTTGGTCATCATCACCAGTGTGATGTGTAAAGATTTAAAAGTAAAAAAAAGTCTGGTGATTTGTTCTAGAGAAGGTATGTTTCAACAGGCACTTTCTCTTTTCCTATTTTCCTCTGACTTCCTTTCCTCTCTCTGTTTTCCAACTTGCATTCTGACTGCAAAGATCGTCTCCACCAGCAGCTTCAGAAAAACCGCCTTCTCACTAATGAACTACGTGTGGCTTTGAATGAGGACTGAATTGAGTGAATGTTTCATGTGTTTGTTATGGTTTTGTGTTTAACGTTTGTATGACAATCTGATCCAGAGCCAAATCCAAAACTCTTTGTTTGCATTGTCCACGTACTGTATGATGCCTGCACTGCTTGAAATCTGTGTTGCTGTTTGTTGAAATCTCTTTAGAATATAGTGACAATCAGGGATTAACTTATTATATACTAACTTATTAATATATCATATTTCTAGTCTTTACAACCTAGTATTATAATATTCTATGTGATTATTTGTTTTATGGGTTGTTGTTGTTATTGTTGTTTTGTTTGTGTATTAATAAGAACCTTGTTGTAACCTCTGCATGGTGGCTTTGTACATCATAATATGAGCTTGTTTACCCCTTGTGTTTCTTGTCAATGAAGTGTAGGTTTAAATCATTTTAATGACTGACCTGAGTGATGTAGCCAGCTTGATTATCGATGCAAGCTAACCAACTGACTCACTTGTGCTGGTTTTATGTGAGATTAAAACTTTTCCATTTGATGTTCTAACAGAGAAACTGTCACATGCTAAAGAAGAGAACCTCGATATGCACCAGATGCTGGACCAGACTCTAATGGAACTGAATAATTTGTGAAGGCATGGTCTGACCCCACACGCACTGTGGTTTTGGCTTTTTGTACTTGCACCTTGCTTACCATAAACCCCTCTTCTCATACCTTGCCCATGGTGGAGATGAAACAGCCAGATGCTATTCCTATTGCACCATCCTGCCTTCAGCGGAACTCGACCAAGGAGCAAAGCTAAGGGGAAATAAAGCTTAACCATTCCCTTTGATGAAGCCTAAACCGAGAAACAAGATTGTTTTCGTAAGCCAGTTTCTAACCTTTAAATGGTGTCTGCCTTTTGCAATACTTTAGATCGTTTTTTTCCCTTCTTTTTTTTTTGACAAGTCATCTGGTGAAATGACATGTGCAAGATTGTTTTCTACTTCTGCATTGAAGCTGATCTGGTACGTTCCATTCCACCCTGAATATGCACATACCAAAGGACAAATTGAAGAAATTTTGCACTTAGTTAAACCTCAGCATTATGCACATTTTGTTATTTAAGACAACTTTGTTTGAAACTATTCATGCCCTCCTCCAAGAAACTTTTCTCACAAGTGTAAAGATACATTGGCTATGCCTGTCAACATGTATACTGGTGCTACTCTATTGTTAACCAATGATCAAAAATGCCAATGCATTACAATATATTCTGATTATTGAAAACCATGGTCCAAAATTTTTTCATCTTGTCTACAAAGTATGATCTCAGTCATCTGGTTGTGCATTGTTTTAGCATTATTAATGTAGATGTCTCAAGTGTTAATCATATCTGAAATGTACAAATTATGAAAATAAAGCACGTGTTGAAGGTTTTCTAACTTTGTTTGTGATGCTTACATAACCTTTGTCAATTATTAAAGTAACCTAAATTAAAGGTTGTATGTGGTGACTGACTAAAACCTGATATAATGCCAAAAGAAAAGTAATTCAATAGACTTCATTGTCATCACATAGTTATAAATGTATAAATGTAATAGGTGAATTTACCAAACAAATGGAGTTCTATTCATTTTTCAGCTTTATTGCATTACACCTGACTATTTTTTATTTTTAGCTTGACCCTCAGTTTGACTTCCAGCTTAGAGGAAAACCTTGTCATGTGTTTTTGGTTCACTGGAGCTCACTAGGTAGCACTGGACTGTATCCGTTCAGTTTCATAATCAAACCATGTAGCAATGGTGGAAAACTTCCTGGATGTCTTTAGTTGAGTAAGTAGCACAAGAGTTGAGAAAAATAAAAGAGGTCTTGTTCTCAGTTTATGTATCAAGGTACAAGTCCACTTTTGGGATAAGATTTTTTGAACTTGTGTGGAATCAGTGTTGCACCTTTTAGAATGCAAGGAAAGTTTATTTGTATCGCACAATTCAACGACAAGGTAATTCAAAGTGCTGTACATAAAACATTAAAAGCATTGGAAAGAAACCCATATAAAATTACATTTAAAAACATTGGACAAGTAAAATTATTTAAACTTCAAGAGAGGTGTTGAAAAACAATGAAGCCCAGGTTATTTAAACTCCAATCCAGAATTATGTCTTTCTTTTGAACATGTAAAACAATTAAACAGAACCAAAACATATGAAAAAGAATGAATAACAAAAACCAACAACTGACAAAACGAAACATAAATAAAATGATATGAGCAATAAACCTATACACAGGGGAAATGTTTGAAAGGGGGTAGAAGGAAATTTAAACGTATTAAATCCCAATTTAAATCTACATTAGAATAGTTTATGACTTTACTATTTCCTCGGGTGTATACTTTAAATTTTTACTCAGCAGCCACCAGTGTTTGTCTCTGAATAATGGAGTTTAAAAAGCGTCAAAATAAATCAGACTAGTATAAAAGTGCCTCAAGACTCGCGGGGGAGGGGTGTTTGATGGTGCTGGCGGCAGTAAAAAAAAATGTATTTAGTGATAGGTGAGTAACTCAGACATTAATATTAATATAGCCTCATCCTGGACTAATGTCTGATGTGTGGTTAAAGACAGATACGCATGCGCAGAGCTTTTGGCAATGAAAGCGGATGGCAGAGCTCGACTCTCGCTCGATTTGGTCTGAATCGTGATTTGATTCACGTGGTCTGGTTCGACGATGCAAACAGGAAGCACAACAACAAGGGACAGTTAGTCGGCGACAAAAGCCGAGACACACAACTAACGATGTCACGGTTGTTTTTGCCGAATCGTTTTTGTGCCAAATGCACCGTAATAACGGCGCGCGGGTCTCCCTTGTTTACACCGCGAGTCGGAGCACGAGCCAAGCAGCAGCAGTCGGATAAGATGAGTGTTTTGATTCAACAGCAGAGGCAGTACTTTCGAGGGTCAAACACAGCGTTCTTTAAATACACGTCAAAGTCCAGGAGTTGGATATGTGGGGTTGGTGTGGGGTTTGCTTTCGCTGTGGTGTTGAAATACCGCGCCGACACAGCCGGAGGTGCCTGTGACTATAAAGTCAAAGAAGCACAGAGGACTGAGCGATACAACGATGCCATAAAAGTTAGCAGGGACCTTGTGGAGCGGATAAAGGTAGGCATAGAGGTATGCATAGAGGTATTGACTCATTTCCCTTTGCCTTCCCTTTATATGCCCTGACCAGAGGCGATTCTAGATTCTGTTGGGGCCCAGCATCCACAGGAACTAGCATCCATTACCATTATGTTTTAAACATCTGACACCAATAAAAAATTGTGATTGCAAACATTTTTTGTATTTCAAAAGTGCACATTTGATTTATTTTCAAAATATGAATATATAAACATTAAAAACAGAACAAGAAAACAAGAAAAAATAAAACTTGGATGGAGTTAGGTGGGGCCCCCCTCGGGTCTCCTACTGTCATGGCAAACTTTGCACATTGTCACTGCTGTAGTTTAAAGTCTGTCAGCCCTCTGGCCCTGCCCCACTTCTTTACCAACTGTATCAGTCCAGTGTTTGTGTCTGTTGTCACTCAGGCTGAGGTCGGGGCTCCGGGGATGGTGGTTGGGGTCTCTGTGGATGGTGTTCAAGTCTGGAGTGAAGGTTGGTTCCTGCATTAAAGGCGCTGCATGTAGCATTAGAGATAATGCAACATCAATGTAGCTAGTCTTGTTTACCAGCATGATTTTTTTTTTTGTATTAAATGCTGGTCCAGTGTTAGAATATTTTATACCATTTTCTATTAAAGCAAACAGTCTGGGACAACATTTTTCCTTTGTGAATTCAGGCCAACAATGGTTCAATTAAGGCTATTCACAGTGAAGTAGCCATATGCACAGCCAACCTGTTTTTAGTCCAGGTGCAGGAAAGAGACACTCAAAGACTTGAGAAAAAGAATGCCCACACACTGGATTAAAGCTCCCAATACTTAATTTATTAAAAAGCAACGTTTCAAGCTAACAGGGTCAATAATAGGCAAGAAAACGTGCCTTATGAAGAACTTGTTCTGTTGAAACTTTGCTTTTTAATCAATGACGCATTGGGAGGTGTGATCCAGTTTCTGGACATACTTTTCTTTAACTATTAGGGCAAACAATTATCAAAATAGCTGCAGATTAGTTTTTTGTCCATGATAATAATGGATTTATTGACTACTGGTTTCATGTGTAGGTACAATGCTTAACATATATCAATGTATGCACAATGTTGAGTTGTTGTTAAAGTTGTTACTCTTGTAACCATTATACCAACACCGGTTTACTGTAAGAAACAAATAACATATTTACAAAGAAATTGTATTTAAGCTTTAGCTTCGTTTGCCTTGGGACACAAGTGGCCTATTTCCAGTTGTCAACTTAAGTGGCCTTTAGTTTGTGCCATGAATCAAGCCAGCAGAATTATTTCCTTGAGTGAAATGTCTCGAAAATAAAGTGATAATGGGTTTTCACAGAAAAGGTTTTTAAAAATGTAACTCATGGATCCTTAAACATATTCCTCTTCAAACGTATTCTTATAAGATGCATTTAAATTCTTCATGTAATTCAGGGATCGGTTATGCTGATTTGGAGAATCGTGTGCCATGCAACCCAGGAACAGTGATGCGAATCGCCAGCATCAGTAAGCCCCTCACATCTGCAGCTGCTGCACGACTGTGTGAGGAGGGGAAACTAGAACTTGATGTCCCTGTCCAGAAATATGTTCCAGAATTTCCCCAGAAGCAGTTTAATGGACAGGATGTAAGTTGCTCGATAAAATGCGAATGACAAAATGCCAGTATTTTCCGTAATATCAGCAATAATGTCATGCTCACATGGACATAATCTATTTCAGGTCACAATAACCCCTCGAATGATTCTGTCCCATCTGAGTGGTATACGGCATTATGAGAAGGATGCAAAGAAAGTGAAGGAAGACAGGGAGAAAGCTAAGCGTCTTTTAAAGCCAGAAAAGAAAGAGGACAAAAAGAGCTCATCTGAAGACAAAGATAAATCCACAAAAGAGCAGAACGCCAAAGAAGCCACTCAGGCTCAGAAGAAAAAAGAGTTTGAGCACGAAGAATACTACTTGAAGGACAACTTTGAAAGTGTCACCCAGGCCTTGAACCTCTTTAAGGACGACCCACTCATTTTTAAACCTGGTAAAGCACATTTCTGCTTGTGAAAACATCCAAATATGATACAATGACGATGTTTTGATGCATAGTAAGATTTTTTTTTTTTTTTACCATGTGCAGGCACTACTTTTCTGTACTCCACCCATGCCTTTACCCTGCTTAGTGCTGCTGTGGAGCAAGCTGCCGGACGTTGCTTCCTGGATGTCATGATGAACATGTTCCGTGAGCTGGGAATGCTTAATACTGTGCCCGATGAGAATGACCCTATTATTTACCACCGCTCCAGGTAATCTTTAATGACATCAATGTCTAGTTATGTCCAAATGACTGTGCCAAATAATAATAATAATAAGAATAATACATTGGACTTATACAGTGTTATATAATGTGGATATATTGTAGCTGCTTGAGTGTTTTTGACGAAGATTAGTAGAGGATGTTATTGCAGTAGACCAGACTGGAAGTTATAAATGCATGGATGAGGGTGTCTGTGCCTCAGAAGGTGAGGGATGCACGAGGAGGCCAATGTTTTTGAGAAGGAAAAAGGCTGTTTTGGTGATTTGTTTGATATGTTGGTCAAAGAAAAGGGTTTGATCGAAAATGACGCCATGGTTACGGACATGGAGGGAAGTGAGAACAGTGAAGCCATTGATGGAGAGGCAGAAGTTACGTGTGGATTTGATGAGGGATTTGGGACCAGTTATTTCTGATTTGTCACAGTCACGTTTGAGGAAGTTGGTTTGAAGCCAGGTTTATATTTCAGTGATAAACATTGGCAATGTGGTATGAAGATGTATGTGGAAATCACCAAGAAGGAGGATGGACGGTGAGAGAGAGTCAGGAAGTCAGAAAAGCCAGAGAGAAATGATGGGTTAAGTTTAGGAGGGAGGCGAAGTGCCGGAAAGTTTGAACGCCTGGTGTTCAAATGAAGGAGCAGGTGGGATGGAGATGAGGCTGGTCTTGATGTCCTTTTGGTGTACCACAATACCGCCACCTCGGCCCTTAGTACGTGGTTTGCTGATATATGTAAATCCATTTGGGTGTAGTGAGACATGGTGAGAAGTAATCCAGTGGTTGTTTCCAGGTTTAAGTGAGACAGAGTGCAGGGAAGATGTGTCAGTAACACCAGAGTAGAACTTTGTAGAGATCTGTGATCATTTTTCGTTGCTTTTGCATGCATATGATAAAAGTCCATATTAATCGTTGATGCTCCTCCACAGATTTTATCGTCTCAACAAGAGAGGACGTGTTGTGAACTGCCCGTATGTAGACAACTCCTACAAGTGGGCAGGAGGTGGCTTTCTTTCCACCGTGGGTGACCTGCTGCTGTTCGGTAACGCTCTGCTCTACAGCTACCAGGTGGCCCACCTGAAGGACACTGAGGGCACGCTTCCTGGCTTTCTCAAACCCAAAACTGCCATAGATCTGTGGGCACCAGTTGACCGGACAGAGGCCAGCTGGGATAAGGATGGACTTTATGCCCAAGGCTGGCTAGTAGTGGAAAAACTACAGAAATATGGCCACTGCAGGAATCGCAGACACTACGTGTCACACACAGGAGGCGCTGTGGGGGCTAGCAGTGTCCTCCTGGTGTTACCTAGTGAGGAGACAGATGAGCGGCAAGGACAGATTCCTCTCCTCCCACAGGGGGTGGTGGTTGCCATCATCACTAACATGCAGTCTGTGGGACTCAATAGCACAGCCCTGAAAATTGCACATGAGTTTGACAAAGCCAGAAGCCTGTAAGAGTAAGTTGTTTACAAAAATGCCTGAGTTTATATTTTACTGAGAAGTATTTTAGATAAACCTTGTATGACATTTTATAACACGATCAAATAAGTCCATAAGATGTTTTAGGAAATTAAATAAAACCTAAACATGTACATATTACAACACTTTGCAGGACAGCCATACTGCCACTAGGTGGAAGCAATTTACTACATTTCTACCCTCATGAGTATTCATTCATTTTTACAACACTTATACTGTAGTATCAGTTTGTTGGCTTTATGCTGATGTCCATGCATCTCTTCCATTTTAAAAGCTAACACAACAACATTTTAATATTTGTATTTATGCATTTGAGAGAAATAAAAAAACATTTCATACACAATGGTTGCTATTTAAAGTAGCATGGTACAACTCCAAACCCTACGTCACATGCATTGGCTTTTAGGGCCCAACCTGACAACCTGACAGTTATTTCCTCATAGCAACGTGCCATGACACATTCTGTGCAGACTGTAAAGCCCCTTGAGGCAAATTTGTGATATGCCATATTGGGCTGTATAAATAGAATGGACTTGACTTGACATGCTTTGGGGAAAACCCTATTGTGTGTCCACCTAATGCTGTATCAATAATAATAAAAAGGTGACATTATCACAGTGTAGTTGCTGCTGAACTGACTTTTGAGTGTTAAAATTGACTTTAGCTATAAATACAATCCTGACTTTTTCTTTTAATATAACAAAACAAGACCATTCCAGGTTTTAATGCCTGAATGAGCAGTCAAATCTATTTCTTTTTTCTTCCGCAGTTGGTTGTTAGCAAGTGTGGAGAGACTTACAAACTATTGGCAATGCAGTCCAACAAGTTTTAATTATCTCCTAACCTTGCTGAATCGAAGCAGATTTGATGCCACCATTTTCATTATAAAACTCCTGGGATCTTTTGTGCCCCTGTTTTTAGATTTAAGGAACTGATTAATGACTTGGGATATGCCAATTATGCAGACTCCCACACACCCAGTGTGTCGTTAAGTTTGCTGCATTTGTGTGTTCCCGCAAGTCCAGCCAATTTTAGTTCTAAAACTGCAGAGTGAAGACATTTTTTTAAAAGTGAGGTCATGTTGACCAGTCCTGACTGCTTGAAGGGGCAATTATGGTTTAGGGTTAAGACTAAATTTAGGATTAGGTGTGTGTGTGTGTGTGTGTGTGTGTGTGTGTGTGTGTGTGTGTGTGTGTGTGTGTGTGTGTGTGTGTGTGTGTGTGTGTGTGTGTGTGTGTGTGTGTGTGTGTGTGTGTGTGTGTGTGTGTGTGTGTGTGTGTGTGTGTGTGTGTGTGTGTGTGTGTGTGTGTGTGTGTGTGTGTGTGTGTGTGTGTGTGTGTGTGTGTGTGTGTGTGTGTGTGTGTGTGTGTGTCACACAAACAGTCAAGTCATTCAGTAGGGGTCATTGCATATATTTACACATTTATTTATTTACACAATATTTACTAATAGCGTATTGAGCATATGCATTAACTGTTACAAGGGGTTATTTCATAAAGTTCAATATTTAGAATAATATTTCACAGAATATATACAAAGTCCAACTATGCTTTGTAAATACATTTTAGGCAAAGCACATAGATTGAAATGTGGTTTAGCACAAGTAACAGCAGGAGCAACTTCATAGCTGTGGTCAAAAAGGTGTCACTCAATTCCACTAACTCAGACTTGTTTCACACCATGTGTGCGTAAACAAATTACACTTCTGTAGCAAATAGCATGGACTCCAGAAATCTCATGAGACAGTAAATCAGCTCCTCTTGACTTTAGCTTGTTATCAGTTCAGCAGTCTTCTTCTTGTCTATTGGTCTTTTATAGTCACACCCACAACCGTACCAAGTCCAAGTTTCATTCATCTCTGAGAATTATTTCATCATCCCACCAACACACAGCCAGAAGAGCAACTCATGTACATCAGAAAAAAGGTCATACTCTGGGTTTTACTTTCCAGTATTGTTGCTGATTGTTCTGTTGGCTCTGTTGCTTGGCTTTCAACATTCTGCGTGGACAAAAGTAATAGTTATTAGCTTTAAAAGAATGCATTCTGACTGAAGTGTAGTAATACAATACATAAAACACTTGTGCTATTTTTAGGTGCCCTGAGAACACTTGGGAATCCTAAATCCTTAATGTACTTACTTATGTATGCAGTAGATAACAACTGCCAGCACTACTAAGATGAGGAGGGCAACAATGACCACGGCTGCAATTAACCCTGCTTGCTCTGCATTGGTGGAACTGCTGAAGAGCTGGAACTGCTCACACCGGCTGCCTTTGTAGTTTTCATTGCATCTAGTTTAAGATAGGACGTACAAAAATGTAGACAGTGTTTAAGCACAGAGAAAAGCTGTCAACAGTATATACATTTTTGACATCAAGAGATATTCCAAAATAAAAGTTAAGGGTTCCTGACAATTCATTCTTAAAACAAAGACGTGAAAACATTTTTCATTCAACTTACACACAGGAGAGTGTATTCATGGAAGGTATTTTGTAGCACGTCCCTCCATTCATGCAATAGGTGGCTTCCTGGCCATCACAAGCGTTTCCATGCCCTACACAGACAAAGTAACATTTCAGGAAAGATAGCTCAAACAGTGCTGAATACTCTACTTTTTAAAAAGGATTTTTCTTTTGTTTCTTCTGATCGGTTTCTGTTTATTACCTGCCATCATTTGGAATGGTTTTGTTTTCTCTCCGTTTTCTAAGAGCACAAGAAACATATTTGTCTTTGAAAAGGAAGTAATCTCTTACCGCTAAGGAAAGCATGACAAAACCAGAAGTTCCAGATGCCATTAATGAAAACAAAGCTCCACATATAAACAGTTTCTTAAATCGGAAAGGTGTCATGAACTAATAAACCATTTATTAAATCTGAAAGGCTAATATGGTGTTGTGAGAAGAATGTATAATCATTCTGACTGAAATAAATGAAAAAATCTTGTCCTTACCAGCTCGTGAAATCCCAGCTTTTGGTGGTTAGTGCAGGTGCCCGAAGTGAGTCATAGTGGCGCTACACAATAGCTCCTAACTGCGTTTTGTTGGACCTCTGAAGACGCTGTCATGTGGGCGTGTTCCACCCTTTACCTAAAAAAATGTTGTGATTGCAGTTTGTCCACATTGTAAATGGCAAGCTAAACGTCAGGATACTACCTACTGATTGTAGGTAATTTGTTTGTGTGTCATCAGTGATGTCAGTTAATGGCATGTGAGCATTACATGCAGAGTTATAAGGGGTCTAAAAAGTCTTACGGGAATCATTTTTTGTTGACAATGTTGACATCTGTGTGCGGTCAAGACTGAGTATATTACATTTTGTTTTTGTTCTTGGAGGTTTAGTTGAATCATGAGGAAATCTCCTGGTGCGTATGTGAGCTAAGTGTTTATGGGTTTGGTAAGAAACAACTGAATGATTGGTATGCAAAGAAGGCATGAATGGAATCGTGGGAACTTTTTTGTAGTCTTAAGGACACATTGCACCTCTTCCTTCAGAGGGATAATTACTGTTGTACGTTAAAACCGTTAGTTGACTCATCAACTGATCATTTCTATTGTTCACTGAATTCAAGTTATGGGAGAAATATTCCAATTATTTACCTGAGTAAAAATGGCAACATTACACTATATGAATACTCCCTTACAAGTAAAAGTCCTGCAATAAAAAAATAAGTAAATGTACTTCATGTGAAAAGTAAAAGACTCTGTGGCTACCCCCAGTGTTATATCATGTTGTTGGATTATTATCATTGATGTATTAATATATAAGGGATACTTTAATGTTGGTCAAGGTGAAGCTAATTTTAAATACTTTTATTCGTTTTATCTGTAATACTGGTTCATATTTATAAACTGACCATATGTTTCATATGTAATATATATATATATTTTAAATAAAAGCAACTAGTAGCCATAGTTCTTAAATAAATGTATGTAGTGAAGTGAAAAGTATAAAGCAGCATAAAATGGAAATACTCAAGTAAAGTACAAATAATTTAATTCCACTTAAATACAGTATTTGAATGAATGTACAATGATGCTTTCTTATTAAGAAAAGCTATCTAGTTGTGCAATCAGAGAATTTTACAGTTTGTACAGACCTCAACCAACCAACATTGTGGAGATGCTAAATTGATTTTGTTTCTCTTTCGTGTCTGAGCATTTTATAGCATGTTACGAGTGGGCTGCTTGGTCAACAATAGTTATATTTCATTTGACTAATTATGTTCATTCTAATTGGGCACCTTTTTATAAAAGTAACCATTGAAATAATGAACTATGCTTTATAGATCTGTTATAAGCACTTAATAAGAACATCTTATGGATTGCCGGGTTGTGAAAAAAATCCCATAGCTGGTGTCTATCCTCCTTTAGCATAAGACTTTCAGATAACTCCATAGTCTGTCATGAGGAGCCCCTCAATGGACCGCTTCTGGAAACCAAACAATTCATTAACATTTACAACTGCAGACTTGATAAATTATTGTACACATCCTTTATTAAACATCTATTAACATGTATAACTGCAGATGTGGTTGTTTAGATGAGAAAGTGAGAACCTCAAGAGCAGTTATTCATGATTTATTAACTTTTACAACTGCATTGTTATCCGAATAGGACATCACTTTACATTAGAGGTACAAATCATATACTTAAATGATAAATCCATGACTCAAGATGATTGAATGCAGGATATATCATGAATTTCTGTTGCTCACCATTATCACATGTTCCAGTCACTGTGGCTTTATGTGCTTATAGTTCACAGTTGATGGATCACCAGTTAAGGAATGCTAATTCACAGGTATGTCATACATGAATTGATATGCCCCAAATTAGCTGGATTGCTCTTACATAAACGTTTATTTCAGAACCATGAAGTTGCTCAAAATAGCTTCATATTTCCATGAGAACGGACCCAATGGTATTCTTGACACACGTGGGTGGAGCATTGTTATCATTGTTATCATTATGTTTGTGTTGTTGAAAGCAGTGGAGAAAACATGTCTGATCATTCTCCTCTAATTGGTCCATCTGTACCTGCTCGATGATTTTGGTTTGAGTGTATTTTTTTCTACCATGCTACACTCCACTGGGCCTGAAATGACCTATTGTGCAGAAAGACTTTTTCTACTTTTATGTAGGAGAAAGTCACCTAATGTTGTCGAATAATATCTATTATTGTGTGAATTAACTGTGAATTAAGAGCCCTTAACTGATGATTTACTAGATGTGAACTGCAGAGAGGCATAGTGACTTGACTTGACCATTGGTTAATGGTGAGAAACAGGAATTCATTTAATGCATCCTGCAATCATTAGTTAGGACAGGGCACCAAAGGCATAAGCACTGGCACGTCATTGATATTTTTCTATGCATTTGTGTTATATGCTCAACTGTATATATATATTTAATGATTTGAGGTTAAATGTTCATTTTTGACCTTGGAAACACCATTTGGCAAAAAAAAAGCTGCTCTGGAGCTCCCATTCTTCATCAGCAGAGTTGCCCATGACTTGCTTCATGAAATGACCTATTATGCAGAAAGACCTTTTCTACTTTTATGTAGGAGAAAGTCACCTAATGTTGTCGAATATCTATTATTGTATGAATTAACTGTGAATTAACGGCCCTTAACTGATGATTTACTAGATGTGAACTGCAGAGAGGCATAGTGACTTGACTTGACCATTGGTTGATGGTGAGAAACAGGAATTCATTTAATGCATCCTGCAATCATTCATGCATTAAATCAACATTAGTCATGCATTACTTAAGCATTACTGGAGTTGGCCTATATGATTTGTACATCCATTGCAAAGTGTTTCTCTAAAGCATTGCATTCAATTATTTATTAACCTTTTTTTTTATACCGATGACAACACAGACATGTCTCCATTCCTTTATGTTGTGTGCTTCCGGGGCCTATCATGCCTGCGCTACATTTTTCAAAGAGATGTTAAAATTTGTAAATTCAAATATCTCAGCAAGGCTATCAACAGAAACACTTGAGGGTCACTGTGAGTGAATTAGTGATTTCTTTTCTTTTTTCTTTTTTTTTCGTGCGGGTGGGTTGTTATCGCGAGGAACTCTGAAGCTCAAGAGGTGAAGTGAAGCGAGAGTGTTTTTCTACGTCGACGCTTCCAGGGTGGCAATGAAAAAGGGGACGTTTGCAGGCTTTTTTTCGTGGCTTGAAAGGAATATAGACTGATGCTTTATATGATATTAGCGCGTGTGTGTGTGTGGCTGTGTGTAAATCTAGCCCGGTTTCCTCCGCGTTGACGGCGCTGCTCGCCACACATCTGTAGCCGCTGGAATCCAGTTTTCAGCACCTGGACAGCTCCCGGATGTGAACCTCTTCTTTCTTATTCTCGGGCACATGGGGTCCCTGGTGTGATTGTGGGGGAAGCCCTGCAAGCCCATTATGCCTCCCTCCGAAGATGTCGTTATCTTCCCGATCCAGTGACAGCCCTCTTCGTCTCCGCTGAAGGATGCTGCTTTCAGTCCGGAGTAGGTGTTTTCGTCGTGCGCTGTCTTCTGAGAGGCGATACGGGGTGCGTGGCCAACGCAAATTTAAGGGGATTCGCAGCCTACACACAGCAAGATCCGAGCTTCCCTCACACTGATCATCAGCATCATCATCATCATCAGCGAGAAGGGAGATATCATCATCACTGCGAGGGCAAAGCAGTCACGACCACCTTACAAAAATGTAGAAAAAATAAGAGGTAAGTGTGTCTTTTGTGTGCTTCTTTTCGAGTCAGTGTTGATTTAAAGCGCTCTGATGCATTTGTGTTTGTTTCAACAAGAATGAGACCGTGTGGCCTTTAACCACAGTGGGGGAAATGTTAACAGCACCATAACTGTTTATATAGCTGTGTGGGAAATGATTGCAAATGTATCTTGATTAGGCAAAATGCAGAAAGGCTGGACAGAGACGGCCCACAGTGCTTTTTCACGGAATAAAATGGTAATTGCTGCCTCCGTGGACAGCCTCTCCACTTACTGTAGACTGTACTTCTAGTAATAAGTGGCAGCTTGAGATGCTGATGATGGTGAAATGCAATCATTCTGATACTATGGTTTGCTCAAGTCCAGAAATACTTTGCTCTGTAGTAAATCACAGAAACAATCTTTGATCTCACTTGCCTTTCTGGTCACCTCCACAGTGATTCCAAGTGAAAGAGGTGCTTTGGCTGTGTGACTTTCTGCTTTCATCTGATGGCCAGATAATTCTCTTTTTTTCCCTCCCCCTAAGTATTATTTAAAACTCCACATTTTTTTGGATGCTGCAGTGAAACAGTGTGACTCTCAGCCCTTGAATGACCTGCTGATTTATCCTGAGTAGCATTTAATTTGCTGTGCTTCACTACATTACTCTGCTGTGGACTGCTGCGGCTGTGAATGCTGACTCCTCACCTCTCCATGTCTGAAGGTCTTAGCTGTGCCTTTGTGCGTCTCACTCCCTGAATCCATGAAATACTGTGTGAATCATGAAGTTGTGAACAACATTGCAAACATATGATCACTGCAGTTATTTTGAATCTCTTGTTGACAGCTGATTTCAGTGTTACTTTTAATTTGCAACACTGACATCTGTGCTTGTTTCTTTTATTGTAATAATAGACTCATGTCAAAGCAGTGGCTGTGTGTTTGTGACTCCGCTGTTTGCTCATGTCATGTCTGTTCCTTGCAAAGTAACTGGAGAGGGCTTTCTTTGAACAGACTTGGACATCAATGGCTCTCTATCCTGTGGCACAAAGAGCTAGCATCCTGCTGTACTTGCTATGCAAGAGGTGTGATGTTCCTCAGCTCCTGATCACAGAGCAGAGCGGATATTGGAGGAGATTTAAAGTCAATTACAGTTTAGTCCTCCCCAGGAAAATAGTTGTACGGCGCATCGCTAAGGCTGAAGTTAGGACAGGGCACCAAAGGCATAAGCACTGTCACTTCATTGATATTTTTCTATGCATTTGTGTTATATGCTCAACTGTATATAGATATCTAATGATTTGAGGTTAAATGTTCATTTTTGACCTTGGAAACACCATTTGGCAAAAAAAAAAGCTGCTCTGGAGCTCCCATTCTTCATCAGCAGAGTTTGCCCATGACTTGCTTCATGATTTCCCTTTTGTGTAGTAATTATGCTGTTCTTTTTATACTTTCTATAGGTATGGTAGGAGCCAGGTCTCTGCAGTGGTGAATTCACGTTTCAGACTTGGAGTCATTTAGTGGGGACGTCTATTTGCAGCAACAAGACTTCAACATGAGCAACCACCGGTAAGACACCCGCCAGAGCCTTGTTTGAAGCCATGTCTGAGAGAGTATTGAATCTAAAATCTCTATTTATGAGCATGACGTCTTATGCAAAGGGTATCTCAGCGTGGTGCATATACTCATGCCCCGCCTGCGAATGACTTTGAACAGGGATCAGCGGGAAAGCAGAGCCCGGCCTCATCCATCGTCTCAGAGTGACAGAGCAGCCGGCCATCTCTGCTGGCATCTCTTAGCATTCAGGAGGGATGTTCACTTGTCATCTTCTCTTATTAATAATTACTCTGTGTGTGGAGGACAGCCCCTGCATTCTGATGACAGTCAGGGTTGGGGGCTAAGAAGGGTAGAAGAAGGAGCAGGGGGAATAAAGTAGAGTAGAGTGGAGTAGAGTAGAGTAGAGTGGAGTGGAGTGGAGTGGAGTGGAGTGAAGGATGAATGCAAAATGGGTTCGGTCAGCTGCATCCTCTGGTTAAAGGCACAGGATTCTGCTTCCAACTAGCATAGATCTCTCTCTGGGCCTCAGACCAGCAGGTTAGTGCAGTTTATGGTTGGTTCCATTTGAAGGCGAACGTTGGTGCAAAGAATAGAGAACGGTTAGTAGTACAAAGCATGATTTAATGCTGCAGAATGCCGGTGACTCTCTGTTAAGTGACATATGGGAAAATCTCATGCAGAGAAAGGTCTTTGGAGTTATTTTCACCCCTGCTGTCTTGACTTGATGCTGCTGTAAATCCCCTTTCTCTCTCTCCCTCGCTCTGTTGCCCTGTAGCTCTACTGTGGAAACAGTGGGAAGCAGGATAGGGAAATTATTAAATGCTTAAAATACAACAAACTCAAGGATTTATCGCACATATTTAATAACATTCTAATTTAAAAAAAAGTTACATCTTCTCTTTCTGTCTGTAGTTTACATTCAGAAAAACACTATATGCAAAGAGAAAATTGAAAAAGAGTAAATGACGCAAACCTTAGCAGCATCATTTTTAATGCAAGAGATACATTAACACTGATGAGGCAGTGGTCTTCCTGTTTGGCCAGTATGCCGCTGTTTGTAAAAAAAAACAAAAAAGAAAATCTCAGTCAGCACACAAAGTGACCACCACACACCGGTGCAGCCCTGTGGCTTTGGATAGGGTCAGCTAGCATTTACTGTAACTAACCCTGGTGTCACATTAGTGCCCCGCTGCTTTTAATTTCTCTTCATAATGAAGCCGTCTCTCTAATCACTGGAGTACAGTCTGCTGATTAGCAGCTCATTTCTAAGCAACTGTTATTTATGTTTATGATGTTCATCATTCTGAGTTTGAAATCTTCTTCTGTGATGAAGTTCTCAGCTTTATGTTTATGGTAAATTTATTGAAGAAATCTATTGATAAGCCTTTCTTGATAACATCCTTTGGATGTTAATTTTGCTCAAATACAGAGTTTCTGGTCTAATAGGAGTCTGGATTATATGCCCTACAATTCCAGTAATATTCATGCTATGATGTGAATAATTTTGTGATTTCCTTTACCAGTCATTTTCAAAGATTCATATTTAAGGTAATACAGAAAATCACTAAATTATAGGTTTTTTTTTGTTTTCTGATTGTTTACAAATCCCATGAAAAGACCAAAACAACCGATAAAACTCATTCAATTGGCTGATAACGTCTGAATCTGGTGTATAAAGCAACCATACAAGCTGTTTTAGGAAATTATTTTACCTTGAATGAGACTATGTATTTGTGACCTGTTTTTAAGATTTAACTTTTATTTAAACATATAATAATTACTGGTTTACACTTCAAAGTGTTACTGTGTGTCCATATCCAACATTATTATTGATTTCGTGACTGAAACATTAGGATTCACTCTGTAGATTTCCCAATAGCAGCAGTCTTCATCTCTCTGCCTGTTAATTTGGGTGATATGGACATAAAACGACAGCTGAAGCATTTCCCCAATGACAGTTAAAAAGAAGACTCCAAAGACCAACAAAACACATTTACTCTGCATTGATGTCAGTGGAATTGTGAACTGCAGTAATTTCCCCTTGGACCCTGGAAGAGCCTAAAAGATCTGATCTTACAAATGTACCATTGTGTCAGGAGCTTGTGTAAGGGATGTTGCTGCTGCTGCTGGGAAATCTGGACGATGCCCATTTAAGGGACTTGGCACATTGGTGACGCTTTACTGATGATATCAGGGCAGTGAATTGCTATGCACCGAGGAGTAGCCAAGTGTCCGTACACAAACTTATTGGATAAGACAGAGCGGCTGGGTTGTAGACAGCTGGCCAGGAATACCGTGACAGAGAGCACTCAGAATGACAGTGATACCGATGCCCTCTGCAAGCCATCAGTTCATGCTGAGGCAGCACTTTAATATTCACTGAAGTGACAGGAGCAGAGGATGTATTGCAAAGAATAAGTTATTTAAGATATGCAATAGACATCAATCTCACCCTTTATCACCGTGATGAAATAGCTATATTATACCCTATATGTTCGTTGTTGTCCTGTCTTCATTATAATGACTACAAGCTGTCATCAGTGTTTAGTTAGACTTTATTAACAGCTATTTATCCATGTAAAGTTGTATAGCCACTCTATAGTCACACCTGAGTGCTGAAGGCCGAGTGGCTGTGCTGTAGGACATGTCAGCTACAGTTTTACAGCCATTGTGGGGAATTTGAAGTAAACTCCACTCAGCCATAACAGTCTCTTATCCCAAAAGACTATTATCTGTCACTGCAATACAGAGAAAAGTTGGGTGCAGATGTCGGCCGTCTCAAACTTGTTTTAGATTCGAGTCTGTTTAACCACATCACAAAAAGTATGAAATATAAAATAACACAAAATAATATAACTTAAACACATCCATGAGGCATTATCCCAAATTAAATTTTTTTTTTACAATTTTTCTCTTTACTATAAACAGACTGACACAGCCCCAGCTACAGCCCTGTAATGTAACATATTACCCCCTGGTGTATGTCAACATTTGAACCGCTTCTATGTGCGCTGGTTTAAAAAGATATAATTTTCGTTTTTCTTTCTGTTGAGTTCAGCAGTATTGGGCTTCAGTGATGCTTAAGCACCTTTCTCACAGACAGCTGCAGAAAACTGAGGCAAGAATAGATATAGATCACAATTGGGAATAATTTAGACTTCAGATCTATGGAGTCGCTGTGTATTGCCAAGAAGATGTTCCTATTGAAAATATCCAAGTGAAAAAAAGGCGTTCTAGTATACATTTCCAAGAAGTGTGTTACTGCGGAGTGTGAGAGTTTTGTATTCAAGGTAAATTATAATAATATCATTATACCTGTCATGTTGTGACAAATGGCACTAAATTGTTAGGGTTAAAACTGGAAAGGAGAAATTACTGCAGACTATAATATTTTTATACATCTATTGATCACTGCATGGGGACTTATAATGATGTAAAAATGCCGCAGAACAAACTATATATCACTGTTACCCTGGAGGAGCCAATATATATAATTAAACACTAGGAGGAAATGGACCTCCTTAAAAACACAAATTGAGTTTTAAAATTACAGTACTCTCTGAAACATAAATTAATATTAACACATTCCTAATAACGCATTATATCTTTGACCAATGCACTGAATCAGGATTACCACTTAAAGTTGCTGTTTTTGTGTAGTAACAGTAAAATCACTATAGTAGTTGCACTGAATAGATGAAAATTCACGAAAGTTGAGTTACAACCAGTTTTATTTTAGTCTTTTGCATCATAATTTAGTAAAGAATGTCATCTTAAGATGTGGCTGTATGAACAACACCATGTAAGACAGAACCCAACCAGCATTTAGAAACATTATTTAGTATAGAAGCATGTTTTTTTTGCACGTGCCAGGCTTCATAGTAAGTCTTAGCTCTTACTCTGTCTCCCCCAGAGCGATGCATGCTCTATGTTAACCTTTTTGCTTCCTCGTGGCATTTCCTAATATCACATGCCTCTGAAAAGATCCCAGCCTTTAGCATGCTACTGGCTGTCCTTGCCTGCATTGTTGAAGGGAGCAGGGCGTTCAGATGTGGAGCCTCCACTCCCTCCCAAGGATGGCAACCAGCCACTCCACTGGGCTCTGCACATAATGGCTCCTGGCCTGCTCTGTGATTCTCTGGAAATGTGATTTTGATGCACTAACAGTTTGTGTCTGTCATGACGGATTAGCATCCTTGCGGTTGGTCAAAGGTGCCAAGTCCACAGATAACACTGGGATGCGCAGGCGTGTTTTGTGGTGAGCATGTTAATATATGGGCGTTTGACCCTCAAGCTAAACAACACATCCGGCAGCATAACGAAAGAATCAGATATTTAAAGGGAGGAAGGGCAAGGCATTTTGAGGATATAAGAATAAGAGTTTGACTTCCATAGCCCTGCCATGTTAAGACAGTTGAAATGTTATTTTGTTATTCTGAACTAGACAGTATAATTCAGAATAACAAAATAACCTTTCATGGGAGTCCATTAAAGAGCTATTAGTCAAAAAGTAGGGCAGAAAAAAACAAAGACCTTTTTTTCTTTCCAGGCCTGCCTACATTAACATTTAACAGGAAGGTGGGTCTGCTCAGTGATCTTCTACTAACTGTCTCCTCCCACTGTGTTTCACCTCCAGAACAGAGGTTGTTGAATTCACCAAGCAAATGGCCTTTGTTCCCTCTGTCTTGTAATCAATGCCTTCCTCCACTGTTAAGCAGTAGAGTTATTGATGTCTCCACACTGGCTGCACTGGGACGACTGCCAAACCAGCCGTGTGAGACTCCTGTTCCAGGGTTACTTCTCCTTGTCTGCTATTGGCTTAGCTAAAAGGTTCACAGCCAGCCCTAAGCATTTAAGTTTCCTCTATGGCAGATAAGATGATACTTTGTCTGATTCTGCCGAATATAGCTAACCTCACAGAGAAAATACAGTGGATAAATCAAAATGAAAAAAAAAACAAAGCTGTAACATGCATTTTTGTGCCCTACAATGTTGTTTATCCCATTTGAAAAAAATATAGTTTTGTTGTAGGAGGTTACTGCTAGTTTTGTATGTTTTGATCCATGCCATTGTTTTAAATTGATTTCAAGCAGCCATTGGTTTCCATCCATTTCATTATTCTGTCAAGTAAAAACTTTGGTTAACCAGTCAGGTAAATCATTGAATACAGTCATGTTATGCTACTAATGCACTTTTGACTATTCAAGAGCATGTTTTTAGAAATGAAAATGTTGTAAAAAGAATATCATTCAGTTGGAAGCCAATCCTGAAATATCAGGTGTTGGAACATCCTTGAGTGCATCAACACCAGCTGCTGCACCAAGTGCACCAAATTGTTTTAAGTTTGAGTTTAAGTCTGTCATGAATGGCTGCCAGGGAAAACATTCTAAACATCAACGAATGCTTTGGAAAGTAATATGAAAGAATGTAAAGTACATGATTTTTAGTTAATGCTGATATCTGTATCTATCTTTTAAATGAAGAATCTGCTAATATTTGTGTGGAATGCAAATTGCAATATTTACTGTGGCTTGAGACTTAATTCACTGAATACTCTGCAAATGAGAACATGTAGATCAGCTTGTCATCACTTGCCAGGTGAATGTGCACTTGTTGAGGGTGCCAGAAAACACTGCAAACAAGGAATTTCACACCATGTTTGTGTCTTCATTCATCAAAATTAAGCGTAGTCCCAGTAGTTATTATCATACCACACTACCTGGAGCATTTCCCAAGTAGGTGCATAGATAATTCAAATAGACAGCACACTTCCATACAACCTTGGACTGCATTGTCTTTGCTGAAGATTTAACACAACTGCACACAGGGTAACAGCATGCAGATACAAATTTTAGCTACAGTATAATGAGGTAAAACATGCGAAACCACCTATGGGTGACACAACACATCCATTCTCAGACTCTAATGCTGCTCTGGTTGTGGTTTCTGTGTGTACTGTAGGGCTCCTCCCAAGGCCGGAACCTCTGAGCTGGAGGTGATCTCCCAGCAGGTGGAGGAGGACAATCAGTGCGTGGCCCCTGTCCAGCTGGTTAGCTTCGCCTACAGAGACTTGCCTTTAGCTGCCCTGGACATCTCCCTCGCTGGATCCCAGCTCATCTCGAACCCAGACGAAGAGGACAACAGAGAAGGGTGCGTCCTACAAATCCACTCCGACACCACCCTTCACTTTCTGTTTGACCACAGTCAGTAAAACATTTTCTAGAGATGATTACATTAATAAGAAGTTGTGAGGGGTTTGGTCGGCCTGATACAGCAACTTGAGTGTGCTGGTCGTGTAGGAAAAGAGGCACTGTATTCAAGGAATGTCAACCTCATGAAACTGAACACTTTCATTGTTTGAAGCATATCAAACATAATACCTTTTGAGGAACAAATGATCGGTAGTAGCATGATTATCAGTGTGGTCTTTCTATAATTAATTTATATACTAACAAGCCCAAAATGTATTTACCCATTGATTGATGTTACAAATGTTTACCATCACAGTTAAGAAGATTCTAGAAAAATGGTAGCGGAGACTTTACTCTGCTTGTTGCTTAAAAGGGCTACATCCATAAATAGGGCAGAACCGCAATTACTACAATCTATAATCTACCCTGGCAGAGAAAAGCTCCGCCGTCACTCTCTCCATTGCTCGTTATTGCACATAGTAATGACACCTGGCATATTGAATCACCCCTCATTTTATATTAAAGTCCGGGAGTCGAGGATATTTGACGATGAATGTATTAGTGTCACCATGTTAAATGGACAATGTCTCCACTGATGTGTTCATTTCAGCTCAATGACACAGCAATTTCTCGCTAGCAAAAAGGCCTCGGTTCATAATGTTGAATTCTGGCACAAAACAAAGAGTGTTGTTAGCACTATAGCTTGCCTGAAATGTCAGAGCCCTTTAGCGGTGCTGTTTCTGTCCACGCATGAGGCCTCCTTGTCCAGGGTGCGTGTTGTTTTCTTCATCACCATACCGCCATGCTGCAGGGTCAGTACTTTCAGGACAGGACACGCCCCTGTTAGAGCACCCCTGTAGCAAGTGTCCATGGCTCTCCACTCAGGAAGTATGACTCACAACCCTGTGGCATGCTGTGATGCTGGCATCCATGCAGAGAAAGTCGACAAACAGCATAAGCTTAATTAGAGCATCCGGCATTTGGCCATGTCAGCTGACCATGTCCGGCTGGACTTTGCCCGGTCTGGCCCGGTCCGGGCCGATGGCTCTGTGGGACGGAGGGCAGGGACAGATGGGGCCTGTCCCTCTCACCTACTCCCTCATAGTACCTTATAGTTTTCTCACTCTCTTACTCACAAAAGGGACATAAAACGCACACATAACTATGCCACGACAGAGGGCAGGATCTGGCAGCCCAGCAAAATTATCATCACAGTGGGCACTCTCACACGGCACCATATGACACTGGTCCCCTGTGTTTTGGCATTGTACTGAGGAAAAGTCACACGGTGTCAAGAAAGATCTGTTAGGGATTTATCAAGTCAACAATGTGAATATTCTTCATCATGAAAAGTAGGTAGGCACTCATTCTGATCTCCGCAGAGTCCAGGGAGCTTGAAAGTATTCAGCAGACTAGTGAAAACAGTATGCAATCTGACGCCCATGTTCAAAGCATACTCAATGAGCTTTTTAGATTGGAATTTCTGATTTCTGGTCACGGGCATTCCAAGACAAACCTGTCATCACAGTTTCATACACGTAATATTCATCTTATGGAAGCTCTCTTGGGAAAAGCAACAGAGCCAGCTCATCACCACAGGTTCTGGCTGCTTTTGTGATTCGTGTAACATCAGAGGAATGACACAAAGGCGGGATGCGTTGTAGGCTGCAAGATTTAAAATTAATGAAAAATTATCAAAGGCCCCTGATGACAAAGTAATGAACCGAAGGATTTACTTTGCTCTGTTGATTCCGTAAACTATTTTCTCTTGTATATCGGAATGTGTAGTCACAGAGACTCCTCTGTATACTGTAGGCTAATTTTAGCACTTGATGGTGATCGTGTACAAGAATGTAAACCCACTTTCCTTGTGTTTTAGTGGCTTTGTGCTACAATTTTGGTGATTTGCATGACAGTTTGCTATCTCAAGCTACTACAGCTTACATTTCTGAGCTGTTTTTGTATCTCAGCTATGTCATTTTGTTGACGTGACTATCCTGTGGTGGTAGGTATATAAGTTTGAACATTAAATCACTGTTGTTCAATTTGTTATGTTTATATTGATCGCTGGTCAGTGCTTTGGTTTGAATCTAGACATGGTGAAAGGAAAAGCATGAAGGTCAAAGGATTAGCTTTATATCAATGGTCAGAGATGGGAAAAGAAAGGGATCATTATTAAATATTTTGAAGGTGAAGCATTGATTTTGTTTTCTTCCATATGGTTATGAAAAAAAGAGCAGAAGAATACACACCAGAGATGCGCATATATTCTTGCATGGCAGCTCCTCATGGCTCTTTATCAGGAGACGTGGGCGATTATGTAGGAGGTGGATGTTCTCGCGGACTACAAGGGGCACACGCAGTCCTTGCAGATTCTATGCAGTGGTGAGCTGCATAGAAATATTAATAGATTTTGGCAGCACCATCATCTCGAGAACTCGCTGGAAAGTCCAAGATGAGTGCGGTGTGATCTCACATCCACATTTGGTCAGTTAAAGATCGTCTCATTTGTATTATTAAAAAAAAAATCTATCTTTTGAATAGTGGATATATTTTTGGGGAAACTACAAAATAATAGATTTTTTCTTTTTTAGTGGAATTGAATGCTTTGTCATGTTTCTATATTCTGATTAAACTGTAGTGACCTAACAAACATAATAGACCAATAGACATGTACATTTGTTTTAACTATGGTTTTAATTGGAAGTTATTTTCTGTTGCCAAAAATTAGTTTGGGATATCACCAATACCTTTCTTCTACAGTCATTTCCAAACATGCCATATATCACATCGTACTTAGTCTTAAATTATAATAAAACTGTGTATGTTTTTACATATACTTTTTACGCGTCTAAACAAAGGTGCAGCAAAAAGGTGGTGTGTCGAGATTTTCCTCCACCTTAATCCTGACCTATTCCAGACTGGGAGGAGCTCAGTCTCTGTTCTGGAGAACATCTCCCTGCCTGTCCCCAGTCTCCAAACCCGTGCTGCAAATCCTGCGCTCCGGGGTTATCATCCCCAGATCAGCATGCTGCCCACAGCAGCAGCAGCAGCATATGCTGTTGATCTCCAGGGGCCAGGCTGAGAGGTGTGAGGCGCTGCAGCAATGACAGATGGTTCATATGGGTCAACCTGTCGCTTTGACTGGAGGAGGCAGAGGAGATAAAGAGAAGGATGGTGGGAGGATGACCCTCCTCCTCACTTTCATTCACAAAGCTGCCGGCTGCAGATCACAAGGAAATGGCTCCATTTGATGAATGTCATATCTCTCCGTGTGGGATTAACCCTGCGCCATGCATGTTGACAGCCACAGTTGCTGATACGATGTCGGGAGAAATGTTGGATATTAGATAAGCTTAAGTGTGCCAGCCTGGAGTGGTTACATTACTGGACAGACTTCCAATGAAATAAAGTTCCCTGGTCACTAAAATGCATTAATAAAACAGTATGTCAACATGCTCAGAATCATACCTACAGTAGGTTGACAATACCCAATGTTGAAGTATAATGGAATCATTGGAAAAATCTAGACTGTACAATAGCACTGACCGAACTCTCCTATGAATCTTGGCAGCAGCAATATTTCATGGGACTTTGGAACCATGGCCGTACTATACCTGTTCTGTGTTGATGAATGTCTGAAAAGAGAGCAGGATTTCTCCTCCTCCCCCCTGACTCTATTTCAAACACACAGAGGAACTGTCCTCTCCATCAAATTGGCTCTCTTGCCTGGCACCATGTGCGACACAATAGATGACATTTGAGTGCAGGGTTTGAGGGTTTGTTAATATTCACAGACATGCAAAGTGTGAGATTGCTTTTTAGGCTGAGAGCGAGAGAGATCAAGTGTCCTGGTGAAAAACCCATTTATCAGGGACAGCTTGTCTGCAGCGCTGCACATGGAGCCACATCCATCTCCATTTGCTTAGTATCTATGGCCCATTTCTCTGGCAAAGACTAGAGTCCCCTCTGCTAGGTTTTACCATGGTGTAAGATGCAAGGAGTGGAGAGATAATAGCTGATTGTGCTTGGAAACCAGTGTGAAGGTTTGGTTATACTAGAAAATTGGCTGCATTTTCATAAGAAGATAAAAAATAATTCACCTTCATTATTATTCAGAGGGAATACTAAGATAAACTTTATTTACTGGTATCTATGTTCGATCCGGCCTTTTTAATTTGATTTGTTAATTTACCGCAAAAGTGTTTGCTAATTTCCCAGGCGTGAGACTGTAAAAGATTAATAGTGATGAGACGTGGAAGGAAAATGTACAATTGATTACCTACGATAACTTCACTTTATTCAGCATATTTATTGCTTAGCTGGTTTTCCTCTCTCAGGGCTTCTTTGCTCTTTTTGGCTGATAACACAGATGACTCAGCAGTGGTCACACAGGAAAGAATTTAGTCAGTTGTTATGCCTTTGTCTTGATATTTAAGCAATCGAGATGGATGCTCCATCTGTGCTTTCTCAATAAAGATAAGCTCTGGAGTGGAAAAAAAAGAAATGTGAATTAATGAACTGCCTCCTCAAGTGTATCAAGTTAAAAGAACTTGTGTAAAAAGAGAGAACAGCCTGAATTGGTTGACATCCTCCCCCCTTTGCTGTTGGGTAGCCTGTGGGTGCACAGTGGTTGAAGTTTATGCTGGAAGATCCACTGGGCTGTATTATCATTACACAGAGAGAGAGAGTAATTGAGAGGACACAGAAAACCTGAGTCCAGAAGTATTATTTTCAAATGCTGCTGGAGTAGTATGACATTGCCCCTTCCACCTTCAAAGAATATACAATCGATTCAAAAGCTTTTCCCCAGTGTTCACATATTTCTTGCCAACAGTCAGGGAGATTCATGAGATGTCTGCCACTTGGAGAAAGAACATAGCTTGTCAAAATGAACAGATGTACTTTTAAAAAAAAACCTACTTATGTAGTGTCCTTACCTGCAGGTTGGACCCTCCAATTATTTAAAGGTTTACACTTTATTTTTTTCTGACTTTTATATATATCTTTGGTTGTGTTCTCGATACTTTCCCCTTTTCAAGCCTCTAAAAAACCTTCAGAATAATCAATCTGAGTTGAACTGCTCACAAGTCATGCTTTGGCCTTTAAGTGTCATATACACGTTAATATTTGGGGGTTAAGGACAGTGTTGCTGATATTGTTTTCACATCGTGTGTGTGTGTGTGTGTGTGTGTGTGTGTGTGTGTGTGTGTGTGTGTGTGTGTGTGTGTGTGTGTGTGTGTGTGTGTGTGTGTGTGTGTGTGTGTGTGTGTGTGTGTGTGTGTGTGTGTGTGTGTGTGTGTGTGTGTGCGTGTGCGTGTGCGTGTGCGTGTGCGTGTGCGTGTGCGTGTGTGTGCGTGCGTGTGTGTGTGTGTGTGTCATCATGGCAAAATGTGGTCATGGAGACATCCACTTAAGTCTTAAGAAGTAAAAAATGGGTGGTTTAGAGTAGTTTGCCAGATGGTTATATGCCAGTTTTATATCCAGTTTTTCCATCTGTCTGTGGACAGATTTTGTAATTGCCATAGCATTGGAACCATGCAAGCTGCAGTTACAAAACTTCACAGGTGTGTAGTTGAGATCAAAATGAAGGCAGAGTTTGCTGGAAGTAGGGAAGGGTCTATCGCCCCACCACTTCACACCCCTGTCTCGATTTGGTGTTGTGGCTCATGTGATCCTATTGCAAGATGGTCTCTAGTTTTTCCTAAAAATACATTTCAATTTTATAACAAAACCATAGTTTTCAGGAGTGCTTGGATTAATGAACAGTCACAAGGCTCTCAGTCTTAGTCATGTGGAGAAAACATTTTTAGACTCATAGCATGATTCATCATTCTGGGAGAAAACGTAATTGTGTGGCAGCTAACACAGGTCTGTACCCTGATGTGCTGGAGTGTTTCACCAAGCAAAGTTGCTCTGTTGTAAAAGTGCAATCAAGACATCAATCAAGATTTCCCATCAATTATTTAGAAGCCTCGCACAGCAGTGCAAAGCGTTCACAGCGACACTATTTTAGGCTTGCCTTTGCAAACATTGCGAGGGAGAGGTTGGTATTTGCAAGTGTTCATTGCTTGTTTTGTGTGTTTGTGTGTGTGTGTGTGTGTGTGCGTGTGTGTGTGTGCGTGCGTGCGTGTGTGTTCTGATCAATACCTCAGACGAGCTGATAGTCTTTCAGACTCATTACTTCTGAATGAATTTTTGCCTTTTCTCTCCCTCCATCTCTTAACACACAATCAGAGCACCTTGTAACTTGTACCTAATGAGTTTAAATTGTATTTTATCCCGTCTCAATTACAGGAGGCAGTATAATGAAAGAGATGCTCCTTGTGATAGGCTCCCCACCTCAGTGAGAGTTACTTAGTTGCCATTTTGCCGCAACGGCCGCTGTAGCCGGCATCATGTACAGCATGCCTTCACTTCCATCTGAGGCCACTATTGATCGGTCTCATGATCTAATCCCGTCGCTCTGCACTGCTGTCCGGCGCACTTCGATCTACCCTCAGTACTGCAGCTGCTAGCCTGTTGATGTCTTTATGAACCTGTCCACAGCATATGCCACCCTGCATCTCTCATTTCCTCCACACAACCTTCTTTACTGTGTGTGTGTGTGTGTGTGTGTGTGTGTGTGTGTGTGTGTGTGTGTGTGTGTGTGTGTGTGTGTGTGTGTGTGTGTGTGTGTGTGTGTGTGTGTGTGTGTGTGTGTGTGTGTGTGTGTGTGTGTGTGTGTGTGTGTGTGTGTGTGTGTGTGTGTGTGTAGGTGTGTGTGTGTGTGTGTGTGTGTGTGTGTGTGTGTGTGTGTGTGTGTGTGTGTGTGTGTGTGTGTGTGTGTGTGTGTGTGTGTGTGTGTGTGTGTGTGTGTGTGTGTGTGTGTGTGTGTGTGTGTGTGTGTGTGTGTGTGTGTGTGTGTGTGTGTGTGTGTACCTGCCGCGACCCTGGGAGAGAGTGAGGTGATTTCCTCCACCACTACAAGGAGCCTCACTTCCATAAATACTTCAGGTCCTCAGCGTTCAAGATTTAAAGTGATTTTCCTAAAATTAAGTTTCTGAGCTTGGAGTAATCCATCACTGCCATTTTTCTTTACAGGTTTATTAAATTAATACCTTTTCTGCCCGGCTTGTGGGAGAGGTCTGAATGAATTATGATTCCACACAGTGTGAGTTAAATCATGCTTTTCAGTCCTGAAGGTAAGTGAGGTGTCTCTTGGTGTGTGCGCTGCTCATTCCGTCTTTTAACTAATGGCCTACAAATGTCCGATGACTGTGTGTTGGGCGTATCATTAGGTAAATGTTTCTGTTTCTTGGCTCCCCTCCACCGGCAGATGGGGTTTGACATTGTTTCTTGGGAACAAATTGGTTAGGGAAAGTCTCCGTGGTACCTGCTAATGATACCATTTCCCTCCACCGCCTCTTTGTCACCCCAGGTGCTAATCGGTTGGCATTGGCTTATACTGAGGGTTGCTGCAGAAGGCTGAGTTCACGGTTCACCTCTGGGAGGGCATTGACACAATATGGCAAAGCTTCAGCCACTCTACTGACCTTGGTGAAGGATGGAGTCGAGGTGTAGCTGTGCTACACGTGCAAAATTATGTCACTTACCAGAATATCCTCTTTTTAGTTCAAGGATAACTTCATTTTATTTTAGTATTATTGTTATAATTTTTGCCATGATTCCTAATCACCAAAGTCAATGCTAAGATCTGGGGAAATGGGATAATTCATTGTTCATTTTTCAAGAAAAATACCAATTCAGTTCAGTCCAGCTCCTCAAATATGAGCATTTTTATTGTCTTATATCATGGTAAAGTGAACAGCTTTGCATTTTGGACTGGGATCCTAGCAATTAACAAGTGCTGTTATGTTGTAATTAATAACAATTACTTAATTTAATCACGCTAAATAAGACCCAAGTTATAATAAACCGGAATAATCCTTTCACTCAATCTGCATCTTCCTCTGTTCTTTCTTTCTGATTTTTCCTTCTCCAACTCTCCCTCCTTCCTCCCTGGCTCTCTCTCCAGTTCACTTTTGGAGGAGTCCCAAAGCCTTTGAACCGGCTTCACCCAGTTTCCTCTCTGTGTTTGCCTCTTCCATTCTGAGCTGAACCAAGAGGAGAGCAGAATAAATTGCATCCTATTTTGTCCTCTGACAGACATTGCCCGTAGCTTTCTATCTATGGGGGACAGGTGACAACAGATAGCTGCTATTTAAAAAAAAAAAACCTATTGTTTTTCTCAGTGTTGCCTCAGAGAAACGACAGCAGCAACAAAAACAACACACACATAAGTCTGGATTTCTAAGAGTATATCTGAGTAGCAATGTGGTGTGTACGTGGGATGCAGAGCTGTGACTGGAAGGGAAAGCCCGGAGAGTTGTCATTATTTATTGACCATAAATCCCGGTGAGTCTCAGTCAGTCACATTCTCTGATTGGTGGAACTTAAAGTGGAGAGTACAGATGGATTTAAGGCAGGTCCGACACTCACATCTTCAGGCACAATGTACCTGGACAAGAGACAAGCACATGAGGGACACTGGGACACTCTAAACTGATGGAAAATATATTAGCAATGTAGAAGGAAAGTATATAAACCAGTAGCTGCTTAATCTTTGGTAGGAATGCCATATTCTGGGATTCAGGAATCCTAAGTGTCTTTGTACTAACCCAAGTTTCTCCCTCACCCCTTCACTCTGATGCTCTCTCTAGCAACCGGCCAGCCAGGTGCAACTGCAGTGTCCAGGTGGTGCACATGCAGCCCCACTGTCATGTCGAGAGAGCTACATCATGCAGTCAGCCAGCCAGACAGACAGCCAGCTAGCTAGTCAGTCATCCAGAGCTCTAATAAGAATAGAGCCAGCAAGTTAACTGCCGGCCTATACTTAGCATAACAGTCATCCAGATGGGTATTCAGCTAGTCAGTCTGCTAGCCAGTTTTCACCCAGAGACCTCTCCTGTCACCCAATGAAGCAGAGGGGAGCAAACAAAGGGGCCTAATTTCTCCAGAACCACTCTTTACTGACCAAAACATTATATATGCGTACATATCTGTACTATGTGATACATAGTAATACTGTATATACAAATCTAGAGTAAATTAGACTATAGCTGTTCCGCTATTTCAGGCATTAACTCTATTAATGCTATATACCCTTGTATGTATACAAGTGAATCCTGATAAGACAAAAGCAAATTATTTAATGCTTTATTGTGGATTACAAGAGATACCATAAGTAAAGTATAGTAAGTAGACTGCACTGCTTGATGATGCACGAAAGGAGAGCTTTAATGTGAAGAGGAAGGTTGTAGAAAATGCCAGAATATACGGTTTTATGAGGAAAGGGGCAAAAAAAAGTAATGACACTATCAATTCATGATCGGAATTACTCAACACTAATATATTATCTCTGTTCCAGCAGAACATGTATTTATGCGTCACGTTAAATTTAAGAGTGTGAGTTATGTTCAGCATGCATGCTCTGAATCTGTATGCAGAATAGTGCCCTCTGCTGTAAAATATTTAGATGAACGTTTACTGACAGAAAATGGAGCAAAGTCAAGGTTGAATACAACTCACGATTCGTGTATCTCGACGTTTCTTGTGTTTTATTGATTTGACCTTGCGTGCTGCCTGTCAAAGCCGTACTCTGCACCGGTATTACATTTTAAAATAACACCGCAACAACGCCCACCATTTATCTCTTTGATCCCACAGCTCTTTTAACCTCCTTTTCTCCCCCTCTCTGTCTCTCACCCTCTCCCCCCGTCAGGTCGAATTGGCTGAAGCCATGCTGTGGGCGAAGGGCAGCGCTTTGGCAGGTCTGTCTGCTGTCGGCGGGCTTCAACTGTTTCCTGGTGGCCTGTGTCATTCTGGTGGTGCTGCTGCTGACGGTGGAGCTGCTCATAGACACCAAGCTTTTGCAGTGTGAGTTGTAGAAACCAAGACAGTGTGAAGTGAAACTATCACTATAATAAGGATGTTGATGTTTGAGGAAATGATACTAGGGACATGGTTTGTTACAGTCATTGTTTATGGTCCTGGCTGGCTTGCAGTTGCATTCTTGGAGAGGGAGATAAATGGACCTTTCAGCAAAATGTTTACTAATTGCTATGCAAAAGCATTGGGTCGACACATGGGCTTGAGATGTTTGACAAGCACTTAATTAGCACAAAAACTAAGCTGCAGATAGATCATGTACTCCTCATCAACTGAGCTGCAGTTTGGATGGAAGAGTATCTGGCAAAAGATATATAACTATATAGAGTGTTAATATAGCTATGAAGCAAAGAATGAAAAACATTTTTCTTTTTACAATGTGACAGAAGTCTGTTGCAATGTCATAGTTGAAGGTGTTTCTTTAATTAAGGATAGGCACCATTTACCTGCACCTTGTAATATAATGCAGACAACAGATGTTGCCAATATACTGTAAATGAGCAGCACACGGTCACCTACCTTTTTTGGCAAGCCTTTATTTTATAATAGCCAATCATAAAGTTAACAGTGTTATATTGAATATGCTTAGCAGATGGCAACATAGAAAGTCAACACTATAGGATACAATAATATATAATACTATACTTATTAGAGCTAGACCAATATATCAGCCAATGTTAGCGTTTTACAGATATATTCAATTCAATTTATATGTCAGCCAATAAATAAGATCATTTATTTGCTAAAAGAAGCGAGGTTTATCTACCACTTGCAAGATGTTGGATTGCGGTCACATTTCTTTTCAAATTAAAGTGATCCTCATCACTAATAGTCAGTAATACATTTGTTTAAAGAAAGAAAATATGTATAGAACTTTTTTGTTTTTATTAACTCTCTTAACTATTATACCTTTAACCTTTTTGATTGACGGTCTGATGAATAAATAAAACCAATTGACTATTTTTGATCATTAGGCTCTTTGAATTTGGGCATAAACTTGTTAGGATTGATGATCGAAAACGACAACAATGATCTTAAGGATGATGACAGTCCCATCTATCAACGGTATAGCACATGTTCAGTATTCATGTAACTGTACCTACTGTCCCCCAGATGGAATAGTGGAACTATACTATACTATGATGAAAAATGTTGATGGTAATATAATTCAGGAGGAGGTATATATATATATATATATATATATATATATGTGTGTGTGTGTGTGTGTATATCGTATGAGTCTGTGTCACTGGTGATCTATCCTGGGACTTGAGGCTCTGATCAATCATGGTCTGGGGAATGCAATCCTCCTATTAGTATTCCACAATTAACACAAAATGTCAAGTAGTCGAAATACCACTGTGACCCAGGTCACCACAGTATCACCTTCATCTATATCATCTGGTATGGTGGAGACATCCTCATTTATCATAAGTGGAAAGTCAGGGGTCAACACTGTTTTGCGTTACAGGGCTGAGTGAAGAACACATATGGCAGAGATGTTGATCCTGCAGTATCCAAGTGCACTCAAGTCTTTACTGTTCCCCTGGGATTGACTGACTGACTGACTGACTGACTGATTGACTGACTGACGGACGAACTAGACAGGGCAGACAAAATAAAGTAAGACAAATGGGTGAAGGGAGATTAGCGGACAAAGAAATTAGACAATACAGAGTTGGCTGGTGGATGTGTGGGGAGGACTTGAAGAAGATGAATGGACTGATAGACAGATCACTGAACACTGCAAACAAGGACAGATGGGGGCGGGAGGTGGCGCGTGAAGAGAATAGCCTCAGCTGACAGCCAAGCGCTGTTCAGGCTGTCCTGATGAGCCTGATGAATATCCAGGAAAGCTGCATGCATGTACAGTGTGTGTTGAATTCATATCTTCACACCTCCGTCTGTGCATCTATGTGTGTGTTCATTAAAGCTTTAATGTGCCTTGTCAATGTAAAGCAGCGAGTAATATCTGTTAGAAACAAACAAAAAAATACATTGGTTGTTCTTTTTTATTCCTGCAGTTAATAATGCATTCCAGTTTGCCAGCATCATCCACTGGATCAGCCTGGCTATTCTCTCCGTGTTCTTCACTGAGGTGAGTCTCACTTACAGCTGAGGCAGCGGCCTGTAGATTAATGCTACGTTGGGCAGTATGCGGGGCCAGTGAAGTACACCGACATATCCTCATTGGAATACTAACAACACCAGGAAACGCCCCATGTCCTTTGTCCCAGCAGGATTAGATTTTGATTAGTAGTAGAGGTGAACTTGTGTGCAGCTTCATTAAAAGTGTACTGAATGGAAGTTACGAAACTGAACAACAAAGATCTACATCATTATTTGGGAAGAAAAAAAAACATGTGTAACTGGTATTGTTAAAGCTGGCACCGTTGATCCCTCTCGGGTTATGCAATTGATCCTCAGCACAAACACTTTGGAATGCAGATGGAGCTTTTTTGTGCAGCTAGTTTTAAATATTTTCAAGGCCTCAGGTATGCTCTATTGATTACCTTTTTCTTTTTTTTTACAGCCAGCAACATTTGTCTTAGTTCTCTACACTTGACCACCCCACTGTTTTTACCCCACAGTGATATGTTGAATGAGAAGAAACAACAGGGTGGCTGGTTTCTGCTCCAGTGCAACCCTCAATATGTGAAATGAGGATGGGGGCTAGGGGCTGGCAGAAGACGAGCAGAGACAAAGGGAGAGTTGTTTGCCCTCTGCAGCCCCTGCTGCGTCAGCAGAAGGAGCTAAATGCGGTGTCTCTAATTGTTTGGATGAAATCCTATTGTGTCACCTGTGATGTGTATGAATATGATGTCACTGACAAATTACTAGAGGATGGATAACAGAAATCTGACTCGCAACTGAAATTGCCATTTTGACTGGGACTGTCAGGTTTATTATTGGGAATTACTGTTCAGCCTCCATCATCCAGTCTCATTCTGTTGAGCTGTCATTGTTTTGTTCCATCTCACCCTGTGTAACCTGCTCTATCTCCATCTCTGTCCCTCTGTGTGTCTCAGACGGTGTTCAGGATTGTGGTGCTGGGGATATGGGATTACATAGAGAACAAAGTAGAGGTAAGCTCCCATGGGTCCCATTAGTCCTGTTACTAAGGGCCCCTTTCACTGCAGTGTCATTCCCTCAATGACATATCAATTGAAGCCACAGACATAACAGTAGCTATATGTGTGTATTTTCTCAGGTGTTTGATGGAGCTGTCATCGTCCTCTCTCTGGCCCCCATGGTGGCCTCCACGGTGGCCAACGGCCCCAGCAGCCCCTGGGATGCTATCGGTCTCATCATCACTCTGCGCATCTGGAGGGTCAAGAGGATCATTGATGGTGAGGCTGGGAGGGGCTTGGGGCTAATGTCCTCTGCATCCTGTCCTTTACTGTCAGGTCGCAGAGATAGATACTGCTGTGTGCTCTCTGCGGTATCGGCTACATTGAACCTTGGGGTTCTTTGCACAATTATTTTTCCGTCTTTTTTTAAAATTATTTTTCACCAGGTAGGAGATTGAAGCTCAAATAATTGTATAATATAGGAACACAGAGTATTTTATTTATTGGGAAGAATTTTTACAGTGTTGCTCCCCCTTGTGGATTTTAAATATAGTTCAGTACTATATGTACTATGTTCAAACAACACCACCACAAAGTAATGCCTAAACTGACACGACCTAAAAGACTGAACATGACTGAAGCCTCACAATGGTAACATCGTTTGCAGTATCCATTGTGCTGTTATTTTGTTTAGGTTGTGGTCTAGGGAATTTGGAGAATATGCACATGCTGTCATTTAAACAAAACAGTGGTTGACTGATATTTAGAAACAGTGGGCTGCAATAATACACAATGTGCAAGATGTGATTTGGAAGATGAATTGATGAAGTGAATGTTGTAGTAAAATTGACTATAATACACCCTGTTGTTTTAGCCTACGTGCTGCAGGTTAAGGTGGAGATGGAGCTGGAGATCCAGCAGTATGAGAAGGCCAAAGCGTTGAGGGAAGAACAACTTGACCGTCTCACTCAGATCTGCCAGGAACAGGCAGTATGTCATTATCTCTTTCTACAATTTATAGCTGCATGCAACCAGCAGAGGGCAGACAAGCTCTATGCAGGATATTGTACTCAAAGCAGTGTAAAAGATTGATTCCACATTATCGCTGGATAACTTTTACAGAAGTCTTGTGGATATCAGATAGCCAACACTGTGCATTATCTCGAAGCAATCGATTGACTAT
Organism: Echiichthys vipera; assembly: GCF_963691815.1. Lineage (NCBI taxonomy): Eukaryota > Metazoa > Chordata > Actinopteri > Perciformes > Trachinidae > Echiichthys > Echiichthys vipera. Next base: position 12,354,206 of record NC_139832.1, on the reverse strand, counting down.
TTTAAAATGTAATAGTGATAGTTCTAATATTGTTTGTAAGACATATTAGTGGGCCGAAGAATGACTTTAACTTTATAAGTGCAACTGTGAGTGTGTCCACTGAGTGCTCTGCATTGCTCAGATGTCGCCACAGAGAAGAGTGTTTACTGTATGTCCAAGAGTTATAGTGCAGCTGTTAGAGAGGTTGGAAATGTGTGGTTTGACATAAGTTTAGTGTACTTTGTATATATAAAGTGATGTAACTGTGATGCAAGCAATGCAGCTACAAATAAAATGCTTGGACAGAAGTGGATGGAATATAAGAGAGTGTGTTGTTAGTGTTAAACAGTCTTAAAGGTCTGTGTGTTTTTTACTTTGTAGAGTTTTCTCCAGTTATGCGCTTTCTTTTCCTTTCAGTTTGAAATTAGGCAGCTGAGGGCCCACCTGGCCCAGCAGGACCTGGATCTGGTGGCAGAGCGTGAAGCAGCCATGCAGATCCATCACATGTGGGGTAAACAGAGCAGCAGTTTCCAAGAGGTGGATGGACTGGCCCCTGGGGCCTCCGAGCATCACGGGCAAGCTAAAGCTAGAGAGCCCCGGGGGTCTGCAGGTAACCGTCTCGAACACCCAACTTCATTGTATTACAGGCTATCCAAGACCTCTGTGTACACAAGGGGGGATCCAGGCTGTGGTAGATCATGTCCCCACAAAGTGCATGGTTGAATGCAGACACTCCCTTAGTGCCTCTGGCCTTTCAAAGTAAGAGATGGCTGAAGTGTTTGTGGAGTTGCATGTTGGGAAGATTAAATTGAGAAATCCTTCCTCATCCTAAACAACCCACCAATGTGTCAGAAATAACACAATGCTAAAAAAAATTCAAAGGAATGTAACATATAGCCTGTGAATGTTCTCATTCGTCCAGGTCATCGTTATCCTCAAAGCAATTTCAGTCAAAAGCAAATGGACTGGTTATTTGTCTAGGAAGGCGTTTCATCTCTCATCCAAGAGGCTTCATCAGTTCATGTACGCATCTGACCAGGCTGGGACTGGTCCAGCCTGGTCAGATGCGTAACGTCTCCCTAGACAAATAACCAGTCCAGTTGCTTTTGACTGAAATTGCTTTGAGGATAATGAAACATATAGTTTCAGAGACCTTTTAAGGTTATTGAAAGTATGAAAAAAAATAATTATCTGAGCATATCCCTGCAAACCAGACACCTCTGTCAATAGTAAACAGCCCCTCCACTCCATGAAGCTCCATGCTGAACGGAAGGACAGTGTTTTAATAGCTGGTGTCCTCTTTTCAAAAATATTCGTTTCCCAGTCCACATCACCATTCTAGTGCCACACCAGGACTATAAACCTTTCATACAGTGACAGCTCATAACTTACAGGACTTAAAGCAACAAGGCGCTGACGTCAGAGCTCAAAACACTTTTTATTTATCAAAGCTATAAATCATAGTGTGACGTGCCATACATCTGAACTACAGTGTTTCTAGTCAGACATCCTTTTAACTGGGGCTGCTCCTCCTACACTCCTGGTATTGATCATCAGGAGATGGTCCCTGTCCCTGTAAAGACTGACCAATGAACAGCACCTCTTGAGACATTCAGAAAATGTATGTGATCCCAAACATAAATTAATTAAACCCATCGGACTGTCCTGTGGGACCTTGGATAGCACTTATAAGAAACTCGTGGGCTGATTTAGTATCTGGGTACCACATCCACACTAAATGTTGCACAATAATGCTGAAAGTTTGTTAATTGATCAATTAATAGATCAACCATTTTTTTTATTTGTATTTGAGGATTAGTTGATTACTTATCTTTCAAGCACCATTTAGAAAACATTTACCAAATTCACCTTCTGTAATATGAGGTTTTCTGCTTTATACGATTGTAAAAATGGATACCTTTGGGTTTGGGGCGGTTGGTCAAACAAAACCAGCAACTTGATCAATTGATTAACTAAAAATTAAAATAATATTTAGTTGCACCCCTATATTTATGTTTCATGAGCTTTCTAAGTAGTATGCAAATATGTAATAAATGGTTTATAACACTAGAAATAAGACATTTTTAAGTGTTTATTACAGTTGTACACAAGTTTTACTACATTATCATTCATTATCTGTTTATACATCAGCCTCCACTTATGGGTGCCCACAGGAGTAGATATAGTTGTTAAGGATCACATCTACAGCATATTGTGTTATAAACCGCTTATTAAATGAATGCAAAATTAAAGGACTTTAAAGTTGCCGCTTTCTGTTATGTAACTATAACCAAGTTGTATGGATTCTAAATAATTGAAAAAGTTACTGTTCAAACATTGGACTGTGAAACACTACCTATGATTCACTTGCCTTCACTTTGTCGTAGGCAAATTACATAAGTGGCCATTTTTTATCCTCTTTAGCTCACCATGGTCAAGATGACATGAACAACTACATCAGTCAGTACTACAGTGAGGCAAGCAGTGGTGAGCATCAACAAGATCCTGCTTCACTCTTTTCTACAGCCTGTGTAGTACCACAATATTTATTAACCCTGTGCATCATGTGTTGTTCTTGTAGATATGGGGATCCCAGACCCTGCACGTGTCATCACCACAGCAGCCATAGACGTCCACCTTCCTAACAACCCCAGCCAGCTTCCCTCCTCTTTGGTGAGTGTCGACGCCGTGCCGTCCAGTCGCTTGCAGCGCACCGGCAGCTCGGTCAGCGAAGCCTCCACCACCACAGTGTCTCGCAGCAGCTTCAGTGCCCGCCAGCACAGCATCAGCAGCCACACACTGGGCTCCACCACAGACTGCAGCTCCACAGTTCGAGAGGCCTCCACCTCCACAGATTACAGCGACCAACGCTGCTACCCTCCACCATACAGCAGTCCTCTGGCCCTGGGCACTCAGCCACGAGGAAGTCCTAGTGCTGTAATGCAGGAACTGCTCTCCTCTCTGTCCGAGAACTCCTGTCTCACCCAGAAGGGCCTGGACCCTGTCAACCTTAAACCACCAAGCCCGGCAGGATCCACCAAAACCAGCCCCGAGCTGGACCACAGGGTCAACATCTACAACAAGCGGAACCAGGAGAGCAGAGTCGGGCTGCACTCCAAGCCTCTCATCCATTTGCAGGGCAACGAGCCTCTTCTAGAGGAGAAGTACAGGATGATGGAGCCAGTAGACGCCCCGGTCAACCGTCTGTCTGAGACATAAGACTTTGCCTGACGAGGAACTTCACAGGACTCGCTCCTCAGATCAACCGCAAAAATTAACTCTTGTCGAAACTCCTGTGTTGTTAGGAGTCACTGGCACGTGAACAGTATGTTTGTCATCCTCTCTGTACTGTTGGGAGTGAGAGGATGAACCTGCCAGAGCAGCACAAAAACAGAGGGCATGGAAGTCTGGAGGGAGCAGATTCGTTCAGGCACCACTTATCAGGAATTGACACTCACAAAAAAACTTTTTGAGTCAATGAATAATTTTACCAAAAGAAACCAGCAACAGGGCTCCAGCCCAAAAATTTCAGACAACTGGTCTGCTAAGAAAAAAAACAGAATGGCTTTTGATATATGTTGAGTTGTGGTTTGATTTCTAGGAAGTGAAACCAGTGAGGGGATGGTGCTGAGGGCTTAGTTCCTCTGGTACACTTTGTAGGAACTGTAGGGATGCTGGACAGATGAGATTGTGTATTGGAGGGTCACAAATGGTGAATCACTTCCTGCAAGCTACAAGGCATGGATTTATCACGTGCAGATGTATCAGCTGTTTTGATAGTCAGTCTCTCCAAACTCACTAAGAACAGTCCTCTTTGACGGGACTGCTGCAGGGTACATTGGATCTGTCTCTACTTCTTTCTTATCTTTGTCTTTCTATATTAGCAACATTTTTATCTAAATTCTGAGTGCGGCAGACTTATGAATGGTGGATGATTTAAGTGATTCAGAGTTTTTATCCAGGTGCCATGACTGGAATCTCAACAAACCCAGCTGAGTCAGTGTTTACTGATATTTTGCACACTACACCATGTCCCACATGCAACAAAATCATTGAAAAGCTACCTGCACATGATAAATTTGCTATCGTTCAGGTCTAAAATATTACATATTTATTGTTTGAATGTTTGGAAGCTGTGTAAATATTACAGAATGGGTTTATCACAGCCAAAAAAAAATAGTGTGGTATTTGAAGTGGAGCTACAATAAAATGTTGAAAAGAAAATTATAGCATGAACCTTCAAGATTAAATATTGAAACGATCCCTGTTTATTGTACTGTGAACAGGCATTTTCTATCTTGATCATGGAAAAAGGGCATTGCAAAATAAATCCAATAAAGAGAAATCATGGCAAATTGAAAAACAGTAGTTATTTGTTGCCGATTTAATACATTATTTTCAAGAGCATCTCAGTGAGTACACATCCTCTAGGTTAGCATGAAGAGCTACATGTTACAGTCAGTGTCACAGATTTCCTTTGTTGTACCAGAAAATTAAATACAAATTGCAAACCCATGTACTACCAAAGGCATAAACACCACTCCCAGGTAAGTATAGTATTCATAAAAAACTGGCATTTATTTCTCAATTGAGAATACTCTTCTGTTTCCAGTCAGACAGAAGAGGTTGATGAAAATTATTTCTGCACGCAAACACTCACTTCAGCTTCAGAAAAGCATTAAGGCAGAGACTATGTGGTCGCTCTCTAGTCTTCTTACTGCAGGCTCCAGCTGTGCGATGGAAATGTGTGGGTTTCTCTTCACTTCAGTTGTTCAGTCATCTCAGGAACAGCCTGAAGACGAAAAAAAGTGTAGACACTTAAATACAATATTCTACCAAGATTTTACACTGACATTATCACAGTTCCTAAAAATGAAAATAAAATGTAGTCATTTAGTTGAAGTTCTGTTCTGCATTTATATCTTCTGAGACCACTTGAAACATTTCCAGGCTTTACATGTGGGGATAAATGTTCTCCAGCGCCTGTCATTTTCATCCCTTGCATATTCCATAAAATAAGATTTACGAGCTTACTAAACAAACCATCATGCATGGTGGTGCTCACAGTATAAAGGAGCACACGGACTTTCATCTGAGATTTATCTGAGGCTGAAAACATTTATCACAGAGTTTGCAAGGTCGACAAATGCAGAGAAAGATTCTACAGGGGAAAGAATGACACGCTGATAATGCCAGTTGTGTAGTTTCGAAGAGGACGAATTCAGAAAGCCTTTTATAGTAAATATGAAAACAAAATTATTCAAATGGCTCTCCTTGTGAGTCGAGCAAATTCGGAACTGAATTATCAGCCACTGTGTGAGTTGGTCTGAGGTATCAACTGTCCATTTGAGGGAAAAGTAGAAAGCCCATCCATTTTAATCAGCTATCTGAGGAGTGATCACATGTAAGGTGATCTCACCCAGTCGGTCGCAACTCTACTGCCACTGGCTATTATTACTAATCACTTCTACAGAGTTTGTCAGGACACCTGGGCTGCCCATGCACTACTGAGGGGCTAAATAAAACATGACCAACAGGACACACATGAAAATATAACCTACTAGCCTTTCACAAGCAGCACTGGACTCCAGTGTTAAGTCATGCCAACACTCCTGGCTCACTATCTCCAAGTACCGACTAGATACGAGAAAGCAACCAAGCATGTAAAAAGCCTGGCAGGTAGAGCTGAATACACAACTGAAGCCAACTTTTAAATGATTATTGACCACTTTTTTTTATATCTTCTGTCTGGGATGCTAATGTGTTTCTGTTTGCAGAGCATGCTCAGCCACAACTCTCCTCTGATTAATTCAAGAACTTAATAATTCAACAGTTGCACATTTCCATTCGGTGGAATAAGGCATCGTGCAACATTTATCAGTGAGAAAGCAAATGTTATACTCTAACTGTCACTCTGGACTCTTGGCTATCAAACAGTCTGGGCAGGAGGTGCATGAGTGCCGACTCAACCCAGACACTTACCTTGAAAAGATCAGCGACCAAACCGTAGTCAGCCACCTGGAAAATGGGAGCCTCTGGGTCTTTGTTGATAGCCACAATAGTCTGAATATAAAAAACATGTACACAAAAAATATGTATGAACTGTCTGAAATGTTTATTGCCTGTGTCTAATGCTTAATCAAAAGCACATAAATCATTCAATTAAACAAAATGGAATTTGGACTTATTACAGAATGTCACAGAAACATCCAAACATCATAGTTAAGGTAATGGTAACCAAAGCTGTGTTTGATATGTATATATGCAGACACAACTTGCAACTTCAAACTGTATCTCATGTAGTGCTAATTCCTTGGTAGCAAGGCAACAGCTAAATTATGCCAAATGCCTGTGACCAAACTGGAGAGGCTACTCGATACCATCAGTTTTCATTTGACATTTTGTTCCGTTTAAAATATGGGGGAATAAAAACAGGTAAAAGAGAATGTGTGGAAAATAATGGTTAGAAAGGGGAGGTTGGGAAAACCCTTTCATGTGGCTCCAGTAACTCTACCTTGCTATCTTTCATTCCAGCCAGGTGTTGGATAGCTCCAGAGATACCAACAGCAATGTACAACTCCTGTGGACATGAACAGAAGACAACCAAACAAGTGTTACTTGCTTTTAGACACAAAGTGTAATCTCAGGCCTTTAGAAAAGGTACACCTTTAGAAATACATTACAACAGAGATGAGTGACAGTACAATGACCTCAGGTATGTGATCTATTAGAGGGCGCTTCTGGGGCGAGTGTGCAAAGGGTCAGACATCCGCATATCTCCCCAAACCCGCAGAGTAAGTATCTCTGCCATATTAATATTTCAGTGCTTATTAAATGTTTCAGCTGAAGTCTGAGGAGAGCAGAGCATCAATGTGTGGACACAGTAATGTTCCATAACTGCAGAATAAAACCACATAATCTGCAAGTTTCCATTTTTACATTATCAGTTTATAAAACACGACATATCCCTATGAGATTACGTTTAGACGATTCAAAGCAAGGTGCTTTGGGCCATTCCAACTGAATCTTTATTTTTATTAACTAAAATACTTTAAGACAAAAATTAAATTTGTGTGGTTCATCAGTGACTTCTTTAATCACAATTAAAGACCAATTAAATCAATAAATACATCTCCGGATTTAATTAACTAACAGTGGAAAGAACCTTGATGTGACCTGCATTTTACCACTACAATCTTAGACACCACCAAGCTACTTTTAAACACACTCTTTTCAGAGACTAACTATGGTTCAAATAGATTGATTCTGATAAGCTTTACAATAATATATATTGTATTTTAAATCAGCAGAGAAGAGATTATCTTGCATGCAATAAAATGTGAATCTTTCATTTAACTGAAAACACATTTTTTAGATTGGTATACTAGATTATATTTAAATCAACTTAGTCAAATTCAACAAGCTTGTCATAACATTTGGAAAATCCCATTTGGACAGTCTGGCCCGGCCTGAGGCTCTGACCAGACATCCACTGCACTCTGCTTTAATGGATCAGCTAAATCATTTAGGGCCCTAAATGTGCCATCGAGTACATTTTGCAGAGCCTAATGTGTGGATAATCACAGCTGGAGTAACCCCGGCTGAATCGCATAATGGCAAGTTAACCTTTTTACAAAGGGCAGAGCAGCCACCCTGATCATACTGAATTGCAAGCATGCTGTGTAAAGGCAACCGGGCATTTGTCAAAAGCAACAGATTTGTCCACTCAGCTCTGATTAAAGTGTTTCCTGCCTACATGTTTTGAAGATAACTGGTAAAGTGTGCTGATTATTTGCATCTTGCTGTAAAAGATGAAGTAAATTTAAAAAAAAAAAAAAACACTTTAGAAAACGTACCGGTGCTACAATCTTGCCTGTCTGTCCAACCTGCATGTCATTGGGGACATAACCAGCATCCACTGCTGCTCTGGATGCACCGACTGGAAAGAGAATGTTATGAAATTTAAGCTCTATGTTACTAAATAAATACATTTTTAAAAAGCTTAAAAAGTAAGGTAATCCATAACACAAATTTATAATCTCATTCTACCTGCAGCATTCATCTTGTCAGCAAGGTCATAAAGAAGTTTGAAGTTTTCTCCACTCTTCAAGCCCCTTCCTAGGAAAAGAAAACATCAGTATGAATTATGTTTTTGAAAAGCACACATGCCAACAAACTCTCTACAACCTCCACTGACTACTACAGACAGAGGAAGGTTTTCAAACAAATGGTGACATTGCTTTGGCCATATTTTGTAATTCAGATCACAAAAGGGTTTCCCACCTCCTGACACCACAACCTTAGCGCCGGTCAGATCCGGACGGTCACTCTTTGTCAGACTCTGTTCCACCCACTCAGAAATTCCAGCGGGAGAAGTAGCAGCAACTGTAGTCAACAGATGAGAGGGTCATAAATTACAAGGGGGAACATTGTATAAAAATACATTTGTCAAAACCCTTTGTAGTTGTTTCTTTGTAGTTTATCATTATGAAAACAACATTAAAAGAGGTTAATTAATTACCTCACAAAGACCGACAACAACACATCATTAATATCAAGTCATGCACTAACTCAGAGCACTCTGGATGAATCTGTAAGATACTGTACCATCTTCTGATGCAGCACTTCCTCCCTCTGTTGGAGCTGCCTCAAAGGATGTTCCTCTGACAGTGAAGACCTTGACCGACTCATTGCATTTCACAGTGCTGAGAGCATTTCCTAATATAGAAAATATTAGTGCACAAAAAAAAAATCATCAATGAAAATTTACAAGAGCCAAATCCTGTTGAGTATTGGGTAATGTATTTTTCAATCTGGACCGTATTTCACCATGTATTTCTGTGTAAGTGACTCGTGTCAGCAACTGCTTTTGAAATTGGTCCAGTATTGAGCCTGATCACTGCGGCCTGACCATTGTGAACCGAGCTACATTGTAAACAAACGGGGAAACTCGGCACCGTCAATGTACGCCCACCAAAACTGTGTGTTTTTGCCACTGACAGGCTCAGATTGTAATTATAAATGTCTGACTACATTATGGAAAGACAGTTCAGTCTCATCTGAAATTTCATGAGATGACTTAGAGGAACTTCAAAGAGATAATTTATTGTGAAGTGTAGCTTTGTGTTATCTAAAAGATTTTTGATAAAAAACAATGGTTCATTTTTGCACATTTCTATATTGTGCCAACAAAACGTGGAGCTACACTTCACACAGACAAATGTTCTTGTTGGATGGGACAGGTTGAAGTTGTGGCTAGTTGGGCTACAAATAAATAAATTTATTTGAATAATTTAAATAAATAAATAACTTCCCCCTGGGATTATTTAAGTATTTCTGATTCTGAAATGTAGCATAACAATCTGTATACTCTGCACCTTGCAGACCATCAGGTCTGCAGTTTGACTAGGACACTACTGCCAGCTAAAGAGGAGAAGAACTCAGAAGTACATTTAGTGAACGTACATTGACTGTGCAGAGGTTCCCAGTTTGATTATAATGCAGCTTAGTTAACAGCTGTCAGGCTGCAGCTCTTGAGCTCAATACTGGACCAATTTCAAAAACAGTTGTTGCCATGAGTCACTTAAATCATCAGAACACATGGGGAAATAGGGTTGAAAAATACTGAAATTCTCCTTTACGTTACAGCTGCGTCATATCAAGGCTGTACCAATCCAGGTACACATGATTTGACACTTCTTCTGAAGCATGTTACCAATCAAGAATTTGTGAGACTATGAAAAAAAAATGTTGTTACTTCTTTACCATGTTAAAAGGGCTTACCAGCATAAATGGTTCTGACAAAAGTGTCTGGAGACTTGATCTCAATAATATCTGAAATTGGAGCAACATCCAACTTGGCAGCCACTCTAGGAAGCAGGTTCTACAGAACGAAATGGTGAAAAAGCAGGGAAACGTGTTATGTTCAGCATTGTTGAAGAATCAAGAGGAGAAAGAGAGACTAGTTTATAGACGGAAATTATGAGTATAAGAGTTTTGTGGACGGTACATTTTCTAAAATGAAGATAATTAAAGCAGCTTCTAACTTTTTAGAGCTGATCTGTATGCGGTACAATAGAAACTTATGTCCACTAACCACTAACAATATAAATGCAAAATTATATAAATTCAAATTACACTGGAAGGGCTCTGAATGACTTACCTTTCCGAAGGCTGATGCACCCGCACAGATGTGGGTGAAATTGAATTGCTTTTGAGTTTCCAGTATAAGTGGAGTCAACTCCTCTGAGGAAGAAATAGAGAATCAGAAAGCTGAAATTAAATCAGGTATCAAGCGGCCAATGTTTCCATCTGAGGCGGTTCTAGCCAGCTTTAGCATGAGCAGAGATCAAACAAAAAACAATCTCCCCTCCCTCAGTTACTGCCAATATGCCCTTCAGCAAGCACTACATAATCCAGCTGTGAATATGTGGGACTGTGCAAATATGAAGCAGCTTGTTGTTCCATAATATATTTGTTCTCTGAGTAAAAGTTAAACAAACAATAGGCATCAAGTTTGTTTTGTGTTACATACCTGGCAGGCCACCTATGTAAGAATCATGTTGGGCGACCAGAACCTTGTTCACACCTTGTACTTTGCTGATTTGCTCTACAACCTGAGAAAACAGAAAATTGGATTTATCTACGTTCCCTGAAGACGTAATATATTGTCTTATTGTCTCTATTTATATGTTCAAAATGCATTACATACTTTGCTATGCTGTGTTTTGATTTATCTATATGTTGATACAGCATGGGGATGCGTAACACTTCCATTATATACAATATACAAAATGTTTGGTGATCCCTTACGCAGGTCAATCTTAAGAGCTTTGCGTACCTGTGCACAGTTTGTTCCAGCAACCAGACAAGACACCTCTCCGCCAAGCTTACTGGCGGCAGTGATTGCATTGAGTGTTATAGGGGTCAACGTGCCATTGTTATGCTCCGCAACCACCAAGGTGCTCTGAAACCTTTGGAGGACACCAGTCTGTTGGGGAAAATATTAAACATTTCACTATTCAATGCACTCATGCATCAGTATAACAAGACGATCTGGTGCTACTGCCTTTTTAAAGGCCTGACATTAGACACACTTCTTATAAAAGAACAAAGAGAGAGAGGAGACTAGAGCTGTGTGTCAGTATTTACCACTGAAAACCTGTTTCTCTTTATCTTGATAAAACATTTTGATTCATTGAAAAACACACACCCATAATTAAATCAAAATTGCTAATAAAAATATCTGAGCTGTCATTTCTGGTGGCATGCTTGATCCTTGAAGTTCACATGTGATCAAAGATGTAAATGGAATTAATTTGCTTGTATTATAAAATCACTCAGCTTAAAAATTATTTGTCTCATTTGATTAAAAAGTGTACAGGTTTTGGGACTACTAATAATGATCCCAAAGGTGTACTGTACACTTTTGTTAGTCGACAAATAGTGCAACCTCTGAAACAGCTGCATCATGCTCTATCAAGGTAAAACAGGAACATACCAGCCTCATCTGGACATGACTGAGCACTATCTATAGTTAATGAAGGTCATTCAAATAAAGTCACACAAACGGGAAAAACAGAAATGCTTCTGATGTCATGATACTTAGTAAGCCATTATAGGTAGGCTGCAACATGTCTACAGAGAGATGAAATGCTTTAGGTAACACTCGGGTAAGGACAATTTGACAGTTTCGTAACTGCTGTTTGTTACGAGGTTTCATAACTGCTAGGCTAGCTATGCTAACACCAGCTGGTGCCAGCTCAAACACAACAACTGCGAACTTACATTCTTGGAAAATCGCAAATGTATTTTTTAAATGAATGTGTGAATACGTCAAACAACGCTGTCACAAACAAATGAAGAGAAAATAACACCAGGGTTTGTCAGAGGTGCACGAACTGCATCAATAGCTAACAGCTAACTTAGCAGCTGCTGCAAAAGCCACAACAAGTAAGCTAAGAGACGTGTTTCATGCTCTTGTTGTGAAATGTGTGTGAAAAAAATACGCAGTAAACTGTGACACTCTTACCAGCTGTTTCAGACTTGTTTTGTTGAAAGCTCTGTTCATCTTGGACTCTTCTGTCTGCGTGATCCTCAGTTCTGCAGTAACACAACTGTGTCAAAGGTAATCCTGACGTTTGCGACGGGCTCTCGCGAGATCGAGAACGATAACTTCCGGTCATAGCTCTATCTCTATCTCTATCTCTATCTTTATCTCTAGCTCTATCTCTTTCTCTATCTCTATCTCTTTCTCTATCTCTATCTTTATCTCTATCTCTATCTCTATCTCTTTCTCTATCTCTATCTCTATCTTTATCTCTATCTCTCTCTCTAGGTATAATAAATAATGAAATAAAAAATACATTTAAAAGGAGTGTGTGTGTGTGTGTGTGTGTGTGTGTGTGTGTGTGTGTGTGTGTGTGTGTGTGTGTGTGTGTGTGTGTGTGTGTGTGTGTGTGTGTGTGCGTGTGTGTGTGTGTGTGTGTGTGTGTGTGTGTGTGTGTGTGTGGGTGGGTGGGTGTTTGTGGGTGTGTGTGTGTTTGTGCGCGTGCATTTTTCTGTGTAGGAATGTGTGTGTAAAATAATAAACAATTACATAATAATAAACAATAATGTAATAAGGGTTCATGAGAATAAACACATACATAAACAATAAACAGTCTCACATTGAAACATTTCTTGGTGTGTGACATGTAGTGACACATTGTCCTGCCCAGTAGTGGAGCTGTCTTCTCCCAGAAGGATTTGAAGGATTTTTTCTTGTTGGAGGGTGAGGAAGTCAGGGATGTTTTCTTTAAATTTGGGAAATAATTCGTTTCTAATTTCTTTGTATTTTGGACACTTTCCTTAAAAAGACCCCCCTCTCTCTCTCTCTCTCTAACCATAAACTGTATAAATAGACTCCAATGTTGAAATATCTTGAAACAAAAACAAACACTTGCAAATAGTATTATTATAAATAAACATTCACGATCCATTCAAAATTATTATAAGGCTACTAATAGTCGGCTAAAATCAATTACTTCAATTTCATTTTGCTATTCTAATTATGGTTCTGCTGTCTTAAATTATCATTTTAATCAGTACAAACTGCACGTGTTAGGTTAATGGATGACTCTAAAATTGCCCGTAGGTGTGAATGGTTGTCTGTCTCTGTGCGTCTCTATGTTCCCTGCGATAGACTGGCGTCCTGTTCACGGTGTACCCCGCCTCACGCCCGATGTCAGCTGGGATCGCCCCCCCCCCCCCCCCCCCCCCCCCCCCCCCCACTCACACACACACACACACACCCCACACCCCACCCCGGCGGTTGAAGATGGATGGATGAATGAATGAATGTAATGAAAATACTCTATTACTAAATAATGATACAGTTGGCCGTACATGCGTGAAAAATGAATTACATGAAAATAAAGTCTAATGTGTTTTTCTGTGTGAGTAGTTCTGGGTAAAAAGAAACTTTTGTTGAATTTACAATCATCATATTACCCCAACATATAGTGGTGCTATTAGTTGTATGTAAATATTTGTGTCATATTTTATAGATTGTTTGTGTGCTTGACTCTCTTTCTCTACTATGCTCTTGTTCTCTCTCTCTTTCTCTCTCTCTCTCTCTCTCTCTCTCTCTCTCTCTCTCTCTCCTCTCTCTCTCTCTCTCTCTCTCTCTCTCTCTCTCTCTCTCTCTCTCTCTCTCTCTCTCTCTCTCTCTCTCTCTCTCTCTCTCCTTTATTAGATAATAATGGTTGATTCTTGACCTCTGTGATTGTAAATGAAACATAAATAGTCATCAACCGGGTCCTTCATTTTAACCTTATTTATTTATAGTCGATGGGGCTTTAAACTAACCACAGAATATATGAAGCTCAGACGTACAAATGCATGGATGATCCATATGGACCTTTTCAAAGATGTAAACATAAACATTCCAAAACAGTCCAAGTTTATTTCCTGTTGCAGTGTACGTGAATGACATCAGCTCACAGGAAGTTACCAAGGACCAAGGCTGTTGCCTAGCAATGGAATTCCGTTGAAAAGGTCTAAACAAGAAAAAAAGATTTCTAGATCTTAAATTGTGCAGTTTATTGATCGGCTGTAAGTGTGTATACTATCTCATCCAGCAGAGGGCTCTCTACAGTAGGGTGTGACTGTTGGTTAACTATTAAAGTCACTTAAGTAGAACAAAACAAAATAAAAAACAGCAGTTTTTAATCGTTTCTACAATAAACATCCAGACTATTCAAAATTAAATAATAACAATAATGATACGCTAATTATAGCCTAATAATAACACTATATTTTTCCTCGAAGCTAACAAAGTCATAACCTTTGATATATATATTAAAAAAAACTAGGCTACGTGTTTAAGGCTGCATTTGGAGGGGAACCCAAATATATGATGGAGTTACTAAAAAATATTTTATTGTATTCTATTTTAGTAAACAGATATTGTGTTATACATGCACTCATATATATACAATATCACATAATTATAGTAGGGATATTGACAAGGATAACATTAACACAACTAACATGTATACAGTTCAAACCCATGGATAAATAAAACAATAAACTCACACAGTGAGTCCATTCAAGTGTGCTGTGACTTAACAGGGAAACTGCTTTCACTTAAGGAAACAGAGATGGGGCGGCAGCTCTGTGGGACAAAAAGATGAAAAAAACAACCAACCTCTCACAGTCCAAGGAGTCAAAAGGGAAAAAAAAGAGCAGGGGTCCAGGAGGAGATTTGCATGGCAGCCTCTCCTCGGACCAACAGAGGTCCAGGTTTGCAGACGTCACTGGTCGAGGATCTTTGTTTTCTCTCCACCTCTCGGTGGAGGAATACAAGTTTATCATCTAGCCTGGGACGGGACGGTCTCTTCTGCCGCTCCTCTCCTCCATCTGTCGGCTTGCTCTGGGCTATTTCTCCTGTATGGTGGATATCCTGCTCAATACTTCTTTCTTGGATGATATGGGGGATCATTCAAAAAGTAAGTCATTCCTCTTTCTACTCATGTATTGTAATTCAGGGTTTTATTGTAAGTTTTTTTTATTTCCTTTTTAATAAATTCCCGGCGTGTAGTCGGAATTGAATTTGATGATTGCTCGATTAATTTCGACATTTGCAGAAGAAAAAAAACTCTACCTAATACATGATCAACGGATCTGTACCAACGGAAAAATCACTATAATATTCTTATAATAGCATATCCTTATAGAAATGTATATTGTACAGTGGAGCTCCTGCGTTTAAAGACACTTGCCGTAGGTTACTTGGTGCACATTTTTAGCTGCTGTGGCCTCATTACGATCATTCTTTAATGTTCCTGGAAGGACCCGCATGTTTGTTGTGATACGCGCGCAAGATTTTCTCTCATTCAGGTGAAGAAGGGGTGAAAGGGGATTTAACAGGGATGTCATGGGGATTAAAAGAGCGCGCGCAGTGTTGAATTAATGCATTCCCCTCCTCAAACAGAGAAGTCGGGAATCGCAATGTGTGTGGGCTGTGGAAGTCAGATACACGACCAGTACATCCTGAGAGTCTCCCCCGACTTGGAATGGCATGCAGCCTGCCTCAAGTGTGCAGAGTGCAGCCAGTACCTGGACGAGACCTGCACTTGCTTCGTCCGAGACGGAAAAACTTACTGTAAAAGAGATTATGCAAGGTAGGAGTGCAACAGAGTTTTCAGGATTTTTTACCCTCCTAAATTTCAGAGGCCATGTGTTGTGCTTTTGATAAGAAAGTACGGGGTGCAACTGTGATTAGATCAGATAAAATTCGATAGGCTACTATCAGTTTCAATGGCAAGTGTGCAAATGAAAGTGCGCAAAATTGTGCATCAATAACTACAGGTCATTAGAGCCACAGTGCCACTGCACGCGACCAATACACTCTCCGTGCTCCCTTTCAGGTTGTTTGGCATCAAATGTGCAAAGTGTAACATGGGCTTCTGCAGCAGCGATCTGGTGATGAGAGCTCGGGACAATGTGTATCACATGGAGTGTTTTCGGTGCTCGGTTTGCAGTCGTCACCTCCTGCCGGGGGACGAGTTCTCTCTGCGGGACGACGAGCTGCTGTGTCGGGCGGATCACGGCTTGCTGGTGGAGCGGGCCTCTGCAGGGAGCCCGCTCAGCCCGGGGAACATTCACACCAGACCGCTGCACATCTCAGGTAGGCAAACGGCTTCTTTATGAACCTATAGAAACTAACACGGTACACTAGGAAATTATCTGGATAGGCCTAAAATTGTGCATTCTATTACTAGCATATATCTATGATTATTATTATTATTATTATTATTATTATTATTATTATTATTATTATTATTATTATTATTATTATTATTATCAGCAGTAGAAGTAATATTGGTATTAATATTATACGCCTCTTTCTTGCGAAGGTTTTGTTATTTATGAGGCAAAATCTTGACAAAGTCGACTGAATAATAATATTTGTGTAGGCTTATACATGTCAATATAATTTACAATTTTATTGTATAACAGGCCTGTAAATCTACAGTGCAATTACCTCACAACAGCCTGATAATATTTGTATTTACAGTTAATATATTTTCATAAACTGCATAGGGCTATAATTCCATTTGTTGCTTTAATTATTATATATTTAATTCAAGTTTACTACAGTTAATTTCTTGGGAGTAAACTAGTCGTTTTTCTATTTAAATTTAAGTTTCTAATTATATTTTTCCTTTTCATCAGAACCGGTTTCAGTTCGGCATCCTCCTCATCACCGGAACCACGTCCACAAGCAGTCCGAGAAGACCACTCGCATCCGCACGGTGCTGAACGAGAAGCAGCTCCACACCCTGCGGACCTGCTACAACGCCAACCCGCGACCGGACGCTCTGATGAAGGAGCAGCTGGTGGAGATGACCGGCCTGAGCCCCAGGGTGATCCGCGTCTGGTTTCAGAACAAGCGCTGCAAAGACAAGAAGAGGTCCATCCTGATGAAGCAGCTTCAATCACAGCAACACAGTGACAAAACCGTGAGTGATGTTATGGATTTTGTTTTTATATTTTCATAGTAGCCTATAACTGAAAAGAAGTGCATTATTATATTAGGTCTACACGTTTACCCTTTCACAACCCCAATGTGGCAACACCTGGTTACTAGGCAGATGTTTGTCAGTGTTGCTCAACATATATGTGAATATATGTGAATAATTCCTCCTCTGGTTTAAAAAAGAAAAGAAAAGGAAAACTCAACAAAAGTTGTAAATGCTCAGACAACAAATAAGGTAATTGTCCGATATTATTGCCCCCTTTGCTCGATAAGATAAAGATATCAATAATTAAATGGGAATAATGCTGGAGAAAAAAAACTGAAATCGAAGCAAATTTAGTTTGATATTGTAAGTGTTAAGTGCTGATAAAATAAACACCATTTAGACAATGATAATTATGATTTTTCTCAAATCGCTCAACAACACTCAAGAAACAGGAACCAGAACAACTGCTTTTTTAATTTTCCTATAATTCTGCATCAGTTAAATTTTTCATAAATCACAAAATAATTGTAAATTAAATAACTGATCTGGATATTTTTTCTATTGAAAAATAAATAATTTCATTTTTTTTGCAGAGCAGACCACATGAAACACACTTTATCCTATAACTATTGCAGAATTTCATTTAGGTTAAGTAACAGGCTCATCTAGATTTAGTGCATAGTTAAAGATCACAAGTTCGGGCTTTTTCTGCATTGTGTTTGTTTGTTGTGGTGCAAAATTGGCTGTTGGTTCCCTCATAATGACAAAAAATAAGATGTTTATGCATCTCTGCATCGTGTGGCTGAACAGCATAATATCTTTTATCCTGAAGTGACTTTATAATATTAAATCTACATCACTGGCCAATATTTGGGGTGTACTGAGTGTTTTCGTTCCTCCTGCAGAATCTGCAGGGCCTGACAGGCACACCTCTGGTGGCAGGCAGTCCTATCCGGCACGACAACACCGTGCAAGGGAATCCTGTGGAGGTGCAAACTTACCAGCCACCGTGGAAAACCCTCAGCGACTTCGCCCTGCAGAGCGACCTGGACCAGCCCGCCTTCCAACAGCTGGTAGGATTACAATCAAATCATTTATTCAATACATAACATTAAAGATGAATTAGAAAATAGCCTAATACGAAGTGACTGCTGTAGAGAAATAAAGGAAAGGGAAAGAGACTCATTTGTTAAACTTCAATTAGCCTATAATAAAGAATAATGCAGGCACACAGATTAAGATAATGTTAGTGATGTTAGATAATGCTAATTAATGCACACTTTGCAACGATGATCACGATGATAATGAAAAACAAACAACGATTTTATCTAGTAATATTGATGTCTCAAGTGGTGCAAACAAGCTGCATTTTTGCGCCAATTCTCTCAACCTTGTGCAGGCCCCCACGTGGGATCACTTGATATGCCGATGTGGTCTCGTGAGAAGGGATTTGTTATCGTATGTGTTTTAATAGATAGTCCTGATAAAACAAATGATTTTGAGATCCATCTGGAGCTCCCACATATGGCCCTGGTCATGAGCACATCCACATGTTGACATCTCGTGAGAAGTTTGACAGCAGCAGAAACAATCTGTTAAAAAACACATCCATCTTAAACTCGTTTTTTCTTGTTGTTGGTGTCGGTCTGACTCCTTCTGTTTCTTCCCGCAGGTGTCTTTCTCTGAGTCGGGCTCTCTGGGCAACTCCTCGGGAAGTGATGTGACCTCCCTTTCGTCTCAGTTACCGGACACACCGAACAGCATGGTGCCGAGTCCCGTCGACACGTGAAGAGGCCTCGAGGTCACCTGGAGCCCCTGAGTGCGCGCACGCGTCCTCTGCAGGGGACGCGCAGAGACCTCGGTGACATTCAATCAGAGAAACCCGTATAAAAGGACCAGGATGGATTATGCTCTATGATACATTCAGGTACCAACTGGAGGGTTGGAGGTCTGACTATTCCCTTTACATTTAGGCATTTTAACTCACTGTATTGCTCAAGGACACTTCGGCAGGACACACAGCTGTTGATGGACATTATGGACTTCTAGCATGGGACCTATACCATGATGCCAATGCCTGAACTGGCCGTAACGTGGTGAAGATATAACGGGATTCAAACACGTGAGGCTGTATTGGACGTCCTGGAGGTTACAGTATATCAGGAATCCAGAATACAACCTGTGTAGATGTGCATGATTTGTAAGTTTCAATATCGACTCTTGTAAATTAATGGAACCGATGAGATGCGCATTGTTCGCGTTTTCTCCAGAAATATAAGTTATTATTATTTATTATGAGGACAGACATAGACGAACTTATCAATAAAACCATAGTTCTAACTGATTACTGCATGCAAATTCCATTTGTTCCGTAAAACTTGAGAAGATTTTTTATTATTATCATTATAGTCGGCAAACTAAATCCGTTTTAAAGGTCAATGGACACGCATCTGCTGCTTATAATGCTTGACATTGTTTGAAGTGGGGGTTAGAGCTGAAAGAGACATAATTCAACCCTTTATAATAGCAGGATCAAATAAATACTTAAACATACACGTTTGGGCTATCAGAAATGGAATTTAAGCGTTAGACTACAAATATATATTGCCCACATTTTTAGGTTCATTTCTGCCAGTAAGCTGTGAGCTTCAGTGCCCAAAGCCCTGAGGTTGCAGCCTAGAAGCCCTGCTTATATTTAGGCCTGCTCAATTTCTGAGCCAAGGAGATCAGTGACTGATGGCTGTCAAGATATTATTAAGCATTTGACCACGTGTCATTCGGTCACTGAATCAGGCACAATAGGCTGAGGCCTGTTTAACGCACCTCCACCTCTTTTTCTTTTAAATCATGGCATCCAAAATAGCCCGGGCCTATATTTATAGAAAATGTTTTACACTGCCTTGTTCTCGTCACAGTGATGAAACGATAAAAATAGGTCTTATTTAGACAAATGTTACAGTGCCATACCAACCTGAGGCCCGTGGTTACAAGTCTAGACAGAGGACAGGCAGCGGCGGCCGCTTATCTGCATCTGGCATCACCTGCCAAGGATACACTGAATGGACCCAAAACAAAACGCGCAGCAGCGCTGAGGGGACTCCCAGCCTGCGGACGCATCCTGGCGTGTTTTCAGTTTATTTTCATTCCAGTAGGAATCCCGAACGGCAAATAGCCGCTGGACAAGAGAGCATACAGGTCAAGACGGGACTGACACACTACACCTCAACAATTTGTTGGGGAGGATCGCCTTTTATCAGTGAAGGAAGTGGTGTCGTGTTGAAATTTAAAATCCCGTTAAATCTTTAAGACATTCTAAATCTTTTAACTGCGAGCACGACGCAAAATAATTAAGAACATTTTAAGTAGCAAGATACTCTACAGGGCTATCTAATGAGAAGCATAACCCCTTCCAAAGAAGAGTTTATATGCTCAGTATTTCATCTAAAATAAGTACACACGCTGTCCGAATTTGATAAGTAATATGTTAGGACTTTTAATAATAAACAGCTCCCAAATGTTCAATGTCAACACAGCCTTCAAACTAAAACTGGACAAGCTGAATGAATGCCTATGGGGTTTCACACTGTGGAAAATGAAAAGGCAGTTTTGTAAATGTCAGTTTTCCCCCTTTCTCAACTAAGTTCTGATAGCTTGTAATGCCATTAAGGCTGTAGGGATTGGCCACGGACCCATGGTTCTAGTTTATCATCAATATGGGTGTAAATGTACATTTCGGATAAGTTCCTATATAGTCATCTTTCTCTGAGTTTCAATAATGCACTTGGTTGTCTCTAAAGTCTCATTTGCCTGTCGAATCGCAGGCCAAATTAGGGCATCTTAATTATTCAAGTTAACCAGCAGAAATACAAGACTCAAGTGATGATGTTTGTTATATCATAGTCATGACATCAATTTAACTCTGTACAGTTCACACAGAATACAACTCAACAACATCTTACTGTAATTACTTTATTTAACATGATAAAAGGTGAATAACTCAATAAATTATATTAATTTGTAAATGACTCTTAAACATGAGAGAGAGAGAGAGCTACAGTGAGAGAGACAGAGAGACAGAGAGAGAGAGAGAGAGAGACAGAGAGAGAGAGAGAGAGAGAGAGAGAGACAGAGAGAGAGAGAGAGAGAGAGACAGAGAGAGAGAGAGAGAGACAGAGAGAGAGAGAGAGAGAGAGAGACAGAGACAGAGAGACAGAACAGAAAAAGACATGAACTTGAAAAATATAACTCTTCCACAAGTTTAAATTCAAGGCAGGTCGTGTCATGTAACTTGCATCATGTAGACAAGAAATAACATTTCGACCATTCACATTCAAAAAATGAGACAAATACAATAAATTAACAGAAACAGTATTGATGAAAATACTTGGCAAGTTATAAATTACAGTATAAGTAAATGTTTCACTGCTTTGGAAACAGATCCAGTTCTATCTACAACAGGAACAAATACAGAAACAAACGCCTTGTTAACACATTAAATGGAATAGTGCCTGTGTTCTAACTGCAACGAACAAACAAGACATTTTGTGCAAATTCCTCATAAACATCGATCTGATTTCAAATAAATCAAAACAGATACCCCAACATAGGATAAGGTGTCACAATCTTTACATTTGACAAAATCTGAATTACATATTTGCTAGTGTGCAGACTTTAAGTCAGGAAAGAAAAAACTGCCACATCTCATGTTTCTCTTGAAGTGTTTATACTGTGCTTATCCATTCTGAGGACAGTGTGAAACTCCATCACTCTTCCTGCTTCTTGAGAAAAAACTGCAGCGCTGAGTCCCACTGATCTCTTGGAAAGCGGTTAGACAACTCGCAATAATCCAGCAGCTGGGAAACTTTGCACAGACACAAAAAAACAACTACATTATACTGGATGTTCAACCGAAACCCTTTAACATTTAGCAAATATCAAAATGTCATCAAAACACGTCCAACATTTGCTGAGAGGAATTCTTCACAACAAATGTATTTATGTCTCAATACTTAAGTACAATAAAAATATGATTGGAATTAAACAGAGAACCTATATGTGAAAAATATTTTTTTTAACATGAGTAAACTCCTTTTTAAAATTCTTAAAATGTCTTTATAGAATTAAAAATCAATACAGTGTTTGTTATGAATTTGAAACATTTAACCAGAATAACTTACCTGCATGCTTTACTTTGTTGTCTGAGTCTTTCTCATTAGCAGCACAGTCCTAGGAGAATTGATAAGGAGCATTAGAGCCTACTACTATAACAGTGTGCTGCAGGTACTAGTAGTGTTGAGTGTACAATGTCACCTTTCACATCTTATTTTAAGTGAAGCTTCCAGTCAAAAAAACATGAAAACATAAAAATATTAAGCAAAATGTAAAGATGCTACGTCTAAATGTTTTCAGTCTAACAGGTGATGAGGAATCCTCCTGGATCAAACTGCTTCAATCCGAGGAATGTTCTTGAGGTTAACTCAACAATGAGGGCAGCGGGGCAAGACACCATGCATTATTGCTTTGTTTGAAAGAAATGACAATAGCTTGTCTTCCTTTGAATGGAAGTTAATCGGTGTCTAAACAGTGGTGGTTGCAGAGTGGTGAGGGCTGGGTTGTCAGAGGAAGATGAAGGAGACAATCTGTTTACTGGGAGTTGAACCAGTGGCAGGTAAATCCACTGTGAAGGAAGCCATTTATCTTTGTAAAAGCCTGCCTGTTACAGATTCACCGGGGCCGGATGAGCAACTGTTAATCAGCCTATACAGAGAGCTTTCCTTCTGATGTGAAAGAAATTTTATCTTAGATTTCGGCATGAAACTGTCAAACCAAAGAGGATGTTTTTGATTATTAGTAAGTCTTTAAATATATATATATTCCACATTGATCTTTTTTATAACCATTGTGTTGATTTTTCTGTCTTGGATAATTCAACCATTGAATTGTTCAGTTATGGTACATCTGCGTGTAAAATAAGTATAATAATCTATTTATACGCTTACACACACTGCATGTGTGATCTTGTTCTCATATTTACCTGAATGAATGTAGCCAGCAGCACACAGCTCATCTCCTGCTGCAGGATGACCTTGTTTTGGGAGTTGTTGTAGCAGGCCGAGATGAGGGAGGGGAAAAGTACTCTGATGAGGCGCGGGTGGCTGAAGTACTGGAAGGGCAGCTGACACAGTTTCTGCAGCACGCTGGGCTGGCGGCCAGACTGCACTATCACCTGGAACACACAGGGAGCAGGGCCCGTCAGTCACTAAGCCAGTCAGTGGCACTGCTGGTTGTAAATCGCCTCCCTGTGTCCCTCCCACATGTAAATCTGCCACTAAAACAACACACAAACAGCCATTAGGAGGAGACCTGGGAGGCACAGTCTCCCACCATGCAATTATGGGCTATAAAACACAATGATGGGATGTTTTGTTCTTCCTTTGTACCAACAGCAACAGGGGAGCTGCTGTAACATAAGTGGGAAATGTGAACTGATGTCATTATCAGCGGTTAAAACTTCACTTTCAAGTTGTGCGTTAAGCTCTTTGAACAACACCAAAGCACAGAATC
Organism: Echiichthys vipera; assembly: GCF_963691815.1. Lineage (NCBI taxonomy): Eukaryota > Metazoa > Chordata > Actinopteri > Perciformes > Trachinidae > Echiichthys > Echiichthys vipera. The sequence continues at coordinate 12,330,654 of NC_139832.1, read as the reverse complement.
AGTGCACAAGCTTGTTACCGCCCCGTAGGAGTGAAGCTCAGGTTAAGAGGGCATTCATAGTGCAACAGGGGGAATAATGGGGTGGGGTGGCGGGTGAAAGGCAGGGTGAGAAAACGTCCACCAGCAGTGTGGCCACCCCCACTTTAAGAAATGAGCAATACCATTAATGGTATTTTCACCCTGCCGACATCCTGCTCTCCATCACAGCCCGTCAATCACACCGTCACATCCGGGCCACCAGTATTAAAACCAAATCACTCCCAGGCTCATTTGATTAGAAAGGGGACTGCTGCAAAGGAAGGGGTCCCGGCCTAATGCTCTGGTCATCTCCCCTGAGCCTGGGAAGACCCCTCTGAGAGGCAGGGGGTCAGCATGCTAAATCCTGGGTGGAAAAAAAGGCTGCACTACTTTACAGGTACAGACTACGAGACTGGGGGCTCATTGCCAATGGAAACCAGAAGGGCAAGGTGAGATCCCTAAGTCATGGTGACATAAATTCACAAGATTTACAAGATTTTAAAAATACACTCTCTAATACTCTTCCAGTGCCTTCTCCTTTGATAATGCACTCCAAGTCTGAGCAGCAGGATAAACAAAGCGATAATTCATTGCTTTTATCAGTTCAAGGTGAAGCTTCTCAGAGCGGCCCTCTACAGCGGTGTTCAAAGGGACACAAAACAGTGCCATTTCCTATCGTCCTTTGTTTAAAGGATCCATATGGACAGGTCAAACAATCGGAACTTTAATGCATTACAAATACTTAAAAATGTGGAGAGCACCAAATTTGTCAAGTGTTAATTCTTGAAGATAAGATAACACATCATTTATGCTCTGGTGTGTTTTACAGAGTGCAGTATTAAATTAAATAATAGTCTGGATTACATTACAAAAATCTCAACCATGTTGTAAGTGTGCGCGTAACTGTGGAAGAACAAAATCTCCACACTTTCTCAGACTCAAAAATAGTTTTTCACAAAGGAATGTGGGACTTGGACAAAGTCATCCACTGACAGAAGCAGAAAAAAACCCCCAGCAAGCTCTGGTTGTTTTCAAAAGTAGAGCTGCTTATTTTCATTGCGTGTAGTTTTAGCATTTTCATGCTACTTTTCACTAAATCTTACATCATCATATTTATCTTGTCTGTTGCAACACTGCCCAAGATAAACTGGCATTGTCGGGGTCATAAATATATCCAGCGGAATTCATTAGAAAGCCAAAACCATGATTCTGCAAAAGCCAAAGAATCTATCCATTGTAGGGTTTTAATACACAATATTTATGGTTTAGGTATCATAATTTAACACCACAGCCAGTGTCGGATGTTTGAGCTGGGGCTCTGAGAAGATCCAACCCACAAATCACCCAGCGATCTCATAATCCTCCACAACGCACAGTTCCATCTTCAGCTGCCTAAACAAATTGTCCACCCTCAAGTGCCTGACGCAGAAAGACATAAAACAAAACCTGGTGGCAGTAAGAGTATGGAGGTTACAAAGAAACCAAGTCCCCTGCCAACTTTCCACGCCTCTACCAGGTGAAGAGCAACACCAGAACCCGGAATGGTTTCCAACGAGAGATTATGTCGTAGCGTTACCTCTCCCAGCTCAGCTGAAGTATCTGCAGCTCAAAGCCTGACATCATAAAACTAACAACAAGCATCTGAACCCATGCATCTGGCTCGCGTATAACGCAGACCCAGTAAAAACTCAAGTGTCTTGGCTGCTCTGTTCTTTCTTAAGTTCAGAGACCTGGCATTTTCAAACAGCGCCGAGTTTTATGACGCCTCCATTACATAACTTCCTCACTGTCCACAATGACAACAAAGAGTGTGTAAAGTTAATGTTCTGAAACGCAAACAAATTCTTGGGAAAACCCAGTGTTGAAGTGGAAACCAAAGTTAAAGCGCATTTAAGAACGTAGAGGAAAAAGAGGAGGCAGTCATCATCCTGCCGTGCAATAAAGCATAAATCTAAAAACAGCATAGTTAGCCTGTACGCATGAGACTAAAGCAGCATTGCTGGACAAGGGAAAGAGATATTTTGTTCAATTGCACAAATCTAATAATACATGTGTAGAAGAATCTTCATTCATCGTAGTGTCTAGACAGCCTGAACACCTCAGGAAGAACCAGTGAGGGCCATATATCTGACACTTGAATCCACAATACAAGCCAGATCCACCAGAATGGAACTGCCTTACTGATAAGAGAAGCAGCACAGCATACACCACAAAACAGAGTCAAATAAGTGTTTAGTGCCTCTTTACAACATTTACAATGGCTGATTGAGACGTGCACAGGACGCTGTATAAATTACCTTTGGACAACTGAATGCTAGCGACGCAGACATTGACATAGACACTCCAACTTGACTTTTAAGGTAATTGCCTGTTGTTTTAAAATCCCGTAAAAAAGAAACTGCCGTTTACACAATGAAGCTTAATAACTCTTTATTTATCTCTATGAGCTGACGCTGTCATTACATCCCAGATCTTTACTGCTGATAATTCTGCTCTGAAACCAACCTGACGACAGTGTTGGAGACAAATGGAAACTCCTCACTGAAAGGTTCTGCAGGGATAAAAATGTCCTCAGCTTCACTTAAAGTCAGTTGGACCTGCGCTCACCCTTGAAGCGGAGTGTAAATCATCTACCGAGCTAACAATCAGGCCCTCTCCTGCCAGTCAGTTGAGAGTGTGTCTGTCTGTGTTATTCTGCCTCTGTTTACTTTGCTGGGTGATACAGAGGGTGCATTCCCCCCGTTCTGGCTCCCTATGGTCTGCATGAGCTGCACTTACCCTGGAGGCAATGAGGGCTTGGTTGTCTTGGCTGTAATGGACTGCTGAAGGGAGCGTTTCAACATCAGGTTAACAGGAATTACAGGCCTAAAGCTTGGCTTGGGCCTGCGGGGCAGAGGAAACGCCCTCGTAGAGAATGGGAAGAAGAGGAATGACCCCGCAGATAAGGCTGCACATCCCACACACATCTCCAGAGCTCAGTCTAGAGGTGATCCATAGCTCATTTGATGCTTACAGGTATAATGAAAACAGTTTACGAAATATAAGCACAGAGGAGTCAGGTAATCTCAGGAGCCAGTGCAGGGAAAAGATCTCATTACAATTCTAAAACGTCCATACGCTACCTGAAATTAGACCTGCTTCTGTGTGTGTGTGTGTGTGTGTAGCTCACTCTGCTTGCGTGTGTGTGGCCATTTTCAACGTTTTCTTAAGATTTCCACACTTAAATTGCTTGTCTTTCTAAAAAGCAAGCAGGAATCAGGTGGGTTAGCATGTCAACAGTTTACAATTACAGTCTCGTCAGTTCAAAGATTCAACAGATCAACACCACGGATGATTCACAAATGAATCACTGTATTCAAAGACAAGGGGATTACCTGCACACATCTCTTCAGGGAAAAGGGAAGTACAGTTACACGTCAGTTGCAAAATGGGTGTCAATTTTTTTTTGTCAATAAGGCCTCTCCGGACGCACCCAACAGACAATGAAACATATGGCTACATGGCTCGGTGGCCCCCACGATCAGAGACCCACTTGAAAAACACACAAGCCTACATATGTCACTCTCCCAATGGCTTTTTGTCTGACAAGGTGAATTATTCATGCCCCCAGAGCAGAGGGAATACATCTACATATAGTGCTGCTTCAAACTTCTGCTTTTTATGAGCAGCCTTATTTCTAGAGCACACACATATATATATATATATATATATAAACAAAAGCTGGTGTGCCGACAGTGAATCAGCAGTCTCAACGACCGCACAGGCCCCGGGTCGGGCCGCTTTTGTGTTCTGCCAATGCTTACATTAGTTTGAGAAAAGCTCAAGCTGCTCTAAATATTCTCCTTAACGCCATCCATCTTGGTACGGAACTGAATGGACGCATTCCAGGAACTGGACCACTGGCAAAGATCAACTCTGTGTGGAGGTTGTGTGGGATCTTGTTTCTCGACAATATAATATGAATATGTTTTTTTTTTAAACTAAATACTTAACCTGTAAGCGAGGTAAGAAGATATTTTTTCTTATTGGCAAGCCCTGTCTTGTGTAGGACTGACAGATTTTGCATCAAATTAGCAACGTGTTTTTTTTTCTCCACCAAATACAGTCAAGCATGACTGCTCTGGTAAAGTAGCTATGGGTGTACAAAGACGAATCATCTGTCACCCGCTTAATTTAATCATCAGTCCTCATTCAATTATTCAATATAATATGCAAATTGGATCTTCAATGACCAACAGATGCTAATTCTGTAGATCACAATAATTAAATTGCATAGGAGCTGAGAGGAAAGGAAAGCATAGGCTGGAGGAAGATCCTTTAATTAGAAGTGAAACAATCTGGTAAATTAGAATCAGTGATTAGCCTATAAATTGTTGAGACGGCCGTCGACTGCGACCGCGCGGACATAAATGACATATCAGAGGTTTGAGACTGAAGCGGTGGCTGCTGCCTGTGTGGGTCAGGCTTAACATAATCAAAGCCCAGCCAACTGTAGCATGGCTAATCAGGGGCCCGGTAGACGGGCCATGCATGACAGCCAATTACACAGCAGCCAGGTCTGCTCCATCACATCCTGCTCACTTCCAGAGAGCCCCCTAAGTAGTCGTAACACCGGGGCCAGCACGCTGCTCTGCTCTACCAGGAGGGAACAATGGGTCACTCTGTGGTACAATAGACGACACACAGACCAAAAGCAGGAAGGTGCCAAGTCATGAATCTTTGAACAGGTGCTTTTTGTTACAATTACAGAACTACACCCTTTTTCTGACAAATAATACATGAACAGGACAATAGTAAGATGATATTACCAGTCAGCAGACAGCTTTTTACAACTGACAGCATAAAATGTAACATAAATTAGACAATTAGTAGATTGACAGAAAATGTATCTATTACAATTTAAGCAAACTCACTGTGAAGCGTTAAGTAGCTCTGAAACAATAAGTAGATTAATTTATCACTTGGATGGAAAAATATCTTGAAAATCAATTATTTTCCAGCTCCTCAAAATAAGAGGATTTGAGGATGTCAGTCTTTTCAATACATGATTGGAAACTGAATTCTTTTAGGTTTTAGACTGTTGATGGATAAAACTAGCTACTTGTAGACAACAGCTGGAGTTAAGGGCAATTAAAATTGACATTTTCCGCCATTTCCCAAAAATTCTTGGACAAAATTTAAAAAACAATAACAGTCACAAATGTAAACACTCAATATTTGGAGGTAGCATCTCAGAATCAGAAATACTTTAATAATCCCAGGGGGAAATTATTTAAATATATATATATATATATATATATATTTGTCTATTTCTCAGGCAAGAAATTATTATTTTTTAAATGTTAATGTATGTATGTATATATATAATTTCTGAGTACATTAACATTTAAAATAATAATAATAATTTCTTGCCTGAGAAAAAGACAAATAAAAACCACCACTATTGGTAATTAAGAAGGGAATTTGTCTTAGCATATCGTATCTGAATATAATGATGAATTAATCAATTAATCAACAAAAAATAGTGGATTGATTAACAACAAAGTAAGTACAGCTATAATTGTAATAGAAAATACTAATAAGATGTATCAATATTTAGAGTAGTTTGGTTTTCTTAAACTGAAAAAAAAAAAAAAAAGCAAAATTCAAGCAATTTCTTTAAAGCAATTTCTGTGCAGTCAGTGCAGGTTCAAGTTGGTTTACCTGGTTGTCCGGGTGGTTAACGGTAAAGTATCCCACACAGATGATGACTTCGTGCAGCAGCTCATCAGAGGAATGCTGGGTACAGTACCAGAGCAGGGAGCTGACGATGTGTCGGAAAGCTAGAGACAGGCCCTCAGCTCCTAGAACAGACTGACAGGTCACAGACAAAACATGTTAGTATGTTTTACAGTATATCAAGCATAAATTGTCTTTGATTGTGATTACAAAGCGCTCAACACAATGACAATACAAAGTAATGGATGACTATATGTTTTGCTGGATGGAACATACATGGTGTAAGAGTATAAGCAACTTGAGCGGGATCCCACCATAAAACAACCTAATACCGCTCAGAAATTAGATGCTAGAGGCAGTTCACAGACACTATTTATTAAACATGTCAGTGTGATAGAGCACTATAAGATCATCACTATTCCACTGGAAGTTCGGGTGTGTTAGCATTGTAACATCCATAAACGCAACACCTGAGAGGCTAAAGGCTGCTTTCATAACTTTTGCATTCACGCATCATATTCAACTCACTGACCCTTGTAAGCAGCTGTCAAATTGGACTAAAGCAAAATGTTATTTAACAATAAATACATTTAGATAAAAAAAACAAAACCCTCTGCTTGCAAAGGAAAACAGGAAAACCGCTAAGCAGGGAGGGAAAAGGCATCTTTGGTTTGAATGTAAACTTGTGCTCCTTTTTTCACATTTATTTTTGAGGATCACAGAGTTGTCGCTGCATATTCTGCCAAAGTGCAACCACTGCAAAACCCAGTTATTTATACTGCACTAAACCCTTCTGAAATTCCTCTCTAAACATATTATTGGGCGCTGATGCGGCAGCAGAGAGCATTAACGGCCTGAATTCTGATCAGCCATCTACCGCTACACATATTAGCCGGTGCTGTGCGGGTAATGTAAAACACAAGGTGATTACAACACCCCCCTACCCCGTCAAAAAAAGAAACATTATTTAAAATGTTCGTAAAACTCCGGCAGTGCAATGCTTTCATTTCCAGCTGTTTTGAGTTGCCTGAACATGGCGGGCCGGTGAGAGGAAGCCGCTTCAAAGTCATTACCAAAAGACATTAAGATAATTAACAGCATTCTCGCTCGCTCTCGTGCCTTTCCGTCTATGTGGTGACTTAACACAGTGAAGCTGTCGCCCTCTCCTCCTCTGGGTGGGTAATGTACGGCCCTGCATACAGTGATAATCACTCGTGCCCCATTCTAACTGTTAAGCCAACAGGCTCTATTCAACCCCAACAACTGACCTAGGGTCAGAGGGCACCTGTGTTTATGTCCACAGGTCAGCTTTGTCCTGAGGAGAGTAACTCTAATCTAATGGCTCTTAACAAAAGAACTAGCAGCAATCTGATCAGTTATACAGATTTATTACATCCAGAAAGGATCATTTTAATATTTGCAGGCATTTCTATGACTTATATGGTATGGGACATGTCATTATTCTTTCTACTGTTTATTCAAATACCAGTTAGTTAATGCTCAGGGAACAGCTATTCCTCCAACAAACCCATGTACTGTGAATGTCCTTTAAAATATGCATGTTATAATAACGTATCTACAATACAGAAGCTGTAAGAAACATCAGATGCAGAACTGTGAAGAAAAGAAAAAAAATACTGTATATCGAACCCTTTTGTCAGTAGTAAAAACAATCTCCTTGACCTTTAAGGATTTTTTTATATGTGAAAACTGAAAACAGAATATATTTTGGATAATACCTGGAAGGCGGAGAGGTCAAGCAGGGCAAAACTGTTGAGGAAGCGGATGCCTTGCAAAGCCACCTGGATGACCCCGGGGCCGTAGGGTTCCTGACTCTGGGAAGAAGACTCTGGCGAGAAACTGTGCAGCAGGATACAATACAGAGTGTGCACCACTCCCACCAGGTCTGTGGACTGCAGCAGCGCCGTCAATCCAGTCGGGTCCTGGCGTTTATTGTCAAATATACTGGGAGCGCTGAAGAGAAGAAGAGTGCAAATGTGTGGTGGGGAAAGGAAAAAAAAAAAGTGTTCATTACCAAAACAGATAAAAAAAAAAAAAAAGAGGTTGTAAGCATATAACAGTCAAGCCGCTTTAAGATTTACTCAGCAGACAAGAGCTTAGAGATGACTTTCCCTTTAGATAAGAGATTCTACCCTGTTAGTGCTGCTGTATTACCTGACTTAACTGACTAATGCAAGTGAAAGAGCACCAATTTGTAATGCGTTGCATATTGACATGCTGGATCACAGCTGCTCCTTAAGTTCATCTTCTGCTCTTTGTGTGCTTCTAATTATTTATGCAATAATTAGTTTCACATTTTGACTTAAAGTCTTCTTCCAGGCACGTTTTAAAGGATTAAAAAAAATCTGTTTAACATGGTTTTCCCAAAACTCAGACAAGGAGCTGGAAGAACATCTACTTTCACCCTCACTAAGAAGTTCTGGATCTTGCCTTGCCCCACCAACCACTGCTGCTCACTGACTACATCCTAGCATCTACCTGTGGTGAAAGGTATCAAGATACCTTTCATGGCATCAAGATGGCTATGTGTGTGAAAACACCTCTCTAGTGACAAACTTTGCACAAATACAAGTCAGTATAATCAATATTAGACATTTCAGGGGTAATAAACATAAGAAAAGTACATTTTTCAGTAAAGGGGAACTTGAGCTTGCAAAATTCACTGCCAGCCAGTTTGGAAGCAGCTGAAGAGTGGACCTTCAAGATCGGCTCTTCCGCTCCCACTCCAGCTACAGTAAACATAGAAATGCCATGACGTGAAGCTCATGGCGACTTCAAGCTGGCAGATTGTACCGAGCTGCCTGACAAGGTGCTGAGTGCTCTAGCACATTTAAACGAGGCCCGCCTGAGAGGGTTCAAGGTGATACGTTCGTTTGGTTTCAACAAGATGCCACCTTGTTGGTTGAAGGGATCGTGGCAGCATTTAGTTGAACATAACAACATTGCCAGGGACAACACTGGCTGCAAAGAGGCTGCACTGTCAATACAAGCTTAACTGTATAAAGAAAATCGTCCAGAATCCAATCATCAAAATGACTATAATAATAATAATAATAATAAAATCATGTCAGTGCATGCATCAACTACTTTGATAATAGATTAATCAGTGAGTATTTTTTTTATCTAAAAAAAGTAAAAATTCTCTATTTCCAGCTTCAAATTCAAATGTGAATATTTTCTTGATTCTTTATTCCTACATGGCAGTAAACTGAATATCTTTCAGTTGCGGACAAAACAAGACAATCTTGGGCTTTGGGAAACACAAAATAATCAACAGATTAATTGGCAATGAAAATATTTGGAAAAAAAAAACTGCCATGCTAAAATTAAAGTAATTAATGGAATAATGTAATCAATTATTTCTAGTCCCAATGATCAGGTGAAAACCCCCGGCTAGTCCAGACAATTTAAGACTACCGCAGCCGCACCAGCTTTGATTTGCAGCCATGTAGAATGTAGGGTGTGTGACCTCTGGATGAAACCTACAATGCATGCTGATACTTGATGTTAGCCAACAGGCTCTGCGTGAAATATGCTGCTAGGCAAAAACACAGCCTCCTAATGCCATTATAATCCCCTGACACAGCAACTGGCATGGTCAAAATATTCTACAAGCTCACTGAGCATTCTTATATATGACATGTGGAGAATCAGAAGAGAAACAGAGCTCGCTGGCTGCTGTACTGATCATAACACTGGTCTCATTAAACCTGCAAAGTCAGACACTGTGTTTTCTCACAGATATTCAGTGACAAACATGCCGTCCTGTTGTAACTGTCTTCGACCGTGCTGGTGTGGGGCAGCTGGTCGTTATTGCTGCAGCACCTTGCACACTGGGCGACACTTCAAACACAACGACAAGATCACGGAGTTAAGAGGTGGGGTAGTTATGCTAGAACTTAATTCCCTCACTAGATTCATTATGACAATTAAAATGCATAAAAATGTCATCGTAATGCACATCATCAAAGCATGTCTGGCCCTACTACCATTGTCAGCATTTCTTATCCTTTTAAGTGAGGTGGTACTGATGTCCCTTGGTGTGACTGTGTGCGTCGCCTCTGTCAGCGGCGCCACTGAACCTATGTGAGGGGAGGTCACTGTAGCACACGTGGGTGGGCTCCCCCCACGCTGCAGGCTAAGGTTTATGGTGAGTGACAGAGCGCTGGGTCAAGTAGATGCCTATCTCTATCTGCAGTAACGACAGCTTGGCCAGCTAGCTTGTTGGAGGAGGAAACGACCTGCTGGCTGATTGCTGAGGAACCACAGTCTTTGTTTGAGTAACCGTAAGCCCCGTCTTTATGGATCCTTGTGGAATTAAAGAACTAACAATGACTCAGTCTCTGTCATTAGAAGCACAGAGAAAGGTATGTGTGTGTTTGTCAGAGGAAGATCAAGGGATCACAGAGATGTTTAAGGTGTGTAGGAGACATGCTCACCGTCCGGTTACGACAAAACACAGCTTACACATGCTGTGCAGCAGAGCTGAGGCTTGCTGGAGGAAAGCAGACATCTTGGGGTGCTCGTCTACAGGGCCTTGGATCGACAAGAAGCACCCGTACAGCTTGTCAATCAAACCCATGTTTACTACATAGCTGGAAGAAACACACAAGAAGAGGGAAAAAAACGACATGCAATGGTTAATAAAATCTCCCCCAAATGGTAAAATAAATGTACTAAGGGACTAAAAATCTCATCTCACACAGGCAAACAAAGGCCTTTACTGTGCATACTTCCACAGCACTGCAGCTGAAAGCGGATACCTCACCTAAGCCCTCCACCCCCTGCTATTACTGCGATATCTCCAATTTGTCTTTGCCAATGACAGGTCTCATGCTCATGTTCCCTGTACTCTTTCAGCCACAAATCACTGCTAATAGTGTCATTAGAGCGCTGTTGTGGCCCCTGTGCCAGCCCAGCTCTGGGCCCTTGATAGTCTGCTGACCTGGGGCCGTCTTCTCACAGCTCCAGTATGCTTGGACCTTCGGGCTCAGCTCAGGCACTAACAGCTTACGAAAACTCTATAGAGCACTACAGCTGCCAATCAAGGCTTTCTAGTAGTTGATGTGCCACAGTTCCTCATCGTATCACTGTCTTGACTCTTGGCGTCTTTCACATGCCTTTTTTGTTAAAACTGTCACTCACTGAGGTCCTCTCAAAACAGGTGATTATGAACGTTTTCAACCTCCACTGCAGGTCATCCGACACTTGAACCAAGTCCCATTGTTTTGACTTGATCCTCTTCCAGAGCTTTCTTGGCTTGAAAGGATCTTTCCTCACACCGACTGCCTTGTTCAACGACTACTCTCCGTTTGGTATCCTGCTTGGTGGTCGAACTTGCCACTTGGTACCTCCACGTTTATGACAGTGATCGGTGACTAAAAGCACTGAAAGCCAAACTGAGAAACTGTTAATGAGAGGAAAGGAAATGGCGATCTCTTCTCTATGTGATATATGGGTTTGCATAAAAAAAATGTTCGCTAAAAATGTTTTGATCTTTGTGTCCTTCACTAGCATATACATTATTCAAGGCAGTTGAGGTAAATCTTGTGCTCGTACTTGGGATTACCAGTCTGACGACACCATTTTTCTCAGGCCCTCCCCTGTCTCCAGGGTTACGACTGGGTCAGTGGATGAGAGTGGTGGGCCTGTGCAGCTGCTCTGTCCAGATGAATCATGGCTTGTGGGAGGGATGGTGGAAAGACTGCACTCTTCCACAAGGCTTCATCAGGCCAGGCCTGCCTTTCCTCACAGCCCACATTTCTCCAACACAGCCCCGACTCCTACAGCCCAGACCCACATGGCTAGCTCCAACGCCAGGTTCAAGGAGGCCTTTCAAAGCTTTGGAAGTGCTCTTTGTTTATGCTACTTTGTGTGCCCCCCCTCCCCTAGAAACTGATTTTACTTGAAATGTGGCGCTGTGGAAAAAGTAAGAGCTGGAAGGATGCCAGAATACACCCTCATTCTCACACTACTCCCATTCTAACAAGACACCAGTTGGACAATTTCCAAGAGATCTGACATTTTTCTAACCTATTCTTTACATACGGCACACTGTTGAGGAAATCAGAGGTTGACCAACTCTGAACCCAGTGAAGAGGAGTGGAGGAGGGATGTATTAAAGGAGGTAAAAAGGTTGTGAGATGAGAAAAAGAGGTGCCATGTAGGAGGAGGAGAAGCAGTGTGAGTAATAGAGCATTGGAAGGAAAATACCTGATGAGGTCTTGTGTGCGAGTGTTGAAGGACTCTGTGGCAGAGCTCTTGACCTTGGCATCTGGAGAGGAAATCCATGTGTTTTCGCCTTGTCCAGACTCAGAGATATGCGGCCACAGGGACCCCAGGATGGTAGCAATGGTCTGCAGCAGGCCTGTCGTCAAACCCTCAAAGACCTGTTTGTTCACACTGCGGCCAAATATAGATTTGTCCTCATCTGGGACATATAGCTGCAAGAATGGAAGAAAAAAAAAATGTATACAGAAGGTAGCCTACCTAGAAAGCTTCAATAAATCTATAAATAAAAACATATATTAGTTAATAATCCCTTATGCTCACAGGCTGCATTATAAATCTGCATCCATATGCAAGACAAAATATCAAGAGAGTGTACAGTAAGAGATAAACCAAAGACAGGTTGATTGACAGATGAGCATTTCTGTCATTTGGATTTCCAGACAAACTTCATGAAACACACATGTAGTGTTACTTGCAAAGGTAAAACCTTCTCATTTGGTCTAATGGTTGGGGAGCATGCTGACAGCATAGGTAAATCCACCGACATTCTCCACAAATCTAATTAAAAGGGGATATGCTCGTATAGCAGTGCAACCCCCACTGCTTTACTCTATTGCTCACATGCATACCAGAACATATGTATGCACATGAATACGCACTCAGTCGAGCAATAAAACACAATAACAAAAACAAAGTTGTGCGGAATTTTAAAACCTTTGTTGTCTGACATGTAAATTAAATCACAAATTATTAAAACAGGGTGTGAAGGAGCGATAGATACTTTTTGTGCCTGCATTGAACAAATGGAGAACAGTTAGTTTGTCTCCTGCAGTGCTGCTGGATATGTCAGTCAGCAGAGCAGCTGCTGGGATATGTTTTATATAAACTGAACCATACAGGCTAACCTCTCCCTGTGTGCCCTAAGGAAATATGACTGCTTTGGATTGGAACTCACTCACTGGAGAAGGAAGCCCCAGAAGAGTTCATGCATGTACCACAGCCCTGTGCCTGTGCCTTGTCCTGTCTGTGTTGTGAGTGTAGGCGGCCCCAGCAAGCCGCCACCGTTCGATGTTTGGAGTGGGCTGATGTTTACAGTCCTCCTTACAGAGTGCTGAAGGATATGGGCTGACATGTCGCCGCAATGCAGCCTGCCTGCCTGACTGACTGTGCTCTCACATTCCCTCAGTCAGGAGGCATCTGTGGAGAGGTTGGGCAACGGTTTGTAACTCACTAGCTTGTGTCTTGCTCTGTCTTTCATTAACACTGTGGCAGGAACAGACACCAACAAAAAGGCAGGGTTTTCTCAGCGGTCAAAGCACTGTATATCAACAGATGAATGTAAAAAAAACATGGAAGGTTTCACAAAACGGCAAAAATGTTTGTGTGGTTACGTTAGAAATACTCTGATCACGCCTCGAATACCCTGTATCTAAACATATTAAATTTACTGAACTTTATACAGATTGAATTAATGCTGTTGCCACAAACTAACGACACAAATATTGAATCTCATTGCATCCTTCATGAAACATTTTGTTTGTGATGGCAAATTAGGTCTCTATCATGTGCCGGGACGCATAAACTTACTGTTAGCTGATGCAGCAGCAGGTCCATGAGAAGCGCTATCTTGTTGCTAAACAGCACATAGGAGCAGTTGAGGGAGCAGCAGGAACATGCCAGGTAGTAGGTATTTACAGCAGCACAGAGGGATCTAACAGAAAGATGACAAAGTTATTGATAACACGTTTAAAAAAAAAAAAACACACACCTCAAGGCAGGCTGCTACTCCCTTTGCAGTTTGTTAAAGAAACACTACTACTGAGATGTAAATGTCTAGCTCTGGGCACTGACAAGACTATCTGCAGTCATCAGGAAACCAAACACACTCTTCAGTATTTGTGGTTCCTTAAGGGTGCAGTTCGTCTTCACAAGTCAAAAGCATATCTCACTGACAGCGCGAGTAAGGAAGCCGATTCGAGGAATAAAACACTCATATCAGCTACTTATGTGGAGACTCCCCTCACTACAGCCACCTTCAGAGGAGCTGAGCGCAATCTCAGTCCCATCTTGGCTGAGATGGTGCAGCATTTCCGCTGGAGAGATAAAACTACTCCTCTCAGCAGCTCCTCAGAGCCGCCAGGCAGCGGCCAGTGCTGAGGCAGTCAGCATGCCTCTGTATTCTGTCTGCTCTAAAACAAGCCCCAGAGAAGATTAATGCTTTAGATAACTGACCAATCATTCTGCTGTGACTACTACTCCCCCTCGCCCCCGTTTCATCAGTTAATATTTTCTGACAACTGTATATTTTAGCCATTGGCGGAATGGCGTGTCCTATCTGCTCGCTGGAAGAAAGGAATCTGTCTCTCCACTGCCTAAAGTAGGCCATGTTTATTTCAACTGGTAAACATTTTGATATCTACCGAAACCTTCACATCTGCTGCGCGTTTTCGGTCAAACCACGCTGGCATAGGAAAGGAAAATAGATTAGGCTGAGGGAGACCCAAGTCTGTCAATAACTTCCTCTATTTTTTGCTCTGCATTTGCTAGTTGGCGGATCAGTCATTTCGCTGTATCATTATTGACATTACGGGCTAAAGCTGTCAGACATGGAATGCGGTGTTAATGTGAGAAGCACTATATTTTGAGTGATCGGATAGTGTCCAAATCTGACATCAAAGCTTACTTCCGTCCACCTAAAAACAATAACAGAGCAGAGTCCTCTTGCAAATTGTTAACCTCCTATATGGCAGCTGTATTGACAGTAATTTTATTAAAGCATAAAGACAGTGGAAAAACTTAAGCCATAATGGTTAAGTGCACTGATTGAGTAGTCTATGTGGAGCGAGAGGTGAGGTAACATGAGATCCCAGCCAAACTATGCTGTGTGCAACCACGCTGCATCAGGACTACAGTGAACATGGGACAAAGATCAGCTTCTATGCAAATACCAAAACGACAACTCTACTATTTTTTCCTGATATACTGTTGTATAATTATATGCTTTGCACAGCTTATGAAATTCAAGCTGTGGGTAGTTGACATTCCTCCAAAGGACAGGAGTTACTTTAGGTGCTTTAAGTCACTATCCTGGTATTTAAGATCATGTGCACGTTGAGTAAAGCGTACAATAGTAGGGATATCATATGACCTATCAGAGATAAAATGACTAGGCAGGACTGACTTGATTACTGTCAAAGAGCTGTTTTAGAACAGCCAGATAAAGTTCATCTTGGTCAGTGGTGGCAATCAGGTTACAACTATGACAACTGAGATTTGGTGCCCTCTCTGCTTGACAAATGTTTGTTGTATTACACAACGTAAACCTGGGAAGCATTTATTTTATAACCGCTTCAATCCTCCTTGGAATGTTGCCACGCAATCCCCTAAAATGGGATATTCAATCGTTCCTTCAAGAAGACATGAAGAAGGCAGTAACTCCCTTAAACTCTGAACTTCTTGTTAAGATTTAGAGAAGATTACAGAAGTTTTAGGTCAGTGGACTGGAGAGGCAAAGCATATTTTTTGACTCAATAAAGGCTAACAAGGCCCAAAAATCTTTAAAAACTGCTAACATTTTTTTTAGCTAAGCCACGTTAACAAATAGTCAAAGACCTCATCAGGTTGTGTATAGTCTTTTGTTACAGCTGACACAGGCAGTTTCCAGATGCCAGCTTTGCCAAACTTACATGAAATTATGTGACAGGTGGGGTGATTTGATTCTGTCATGAATTTTGTTTTGGTGATGTTCAGCCACTTTTAAATGTCGCTCTATGTCGGTGAGACCTTTTGACAGTTCCCTTTGTCACATACCGATACTACTGCAAAAGTTAAGCTTTGTAAATGTAGATTTACAAATGAAAAAAAAAAAGGACAAATAGGAAAGTACTGTATTGTATTTTCTCTGTACAAACTGACAAGTATATTCTAATTTAATCACTTAACTTCTGTCAAAACAGATCGGGCCCTCTGGCTCTGCAGTCGACTCACTCAACTGTTCATGTAATGAGCATGCAATTGCTTTGTAACACAGCTAATCGGGCTTGTCTTTGGTTGTCTCTGAACAAATGAGGAGGCTGTCAAAGGCATGTTTGAGTTATGCCCTTACACCAGCTCGTACAATGAACCATCACAGTGATCTGTCTTTGGTTTCCTCCCACCTAATTGAGCTTGATGAGCACGACACCTGATATTCCGCCCACTCTGAGATTCTCACTATCTCAATAACCCCTCAGTGACAGCTCCAGTCAAAGATTTTGTAGAACAATTTGGTAAAGTGCCGCACTGCCCTGTCTCATGTTGCACAAAAACTTTGTGGCGACTGATGTGTGCCAGTGCCATGGCAACATTTCTCCACCTACAGCGCTATAGGGTTCTCATTACACTGAGAGATTGAACTTCACGTTCCCCAAATGACCACAGCCACCATCTATCCAGCGCATTAACGATCCTTGTGACGATCCTGCTTTGAAGTTTTGAAGTTGGATATAAGAAAGGAGATTGAGAAAGAAAGTTGGTGCAAATGATGAGCGATTTAATCTGCTCATCTACACTAAACAGCTTAACCTCACACAGCCAAGGAATACCATTTTACCTGTAAAGCTATTCCAATCCATAGAGAAATGAGGCCAAGAGGTAGAGTGATGGAGCACATCTGATCCCGTCTCGCCCCCCTGCAGTCCTCTGGGGGGCTCTGCCTGGGTGGCCAACAGCCCTACACATGATAAGGTGGAGGCTTGGGGGGTGGGGGGGGGGGGGGGGGTGCAACTGACTGACCTGTGAAGCTAAACTCCCAATATTTAAAATTCACTTAACTTTAGGCTGATAGACTAGGCTATAAAAAAGGCTAAGAAGAAGAAACTATGCTTGAAGGTCATTATTTGTCCATTCAAAAAGCATCCTGTCTGGTTAACTCTCCAGCATAAATCAGAAGGAAAAACCCATAAACAAGGGTGCCCTAGCAGAAAGATATACGATTATGGATTTTGTCCATCTTTCAGCACAAAGCCATTTATTATAGTGAATTGCCAACTCAAAATTCAGTTGACAACAGGACAACAAGCATGTAAAAGGCTCTTTATGCCTTTTGTCACTGCCTTGTGTTATCAACCCTGAGATCTGTGCTCCTCAACCTGAGTCTCACATTTCTCGCCCTCTCTGTGCGTTTCCTATGTGCGTAGTCAAGCCTGACTGAAGCAGTGCTGCAGAAATCTGACCAACTTCCAGATCAGGTTGAGTCCCAGCTTCTTAAACAGGGTAAATTTGTGTTCAGGGGAAGAAAAAGAATCCTAAGCCAAAATAAAAGGTGAGGAGCAAATCCATTTCCTTGTGCTGTCAAACAATCCCTTCATTCACTGCTATCTAAATGACATTTAATTTGATTCTGCTGTTGATCTCTCCGATACCCTGAGTGCTTCCAAGACATCTACTCTGGCTGTCGTGCCACACTGGCCAGGTATGAAGGGGGAGAAATCTGATGAGCCGCCACACAGCATCACGCACTGGCGAATGAGCGTGCACACACACACTTACTCTCACAAATGGTGGAAAACATCCTGAAATAAAACCACAGGTAGCAGGTCTGATTTCACAGGATACACTAGGTCATGTGAGACAGTGGTAGAAATACAAATTGGGTTAACACTCAATGTCCAAGGACTCCATCTGAAGATTACCTGTTCCAGTTATCGTCATAGCATACCGTCTTTTTTAAGGATCGATGGGAACGGTCAATGTACAGTTACGACCAAAACATTACAATATAATCTTTTGAATAAAATTTTTGTTACCCTAATGATCAGAGACAATCATTTCTGTTTTTGTTTGTTTTTTTAAAGCATAATGAAGTTGACGGATGACACAGACTTCAGTGACCTCTATTGGAAGACATAAGGACGAGACAAAAAAGGTCCTAGTAAACACTGGTTTTGGGTTTAGCTGATATACGCACTTGTCAAGAGAGAAAGACAAAAAAGATTTATCCATCCAAAACTAGAGAAACAAAGGGGTAGTCTTACAGTAGTAGTACTCTGTATATAAATACTCTTGTCACAGTATTGTAAGGACAAAATACTACTAAACGGCTTTAACTGCAGTATAATAATTATACAGTATATGATACGGGTACATATGATCGGTGCAACTTCACACAGTAAAACACTACATATATAGACAGATCTCAATCTTTAAGTATAATTTTATATTAAAGTTTTTAAAAATTTTAAAATACATTTATTATTAAAGTAATCTTTTACGCAAAAATGCCAAATATTCACTAGTCCAATGTACTAAATGGGAACATTCACAGATTTTATCAGACCTCAATGGTAGTAAATTCAATATGTTATGATTTTGGACTATTTATCAAACCAGCAATTTAAAGTTTTTTTTTTTTTTTTTACATTTTATACCAAACAATTAATTGAGAAAGTAGTTGGCAGATGAATCCTTAGTTGTGTCCCCACTCAATAATATTAAGAGGCAGATATAAATATGTTTATCAATGGCGTTAAGTGATTCAAGCTGATTTAAGTACATGAATGTGAATTACAGAGATGAATAATTAAGATAATACAAATCAAATTAACCAATAAAAATAATGTGAGGTAAAAATCTATTTTGTTCACAAAAAAACCCCTACATGCTAACATTCGTGAGGTCAATGTTGCCTTTTGTGAGATTTCCTCTCTCCAGCTGAAGCTAATGACAGTGGCTGCATAAACCCTGATCTAGACATTCCAGTGACCACAGGGTTACACCAGGACATTAGTGGAGCCTCGCAGAGGAATTAGCTCATTAATGTAATGGTAACAATATGGAATCAGCCTCCCCGGGGACAGATGTGGCAGGAGCATCTCCGCAGCTGCCTTTTTTGTAAATCACTCAGCTTATCTGGTAGGAGGAGGTGATCAATACGGCAGCATCACTGTAAACAGATAATGTAGCGCACTCTGGGGCGAACGTCTGCATAGCAGCCCATTAGGCCACACAGCCATCCAGATGACGGATAGTGATAAGTAGACAGTCGGGCTGCATCCTTGTGTTGCATCTCGTCACCAACTCCCGACTACACTGACCTGACCGAGGTGCATCGCAAGGTTAAAGTGTGACCTCTCATGCATTTCAAATGGTTTACAAGAAGGGGAAAACTGTGAAATTGTGACTATTCCAATCTGCACATGGATTTACATTTAAGCCTTTTATTTATATTTATATACACAGTTGTAGCCTACTACTGTGCTGTAACAACTACCTGCATTATGTAATATTTCAATCTACAGTATAGAACATCGGAGGCACATCTCCAGTTCAGTTCAGGTCTCAGCTGGCAAAACTCTATTAGCCAGCACTATTGGCAGCACAGGACTAAAGTAGGTAACACTGAGGTATCAAGCTTGATTCTAAACAAGCTAATGAAATAATGTATTAGGCCTTGGACATACCGTAGTGTGACTGCTTTGTGCAACTCCTCTACATAGAAACCTGTTGCTATCTGGGATGACGGAAAAAGCCAATTCAAGACCATTCTTTTATTATTATTATTATTATTATTATTGATAACTCACTCCAGAGTTTGACCGGGCTAGTATTCAGAGGAGCCAAGAAGGTATTGTGTGCACTTGAGCTAACAAACCGTCATGCTCAGACGTGCAAACAAACTCAGCAAACAAACGCTTTTTCCAAGAAGACAGTCTTTCCATTTAAGATAATAACATTTCTTTCAATTCAGAAGTCTGCTTGAAATTCCCTCAGATTACAGTGATTGAGGAAGAGAGTACAAAAAAATCAATATACATGTGATGCCCTTTAAAAGCCTTATAAATATAAGAAGCATTTGTCCATTAGCAGAGATTTGGAGACCAGTAAATGCTAATGAATGGGAGTGCAAGGCCATTCGAGTCCATTACAGAGTCCCACTAGTGAGTACAACAGCCTCTCTGAGGTTATCTACTGGCAGGCCATGCAAACGCCAGACCCACAACTCAAAAATACTCTGCACTCTAAATGATAGATGGGACACGTGTGCTTTTTGTGTTCCGAGAGAAAAGAAGGAACACAAATTGATTACGGAAATGGTAATGCTCTTCATTTCTAGGAGGGCAGCGCTGTACCTCATTAAAACATTTTGAGAATATTTATTGAGATGAAGCAATTATAAACAATGATGAAGTAGGTTAGTTGAGATTAGCTCACTCGCTCTTGGCAATTGCAAAAAACAATCACAAAGAGAGAGGAAATAAAGAAGTGTGTTGTCAGTCGGGTCAGAGAAAGGATACAGTCAAAGAGAAGTCAGTGGGAAGAAAGACTGTAACAGCTGTGTGCTCTGCTATATATTCTCAAGGCCCCAGACAGACATTAAGCAGTCCGGATTGTTTCTCTCCTTTAAATTCAACAAACACAATCAGAAAAACAAAAATGACATTCTGCTCATACTATTTATATTCTTTCACATTGTGGTTAACGTTTGTTCCCACACAAAGGGCCTATTTGTATACGGCCAAAGAGAAATATAAAAATAGGTTGATTAATATTTTTTTGCCAGTGAAGTGTACAGTTGGTCAGAAATAAACTAATCTATTTCTGTTTCTTTGATATTATTTCATATTCTAGCATTAAAAACATATAAAACCTAGTAAGACATCCCTCTATGTGCTTTCATAATCTAATTGAGTATATCGCTGATTAAAGTTATTGATGTATTAAGTCTAATAAGTCATCACAACATCAAATAACCTTAGATAAACACTATGGATCATCGATGTGATTTATGTATATATGTTTTTTTCAATGGGGTCATCATGCAGGTGCTGTTCCTCATACATCGTATCATGAACGCAGGCTCACAGGGAATATCTGTCATTGCAGGAAATCACTCCACACCTTTTCCAATCCTGACAATGAACCTAAATTTAGCCTTACACCTAGCCAACGAGATCACGCTCACTCATGGCTAATGTAACGACTGATTTAAACAGCAACTGGTTAGCGTTTCAGAAATGAAACTGTTCCAATCATAAGCTAAAGAGACAGCTCACCCTGCTGGCTTGGAACAGAAACTTGATTAAGTCGTGATAATAAACTGAAGGGCATAGCAATATTTTTTTTAGGTGAGTTGTTAAGTCACAAAAAAATACCTGAGCAACCCACTTTTATGTATTCAAATGATATCAATATGTTAATAAACATGTAAGTATTTCAATTTTGTAACAGTACTCACTTGAGAGGAATACGAGGAACTGCAGTGGGTGTGGAAGCAGCAGCAACAACCTGCAGAATTTGTTCCAGAGCAGACAGGCCGCCGCCTACTTGGAAGGCTACTTGGTCTGCATTGTTCTGTTGAAAAGAGAGAAAGAGAGATGTTGAAACAGAGGTACAGTCGGGGGACAATGAGCCACAGGCTGGATAGAGGATTACATGGCTCTCACCAGAGAGGGAGCCGCTCTTTCTCCTACAGGGACAAGGGATTGAAATCTGAAACAAAGTGATCCCAATAGTATTTCTGTTTAATCTCAAAAGTGCACAACCCGACTCCGCCCCACGACAGTCAAGTTTCATTGGAAGGCAAATGCTCTGCAGGCCCAGTTAGCACCGGGGTGGTCTCAACGGATGGCCACAGACGAAGTGAAACGGTGAAAATGCCACTGGGCCAAACAAAGAAGGGGACATCTAGAGAACTTTAAAGTGAAGACAATAATTCTACTATGGTGGGATACAGAAAAACACAAGATTCTTATCATAGTCAGACGGAAGTTGGCAATGCATTATACTGTATCTACTGAGGTAATAAAGAGGCAGCATTTATATTACTTCACCTATTGTGTCAGCCTTTACAGGGATGAAAGAGCTATGTAATCCTGTTCAGAGACTTTTCTTCAACCTTCAACACCATCCAGCCTCACACTCTCGCAAAAGGAGCTCCTTTCACATTTCTAATTACTTTAGATTTGAAAGTTTTGCACTGATAGCTGACTTTTCCTACAATCTGATTTCAGTGTGCTTGACTTAATGGTCCTATCTAAAATTGGTGCCTTGACTATAATGACTGTTCAAATCCTTTTATTCTCCTTCCATTGTCATTCATTTTATTTTAGACTAAATATCTTCAAAAGTTCTTCAGAAATAAAAAGGGGGTGGCAACATTCAACATGGTAATGTCATGAAATATATTTGTCATAAAATATGTATATATATGTATATATATATATATATATATATATATATATATATATATATATATATATATATATATATATATATATATATATATATATATATATATATATATATATATATATATATATATATATATATATATATATATATATATATATATATATATATATATATATATATATATATATATATATATATATATATATATATATATATATATATATATATATATATATATAAGGTTAAAGGCTCTAAAATCAAGAACAAGACAATATAGTTTAAAGGTGTACTTGTGTGGAAAAATATGTCTGTGAATATCAAGGCTAAAATTAATGTTTTTAAGCTTCCAAATGTGCTCCAATCATGGCATTTTAAATATAGCCTGGAGCTTCTGACTTCCTGATCACTCTCTGAGAGAGTATGTTTTTTTGCCCCATTTAAAACTACCAGTAACCCATGTATTGCTTGCACAATCCGACCACTTAAAATTAAAAACTATTTTTTTAAGTCCATGAAAGAGGTCCGTTTTGTATTTATTTTATGACTATCTTGTGAGTTAGCCTGATTTATTTTTTACTACTACAATGCCAAAAGTTACACAATAGTGTAATAAACTAAAAAAAATCAGCAGTAGTGACATGGAAGACAATATTGGTTAAAATTATTTAGGGTATAAAGGATCCCCCCAAGTCCGTGGGTACCAGCCATTTTTAAGTTACATTCTTCTTCCCCACTTCAGTTAGGATCGAAAAAAATAGATTGCAAATTAACTTGAAGGAAACACGTCAGTCCAGTACATTAGATTTATGTACACATGTAAATAGTTAGGTCCTGCCCTCCTGTGATGATAGAGTAATTGGCAGTAGGTCAGATGCTGTTGCTACAGTGTCTTATAAATCAACAAGTACAAAGCCAGGAGCGGGCGCTGACTATCAGGCATGTTTGTGCCTGGGTCGACACGGAGGAAAGGAGCTGGAGGGGAGCTGCTGATGGAGGGCCTTCTTCACACAACTGCAGAGGGCTGTGTTACACTGCAGGTCACTCCTCCACCTAATGAGGTTACAGGCTCCTCAGCGCTGTGAGTGACAGCACTAAAATCCAGCCACTTCACAGCGCTTTTGTTCCGCACATGGGAAGTTGCCAACAAGCCTGAACACATTGAGAGAGAAGCGCTTTACCAAATTACAGATAAGCTCTTCATCTGTCATTCATGCCCGCTGCTGAGGCAAGTGTTCCTCAATTCCGGTGCTAAGACACACACAGGAGAAGGACTGAACAATCATTTAGGGTTTGAGACAAAAACATTATCAAACATGTCAAAGACACTTTTCCGTCAGTATAATGAGAAATGTCTCAAAAACAGTCTCAAAGCAGTGTTTCAAAAAAAAAAAAAAGGTCTTATTATGATTTCTCTTCTGTATGCATTTTCCATGCCTAATCAATTGGGTCTCAGTTACTGAGCTTGGCTTAACCCCTCTCTTAACCCTCCCATCAACACACCTACCTAAAAGCTTCTAGGCTAAATGAGAAAAGGCAGCTCTTTCATAGCAGCTTATCAAATGGTATTAAAGGGGGTAACTGGGACCTGCCCAGTCCTGGCTGGGTTTCTTGGCTAGTCAGTGCCTTTTCTGCTCTGTTGACAGATTTATCTGTTGTGATGATGGAACAATACGAGTGAAGAGGATTAAGTTCAAACTACCTGACATACTATCTTTAGGTGGTCTATGAATGCAAAGGTCCACAGAAAACAAAGCAGGCAACAGAGTACTTTGAGGACATACATTTCACCAAAAAAATAATGTTTAAAGTAAAGGTTTGTTTTGCATAATAACAGCTCTGAGGTTTGCGAATGTTGACATTCGTGCTGTGCAAAGCAGCTGACTTTCTGAGCATGGAAACCAGCATCTAGTGATGACAAATCCTCTCTACAGACCTAACCACACACGGCAACAGGAAACATTTTTGTATGTTATTACAGTGACAGTGTATGCAGTAAGTCAAATTTGCATAAAAATGTAACAGGATCAAATAAGACAATTCTCAACCAGTTTCACCCACAAACGGATACTTTGACACTTGATTCTACCTTAGTACAAAAATTGCAAGGTTTGCACACTGACAGCTGGTATGCAGCCTGTTGCAGCAGCTCTCTGAGGACTTTCCCCCCAACTTTTCACTTTGTTTTTGTTTGTTTGTAACTCTTGTTACCAGCCATGACACTCATGCTGGTATTTTTTTCAGCGATGGCGTCACAACTGTAACATAGTTGAGATCAAAATGAAGTCTGAGTTCGACAGTAGGGGGCCAGAAGTAGGTGGGTAATAACTAGCCACTGCCACTACTCTACTGCTGCTGCTGCTGCAACAACCAGCTGTGGATCAGTAAAGGCTCTTGGATGCTAGCAAATGTTAGCATGGTAACACGCTAACATGGGGAACATGGAAATGATTGTACCTGCTATTGCTAGCATTGTCATTCTAAGCATGTAAGCATACTGATATAGCCTTTAGCCCAAAGGCAGCAGGGCCTATGTACAGCCTCATAAAGCTGCCAGTGTAGCCGTTTGTCTTTTTTTTTACTTTTAATGGGTCATTGCACAGATTTTACATGTCAAAATGAATTTACTCATCACAAGGAGTACTACTTAGACTCTGAAAACAGCAGCATAATGTCTTCTGTGGTCTCAAAAAAACTGACTAAAGTGACATAATAATACATAATACATAGGGTACTGCACATGAGAAATAATACGTCTAAGCAATGCAAATCTTAGCTCTAAGGCTCCCTCCAACAGTGCTTATAAAATATGTATAAGAAAGTAGGATTACACAAGTAACAACAAAATGATAATCTTAACCCAAAGTAGTTTAGATTCTCTCTTCAGATGTTTAAACTGTTAACCAATGCTCTAACTCCGTATTTTCCAAAATGTAGGAGTGTCCCTTTAAGGTCCAATCTGTCAGTGCTTGGTCACACCCAAACAGAAGCTACAATAAAACACACTAACAGGATAAGCAACTAATTTCCCCTCAAACAGAAAAAAAAGGGTCGCCACTAAGGGCAGAGCATTAGGACACAAGCAAGAAGGATGGCTTCTGAATTATTAATCAAGGGGAATCCTATCTAATTATTGTCCAAGGTGACCATTGTTACCCCAGCTGATGTGAGGCCCGAGGCAGCTGGTGATTCCTGTGACGATGTCCAAAGACCAGCAGACCAGCCAGATTGTAGTCTCCTCCCACCAGACACTTTAATTAAAGCAGAGAGGAGGGCACAGCCTCGGCCCTGCCCCACCAACAGATGGACAACAACTGGCACAGTTCATTAAGGACTGGCTTCAACTTTGATCCGTACCTCCAAATTTTAAATTTGTTCGTTCACAATGACGAGTATGATCACCCTCGCCTCGCATGAGTTTCATCATTTAGCCTTATAGAAAAGCTTGAGAGTGGTAAACAAAGTCCTGTGGGCCAAGTCAACTGTAAACCACAACAAGGCTGCTGGAGTAAACATTTTAAGGTCGAGTATAAACTTGTGTGTTTACAAGCCATAACTACATGAAGAGACTATGTGAGTGCAGGGCGGACGTGGAAATGGATAATTCTACAAACTGTGTTCATTCTATAAAATGAGCCAAGATTAATCAAAGGCCAGTGTGGTGCAAAATGAAACCTTCCACAGAAACCACAGACTGCCTCTAGTTGTAACTAATACACCAAGAAGCTTAGAACCATTTCACTCCCTATTTGTCTTGTGGTGAGGAGACAAACATGAGGCTGTTTGGGAACAAATTACATTCTACAAAGAGAAAATACGATAACCTTAGAGCTGAAACTTTTAGATGATTTTCCATTTATGGATAAGTCCATTTTCTCAATTAATCATGTAATTATCCAACAACCAAATCCTCCCAACAGCCTACAAGATAATGATATACAGGTGTGATAACATCAAGGCTGAAACTAACAGAGTAAAAGTATGAATTTGTTTTTAATGAACAAAATAACTGTTAAAAATATACATTTTGGTTCTGAAACCAAGTATCGTAAATGCCTCAGATACTGCCTAAAATGCTGGTATTGTTATCAGCAACTACACAGTCTATGCACCGCCTGGATAACACATAATATAGCCCTGAAAGTCCTATTTATGTTCTTTTCCTTTACTTTTTCCATTTCTGACGAAGTTCTGACACTGCTTATCCAGGCTGTATCTGCCAGTCTGCGGGAGGCCCAAGCAAGAAACCTTATTATCCCGCCACGCCACCCTTCACCTTCCCCCCCATATCCCCAGATACAACTCCCACAAGTCCCCCTGGTGGGCCCAACCAGGCTCTGACAGCTGGCAAATGAAAATGAAAAGTCTTTGGTTGCACTGTGCTCCTGACAGTTCCTTACCTGTCATACATGTTGCCCTTTTCCAGACAGGTTTTAACTGAAAGCAATGGTAAACACTTTGGGCAATATATAAATACAAGTGCTCAACAATAAGGCAAGAAAAGAGCAGCCCATTGGGAAAACTGATATTCTCAATCACAGAAAAAAAAAAAAAATCAGGTTTGACGCAAAATAAACCATTAGAGGCCACAGAGGGAGAAACACTCTGGGGTCAGAGACTAGACGTAGCCTAGAAAGCAGGGGAGGAGTGAGGGGGGTGGGACCCAAACAGCAGTGCAGGAGGGGGAGTGTCGGGTGTTGTCTAAGGAATTAGCAGAGAAAGTGGAGACTGAATCAGATATGGGGGAGAAAAACAAATCTCTAGGTGAGTCAATGACATGAGAGATGCTTGTTAGGTCAAATAATCTAAACGGTCCCGACTTGATGTGACTCAGGGGCCAGACAGCCATGCTGACGGAGACTCTATTTATTTGACTTTGTCCAGGGATTAGAGAGGGAAGTGCTCCCCAGGCAGCCTCATTGGCCAATCACATTGTTCCACTCAGCTCTGGCCGACTATTTCTGTAAGAAGCTGGTGAAGCAGAACCTGACAAAACAGTTTAGAAATGTGCTTTTGAACTGAGGTAAAAGACAAAGCGAAAGCACCAGGACGGAGCTACCTCCTTCCCAGCACCACTGCTGTTGAATAGAGTGCATCTACTGTGGCCCACTGACCTCTGAACCCCGACTGGGAGTATGCAGAGCTGAGGGGAGGAGCCCTCGTGTAGTGACAGCTTGTGAGCTACTCACATCACACTGGTCTCCTCCTCTCTCCTTACAGGACGCTGCACCACCCACCTCAGCCACCTCTTTCTTCGCCTCTCTGGGGAAATTCAGTAATAGCCTCTCTAGCCGTCCCCCTCGTCGCTGATGGTACACCATAATCTCTCTATCCTCACGCCCAGAGGCATGCACAGTGGGATGTTATGATGGCTCGTACCACAACTTGGCAGGAAATTTATGCCTCATTACAGGAAGTGGGCTGTATATTCTCCTCATCATAAACACGATGGCAGGTGTTTTAATTCCTCCTTTCAGTCTCAAATTGATGAGTTTTACTGTAAAAAAAAAAGAAAAGAAAAAAAACTGCCACGCAACAAGACCTTAGGGACAGATGTTTCAAATCAACAATAGTTATAAATGCCTGCCATTATATCTGATAATTATATATTTATACAGATGTAAAGAAGTGTAAGAGAAAATCCAAATCCCCGAAAAAAAGTCATATCTGTTTGCCTTTGTTCAATAAAGTCCTGTGCATCCATGGCATTTCATCTGGAAATCCAATTTACTATTGTCTAAACTAGTGACATCTGAGTCGTGCATGCCACATAGACAGGGGACAATGCTTTCTCTCGTGCTAGGAAGCTCCTCTATTGGTACCATGTGCACAATGAAAACACAGTTAATCTGGTCTTCATTAGCCAATAACCAAAGGCAAGTTGGTTTGGAGTAAGTGATACTCTACATTTGGAGGGTGAGACACAGGGAGACACAGCCAAACACAACTCATCACTGAAGAAACATGCCAAAGGGCTGGCATGACTCGCTGCAGACTGTTCAGTCGGCAGACAAGCAACAAAGCAAAGCAGACCAGCACATAAGACACCAAAGACGAAGTGAAGTGGTAACAGACAACTTCAAACCACTGTGATCAACGGCAAAGAAGGTATTAACGAACAAGATGCATGTAATTCAATCACATCAACTGCATCTATGTGATGCTTTTGTTGCCCTACCTGTTTCTCTAAGATGCGAGAGATCTCTCCCAGAGTTCTGTCCAGACCAGACACTTTGTTGTTGGCCCATTGGCCGCTGTCTTGGCCCTGCAGCTGCTTCAATAGGTCTTTCACCAGGCGCTGCAACCTGATCATACAAGAGCCAAAAGTTATTATAAATCTGTTTACAAACAAAAGATAAACCATGCGACTTCAGCCAACTTCTACACACCACAGAAGAGTTGAAACTTTAAGTTGGTTTAACGATTAGTCAATTAACAGAAAGTCAATCATCATTTTTCAAGCCAATATTACAAAAGAAATATATAGAGTGTGAAGATTCACAGCTTTTCTTTGTTTGCTATGGCAGTATAACAACAACAACAAAACTAATCTGCAACATTTTGGATAATTTGTTAAGTAAAAAAGACCATAAAATTGCTTCTCCCAGCATAATGCAAGTAAGTTTTCTTTTATTAAATTAGTTTAAATATATTTAGGTTCTGTACTGGTCATCATACAAAACAATCAGTTTAAAGATGTCCCATGGACATTGGATCTTTTAATGTTAATGAGATCTTTTAATCTTAATGGATTACCCTTAAATAGGAATATATTGCGCATTTGTGGGATTTTTGTTTTTTCATACATCTGATTTTATGGACCCAATGAGTGAAGAAAATAAGCTGAAGGTGAATCAATTGTTAGTTGCAGCCCTATACCAAATAGTTATAATCATTACAGTAAAACATGAAAAAAATATGAAAAAAAGGAAAACACTCACTTGGCCTTGTATGGGGAGTCAGGGACCTGTGTCTTTACCTCCATTGATGTCTCATATTCCTTTGCCCTGCAGAAGGAGAAGTCGGAAAAGGTCTTTGAATACCAGGAAAAAAGTATTTGGCCTGTCAGTAAAGAACACATTGGATGAAAGTGTGAATAGAGGGCGCAAGAGAGAGAGATAAAAGTTCAAACTGGGACTGTTTATTTGGCCTGTCAGCCGCTCACCAAGTAACTTTGCTTAAAATAATCAGACACCGGCTCTGTAGGGACGGGGGATTCGACTCATATTAAGAAGACTTTAAAACCTGCCTTCCTTTGAGTTGTTAACAAGGGAGGATCAAGTTCTTCACTTCACCCATTGTCACATAAACAGTTAAAGGGGGTTACAATATACATATATAATATATATGTGTGTGTGTGTGTGTGTGTGTGTGTGTGAGTGAGTGCGAGTGTGTGTGAGAGTTAGAGAAATTGGGTGGGGGATTCTGCCCGTCACTCAGGTATTCCCAGACATGATAAGTAACTATTGATCAGAATTAGATTGAGCGCTTTCCGGTTACCCATCTCTACACTGATAGAATCAAACACTTCCTGGAAGATGACAGGTGGATTTGTCCTGGCAGGCCGGACGTGGACCGACCAAGGCTTCATCCTCTTTTCACAATCTCTTGTATTCAAGGGCAGTAATCCAACAGCAACTGATAACTCACCTCACAGCTAGACCAGGACATTGAGATAACAAAGTCCTTCCACAAAAACGGCTAATGGGGGCCATATATTCTAGCATTCAGAAAGATATTGGTGTTATTCCTAATGCGTTCCTTCATGGTTTTAGCTTTTTGTTTATTATTTGTGTAGATGTGGCCTCTACAAAACTCTCATAAAGACTTGAATGACAAAGGACTATCAAATACTATACTCTTCTATAGGTTTAAAATTAATATTAAGGTAAAATCAAAACAAGCAATCTATAAGATCAACCGTATTACTATCAAAAAGAACAAAAGGAAGAAATACTGCATTAAATACCAATAGACGTGGTTGTAAGTGAAGGAAAACAATACACATTCGTTCTAGACAGTCATTTTTCTTGTGTCTTGTGTTTAAGATAAATGGGGAGCACAGACAGGCTTTCAGAAGGCCCTGAACTATATCCACCCTGTTTGTCATTCATGATATTACAATATTAATCTCCGACAGGTTTATACCTAACCAGGTTAAACATGGAGCAACAGCAGAGCAATTCATTATTGTCAGAAGCAGCGCATGTTAAATGAGCCTCTGGCAATAAATATCAGTGATCAGCAATAAGAGAGAAAGCACAAATCTATAGTGCAAGACTAAAAGCAGTTTATAATAACACAACAGATCTCAACTCCTTATACCCTTCTTTCTTTTATAGATACTTCTAATGCCCCAAAAACACGTGATTGCGATGTACACCTGGAAAAGCAAGCCAGGCATCAGTTCTGTGGCAATAAAGAGAAGGAGATCCTACAGAAAACTAAAAATACACTAATCATTACATTTCATTTAGCTGGCGCTTTTTTCCAAAGCGACTTTAAAACTCACAGTGGCCACTCTGCTCCCTGCTGAGCAAACCACAACCAACCACCTACACACAAGCAACGTGTACCAGAGAATGAGTGGAGACTTTGGTTTCCAAGTTCAGAACCCATCTTGACACTAACTGACAGACTACTTGCATGAAATTTTAATAGCATTTTCCCCTTCCCAAAACACTTATTATTCGAGGTTAGCCAAAACCACCAAAAAAAAAAAAATCATGTGGGTTAAAATGTGTGTTCACTACTTTATGACAGAACAAGGCTGCGATGTTTGCCTGGTGAGAACCACTCACGTTTTACGGACACCATACGGTGTTCCAATAAAACGGTTCATTTCCACTCTGCGGTGAAGCAGCTCACCTTTATGTTTACTGGCGCTCTGTGTTATTTATGACCTCTGAAAGCCTGCTGCCTGTGAGTGCTAGTCTCAGCAGGGCTGGTGCAAGAGTGACGGTGAACAGAGACAGATCATGTTGTCATTTTTTCAGTACAACTGAGCCTCACAAAGCCAAAAACAGCAGCACTGAGAATAGAGCCCTGTAGCAGAGTGTTTCAGCCTGTAGCTGCCACTTATTTCGCTTTTCAATACATACTTTCTCCTGAAAAGCCTTTTAATAATGAATTCTTCAAATCCACAGGTCAATCATGACAAAATGTTGGAGGCTCTATTAGGATCATTAAGTCTGCCTACACTCACAAGAGGACACTGACCTCTGTGATAGCAAAGAAACAAAATCGCAGCCAGACTTAAAATGGGGAAATTGGGACAAACATCACAAATGATGTTCAGGTCATTTAAACAGGGCTGCTCAATAACTTTTTATTTAATTTTTTTTCCCAAGAATTGTTCTGTACAATTGATAACAATGCAATTAACAGAATAAAAATAATTGTAGGTGAATAGAAATTTGCAGATGATAAAAACAACTGATATTACTGATAGAAGAGTGCATGGCCATGTAACAAACAAATTTGCATCTTTATTCTTAATCATAATCTCATTAAAGGTAATAAAGAGTATTTGCAATACGTCACTAGGTTAATCTTGAAGATTTAATACACTAACCCCAAGTTTATAAATTATAAATGCCATGATCTTAATCTCTTCATAGATCTTCCAGATACAAATAAAGTTGTCATCATCATCAATCAATTATTCCAGTAGCCCACCTATGCTTAGTGGGAGGCAGGCGGCAGCAGGAAAACAATAGAGTTTAGCTAGCACGTAAGAAAGTTGTCGGTTTTCTCTGTACCCTTAAAAAGGAGGTCCCTCTGTCCTAAAAAATGTTGACATACACATTTATTATTATTATTATTATTCTTGAGATCCAGTTTCTTCTGATGCAATCCGATACCGATTCCTGGGCTGAGCGTATCGGGCGATACCTGATACCAATCCGATACTACTGTTGAATGAATGAACCGTATACCTTGCAATGTGAGGGAAGGCATCCGGCTTAGCATAAACATTTCACAGACATTAAACACTTAAATTGCACTTTTCAACCTGCGTGGGACAAAGCTGCTTTACAATGCCTCTTACACGCACGCCTGGCCATTGGGGGCAATGTGGGGTCTGGTGCCTTACTCGTGAACATTTAGCCATGTGAACAGAAGGAGCCAGGGATCAAGCCACCACTCCTGCGATTCACGGACGAACCACTTTACTTCTTGAGCCACACCAAGTTGATATTTTCTGTGTATATGCAGTAACGTTCTTTCTGTGGTGTGACTTATCACTGTGTTCATTCTGTTACATGTTCATGGTCTTCTGCAAAAACGAACAACAGAAATGGAAAAAAGAAGAGAGCCGTTTCGTTCTGGTTCCTTACCAAGTTTTCACTTTAAGGCCCAGTTTTCTATTTTCCAAACAGATAGAGGATGATGCTTCATGATGCTTCATGATGCTTCATAAGTACCTCCCCCAGAACATCCTCAAGTCAAAATCAAGACTTTTCTTACAGGAAGCTCTCCCGTTGGTTATCTTTGTCGGCATGGAAATAACTGCTAACTGGCAGGTGGGTTTTTGGATGTCCCTTCTCAGAGATCCAAACTGCTTGTGATTTTTCCCAAAAATGTCACCACAGGCACCAGTTTATAATACTGCAAATGCAAGGGCTGTCATCAGTGGGCCATAGGCTAAGTCACCATTGTATTTGGCAATAAATAGTGACTTCAGACATTTATTTAAATTAATGATTCAAGATTATTACTTTAACTTCAAAAAATTTTGCAATGTGATTAACATGTATACATATTTGTGTTGGGTTTTCACCTTTTTTTAAGCTTCATTTACTACAAAAATATGACTTCAGTTTTATAGGCTACTGTACTTCTCTGCTATACACATTTGCTTAGTTTCCTAGAGGCCATATGTTACTTTGTCATCCCGTTTGTAGTGGAATACTTCCAACAATCCGCATCAATAACATCTTAAAGTATTGTCAACATTGTGTATCTTTCCACTCCTCTCCCTCCTTGTTTTGACAGCCAGTTAAATTGATTGAGCTCAGGTCCAGGTTCTGACACACAGCAGCTCTGCCTCCTATTTGTTGATTACTATTGATTTTCTTTGATACTTCATTTAAAAATCAATAGCTCAGAAGAAGAAAAATAGGCATGGCTCATACATACTTTAACATGCATCCTGTGTGAACCAAGGAAGGCTTCAGATTTGGCAATGCCATGGCAGCAATTTGGAGGAAAGCTCTTTACAGGTGAAAGCCCGGGCCCTACAGATCGATTTGCAGTTTTGCTCCCCAATCACAGAAAGTGGTCATAAATTAAGCTCATCAGTGTTACCTTGTGGACAGCCAGGATGCACATAACATCTGCTTTCCTTCGCCTTGTCACTCATAAAAAAAAAATCCTGGCACAGTTTTGTCCTCTGTACCTCTGAGAGGATGCAGAGGGAGAAAGAGAGAGAATGATAGACAGAGAGAGAGAGAGAGAAAATGGTAAATGGAAAAATGTATTACCTGGAGTTCATCCTGGCGCGGAGCTTCTTTGCTTTCTTCCTGGCCTTCTGCCTCTCTTCTCCATCCTTCATGCTCTCAGAAGACACAGAGCTGTCCGTCACTATATCCACAATGTATTTCTTCAAGGAAAGATGCTCCTAGAGTAAAAAAAAAAATCAATATATCAAAAGATATTGCTGGCAAATATTTTACATCTTCCTCAAACAAACTTCTAAAAATAACTATTGCTTCAGATTCTTGGTACAAAACAAGCCCATAAATCCATGATGGAAAGTAAATAGGTACTACTCTGTACTAAAAAACAGTTTTGAGCTACTCATACTTCAGTATTTCCATTTTCTACTCCACTACATTCCAGAAGGAAATATACTTTTTGCTCCACTACATTTATCTAACAACTCTAGATTCTAGTTACTCAAGATTCAGAATTTATTTACAAAACATGTAAACACAATTAAAGTAAAGAAAACAGGAGAAGAGCAAAGTGCAAAAGTGAGACAATATTGCCTTATCCTAGGAAGAGTTCTACACTTTAACAAGTTTTACTGCTCCATTTCTATTTTGAGAAAAAATGTTATTGTCTCCAAGCAAAGGTTATACACTCCAGATTTAGCCTTGAATATATTATGTGACATGTCAATCTACACCTCTCAATAACACCATTGTAACCACCTGTAATTAGCTCCAATGCTCCACAGTCTTTTGAAGCCACTCGCCCGTGGACATGCTAAAAGGGTTGAGGTGTTGCCTCCTGTCTGGCCCTGTCAGATGATTCTGATATCTCGACCAGGAGACAGGGGAATGTAACCCAATTTGAACAACATGATGCATGTGCAAGAAACCAATTACCCAATTATGCTGTCATCCAGCACCCCAGAGGATAGGATGGTCTCACAGATAAAGGGTTTCCATTCAGCGTACGAACTGTGTGGGATGCCATACCCGTTGGTCACAAGTGTTGTCAGTGCACCTGCTGCCTGAATAGGGATTTTCACTTTATAAAAACAGGTGTCCTTGAGTGGGCGAAAGTGAATTATTGCCCCAAAACTACTGACTGAATCGAAAAAGGTGTCTTTTACCATTTTCACTTAAATGCCATAAAAACTTGTTTTCCTAAACAAGCTACTTACTATGAATTTGAACAGTTTGGGATATTTTACATGATGGATATAGTGTTGTCTTTTTGTTTCATCTGTGCTTTCTTCAACGGTTAAAAGTGGGCAGGACACCATTGGGAAAAGGTGATGTCATACATTTCTGTGTACCAATCAATATTTGAATCAAAATGTGATGACAGTTGTGGCATTGTTTGCTTATGTTGCCAGCAATCTCAATCAAATCTGATTATATCAAACAAACAGTCCTGATGACACAAAATAGCAGTTTTTGGATGTTCAACCTAAAAAAAACCATTTACACACTTATTAATGAATATTCAATATTATAGAAGAGTTGAATCAATATTTTCAGAAGCTTTAATGTTGTTCAAGAAGTTAACTTATGACTTAAGTAGGTGACTTAAGAATTTATTATAATAATAATAAGACTAATAATATTTTAGTCTAAGAGAGTCTTAGAGAGTAGAATGAGAGAAAAAGGATGATGATAACAATAGCGAGTAAGACTATTTTTCCTTGGAAGGATGTGTGTGTGTCCGTTTTGTATGCTGACACCTTTGCCCTCGACTCCATGATGACACTACAGGTCAGTCATGACTCATGACCGTAGCTGTCCCTCTCTTGGGAAGCAGCTGTTCAGTAATCTCTCTGAGAGGCTATCCAATGCACGAGCCACTCACTTAATGGAATTGTTTCAGTAACACATCCAAAACATCTTTGCAAAATCAAACCGGTAACATAAAAGGCTACCTGAAATATTAAGCTGTCAAATATACTATAATGCTGACATGCAGACTATGATCCTGACAATGAGAGCAAATAAATATATAATGATTACATCCCATTTCTTGTTGCTAGGAGGAGAGTCTGAATGGAAGTTGTGTTTGAGACAATCAGACTTGATGACAGACAGGTGTCTACCACTGAACTGTTGTAACAAAGCAGCAAAGACGTTGGCCTAAGGGCACTGCTACCGCACAATACCGCAGATTGCCTCTGGTGGGAGTAATAGGATACGGCTCTACACAGCTCTCCCTTTTCTCTGACACAAAAAAACCTACACAGATCTATAAAGGCAGCCATCACAAATACAGATTACATGGGATATGTTCTTCCACTGCCTCTTTTGTCCCATACAAAGGCCTGAGAGATAGGCTTTCCATTTGACATGAAACAAACATCTGTATTTCATGTTGGCCACTATGATATCATGCTGGATTGAGTTGCTACCAGTGGTTTGCATGACGTTTTTGTATTGAACTGCATACCATCAGTGACATTTAAGGAGGGGACAAGTCACATAACGACAAAAAAGCTGAAAACTATTCATTGGTTCTCTCTTTCAACAGCAACTTCACTGCTATAACTGGGGAAAAAAATGTCAGCTCTCAAAACAATGTGGAGAGGGAGAGGCTCGCTTCAGCTGGCAGTCCGGATATTTCATCAAGCTTCTCAATTCGTGGCTATCAGCGCAGCTTTGACTACAAGACCTTAAGGACTATTCAGTGCCTTTGGGAGGTCAGCTCTGTTACCCTTCGCTGTCTGGTGATCCCTCTACTGGCCATGCGTGCAGAGCACTACAGACAAGCAGGACAGAAGAACAATCTTTACTCAAAGAAGCCACCATTTGTTTAGCCATCTTGTCTAACAGGTGATCAATAAATAAAGGACTTATGTCAGAAGCCAAGGGTCTTGGATATTACCTGCATCATATTAAACAAGGACAGACGGCGAGTGAAACGAGGGATTGCGATTCTCAAGCGCTCTCCCCCCCGTACGTCAATGCTACCCTGTTGATAATCCTTTTATTTTCAATTTAATTCGCAAGTCAGAATGAGAGGAAATGACCAAATATGAAGGCCCGGGGCATCTGCCACCCGCTTCTGACGAAAAACTATGGAGTGACCTCTGCACAGCTGAACCAACCATCTTCATTTTAATTAAAAATCTTTCATTGCAGGAAGAGTTATGGCACTGCAGTCTGGAAAATAGTTGGCAGTAATATGAATGAAATGGTGGACACCAAAATGAGGTTTGATATAAATAACAAGGGGCCACATTAGTCTATCTAAACAAAGTCTCCAGGACAACTGGATGTACTTTACATAGAATAAGAAAAAGTGGTTCTGTACATCCAAGTAGTTTCTATTAGGTGTACTACAATGACCAATGGTCTAATCCAGTAACAACACACTTAATACAAACTGTTCACATTTAGATTTAGCCGGATGCAGAATAGGACAAGGATGGAGTATCGACAAAAAGACAAAACAAAGCCTCAACATTATGGTTATTAGTAAAACTATATCATATGGAAGGGTACATATTGCAAATGTATATGAAGTAGTGCTCATATATGGACTGTTTATAGTGCTATATTGGTGAAGTGTTTCTCTCCATTGCCTTGTTTATTATACTGTCAAACAGGAAAAAAATGACCTGCATTTGGAAAGGAAATGATTTAGAGGAATAGAAGGAGGAGGTATCAATTATTTCCCACTGAAAAAGCTTTGAATGAAGGAGCTGCTGGGGCCAAAGGTGCTGCGTATAGCACCAACAGTTGTCAGCTTCACAATGAGCATCGCTGAAAAGCCAATCTCATATTGCAGCCTGAGAGGTTACCTTGCATTAATGAGCTGACTTCCCATGGAAAAGTGCTCCATGACAAAAACAGCCTGGAGACAAGGGGGTGATGTCACCCCTCCACTGAATCACTGAACCTTAACTGTGTACATTTCAGGGCCCATTTGTAATCGCACAAAGCCAGCAACAGCACCGTGGCAGTATACAAGGGGACGCATCAACAATAATAATGACCACGTCATAAAAGACTATGGTGTCTCTTTGTCTTTTTACATGACGCATGCGGCAGTGAGGCAGTGAGGCAGTGAGGCAGTGAGGCAGTGAGGCAGTATTCTTTGATAGGGTGAGTGGATGTTTGTTCCTGGCAGAGTTTGGGTGATACGCACCACTTCCTCATCAGAGAGCTCCCGTCCCTGGATGCTGCTACTGTCTCGCACGGCCTGTTGGTGTCTCTTGCCCTTGGTGTGGCTGAACAGGTGCACCTCTGAGGAGATCTACAAAACACAAACACAGTGGTCAGAGGTCACGGCTGCGGACACAATGGAGACAGAGGCAGGAAAGGGTCAACAGAGTCCCATGGGACTCGAGTGAAACGATATACCACATGATCTTTTCAATGGTACATGACCTGTCTCTCCTGAACCTCGCTTTAAAGCAAATATAAAGGAAAGGAAATGTGATGTAATGTGTGACTGTGTGGCTATACAGATAAGATGCCTTCATGAATTAATTAAGTTGTTTTTATGATACTAATTGAGCCTACAGCAACAGAGGGTAGCAGGTGAAAACACTCAACACAATAACTTTCTGGGATCTTACTACTAAACAAAGAAAAGTTCAATATGTTTTATTTTAGTAAGACCTTAATTTGCTCGCCTACAGTACAGTTCAGATAAGTATGACCCTATGTATACATAAAAGGCCTGAAAAATGGCCACAACAAGAGGGAGGTGTACAGCAAGTAATGTTGTTCTC
Source organism: Echiichthys vipera (assembly GCF_963691815.1). Taxonomy (NCBI): domain Eukaryota; kingdom Metazoa; phylum Chordata; class Actinopteri; order Perciformes; family Trachinidae; genus Echiichthys; species Echiichthys vipera. The sequence goes on along the minus strand of NC_139832.1, from coordinate 12,292,337 downwards.
CCATTTCTGGAAACAAGCCCATTTAAAATGGTTTGTGTTTAATGTCATTAAATTAAGTGCTTGCTGCTGACCCATCCATGATCTCGGGTGTCACATGCTGGCCAAGGTCATCCAACATTTTAACAAGATTCCTTCCTTCACCCCCCAGCCCTCCTCTTTATCTGATGCTGGTTTGAAGAGTCAAGGTGCCCCACCCTTGCTGCGGTGGTGGTAGCCGTCCGTCAGAGATAAATGTGTCTGCTTGTGGATTTGTTGCCTGACACTTGAAAAAGCATAATCACGTCCACTCATAAATCTCTGTTTAAGAGTCTGTGTTTAATCAATACAGTTAAATCCTCATTTAAATGTGCCCTCTTCCAAAAAATCCTCTGAATCACCTTCCTCAGCATTTTTATGTATAAACAGCTGGCCAATAACACAGGGGAACTTGCCCAGTCCTCTTCTTTTCCTTACACCCACATTAGTTCAAGAGAGTAAAACATATTAGTTTAGGAAAGTAAGATGATTAAATGAAAAGTTGGAGAACAATTAAAACCCATTTGAAGTAATCAGGAGTTTTTAACATCCCATCTCTCTGTAATTATAAAATCCCATGAAGGTTGTACTGTTAGATTCAACATAGTCTCAGAGCTAAGAGTGGTGTCCCTAACTAATATTACACTGACAGGATGAAACTGTACATACCACAACACAGCACAGGGAGCACTGTTTCTTGCGCTCATACGGTGTCAGTTTGGGGGCATAGTCTGTGTTAGCATGTCTGCCACTGCTGAGCTCAGCAGCCTTCTCCTTCCTCTGCTCGATTTGCTCCATATGCCTACGACTGCTCTCATCATGCTGTGGAAGAAACCAGAAACCATGGATCATATGGAACTTGGACTTTGATAGTTGTGTGCAGTCTGACAGAGATGCAAGGTGACACCGTATAAACTTACCTTCATTTGTATTTTCTTCTGCAGCTCCTCCATGGCCTCCTGTTGAGCAGCACTAAGAGCAGCTAGACGCTCCTCTCGATCTCTTCATATAGGACATAGAAAAGCATTGTGAAACAACTGTACATGCAAAGGGTCACATTTTTTCAGTGAGTGGTGGAATCAAAATCAGCCCCTTTGTATTCCACACTAAAGGAATTTGAGACTACATACCTGGCCCTTTCCCGCGCTGCATCTTCTCTGGCTTTCTCTTTTTCCTGCTTCTGCTGTTCAATACGAGCCTCCTGCTCCTTCCTTCTGCTCAGCAGCTCCTCCACCCGTGCCTGCCGCTCTGCTTCCAGGACCCGTTTACGCTCCTACAGAGGGAGTAGACGAGAGTGCAGGGCAGTGTAAGTATGAAAATGACACATAGCAGAATTAAATGTGATGTGAGCATTTGATTTTTGTAGCACCTGCACAGCCTCATCTCTGGCCTGCTTCTCCTCCTGTCTTCTCTGTCTGTCCTCCTGCAGCTCATTAAGGCGTTGCTCATACTCATTTAACTTGGCCAGGGCGTCATGCCTCTTGTTTTGGGCTTCTAGAGTGTTGATGAATGCGATTTCATTCACCTGTACAGAGACATATACTTATGACAGAGAATATAAACAAACAGGGTATGTAAATGAACTCTAAATGTATATACACAGAGAAGTTAGAAGTAGCCAAAATACTGTAAGCTATGAAAAGTGTTCAAAATAATATTTTGACTAGAATCCACCCAACTGACACACCACAGCACTCTTAAGGACATTGTGTATGTACCAACGTAATTTAACACTTAATGTCCCACTTAATTCAGAAAACTACTCAGCTGTCACACTCATATGGTTACTGCAATTCTCTCCTCTACCTTGGCATCTTCTTCTTGGGCCTTCTTCACAATCGCCTGGAGCTGCAGCTCACGCTTTAACTCTGCATGTAACAGCTTTTCCTCCATCATCTTCCGCCGCTGCTCTAACAACTCCTCCTTCCATTTCCTCACCTCTTTCTCCTGCAGAGAGTGAAGAATGAGAAGCAGGAAAAAAGTTAAATAAAAAGAATAAAGTACATTCTCCGGGACAACACATGCAATGGATTCTTAATCTTAAATCGGTCCAGTGTGTGCACATGGGAATTAATGCGAAAATACACCACTTCATGTTTTTGTGTGGTTAATCCCGATTTATTCTAGAACTCACTCGTCTTGCCATGGCCTGGAGAACAAAAACAAATTTCATGAAAGGCTGTTGATTTTGGCCAGGGGTCTCTCTTATGACTGTCGGCGGCCAGCTGGCCTGGATGCGACTGGAGGGGGTTATAATATTTAGTGATTCTATCAGGCAGTGTGCTGACAAAACCTCTCGTTATGAGCCAGGCTGGGCTTAGCTTGCATGTTGTTTCTTCAAGGTGCTTTCCGTCAACTCGGCATGCCTTACTCACCCTCTCCAAGAGCTTCTGCAGTTTGAGCGTCTTTTCATCCCGCAGTTTGTCCCTAAGCTGCTGCGCCTTCAGCTGTTTCTCCTCATGTTTCTTCTTTGACTCTGCAATGGTTCTGGCAAAAACATGGAAACGAATCATTCATCTCTTTCTGTTTCCTCCTTATCAACAACGGCAGACACGGACTCTGATAGGCATTAGGGCCTGTTTGGAAGTTCTGGGTGGTAACCGAAAAAGAAAGAGAGGTCATAATGCAGTAAGTAGGCCATTAACACTAAACGATGGGTTAAATCCTTGTCAAAATAAGGTGAGGGGATTGCAAATAAGTAGAATGCGGGGCTTTTCAGGAGGGCACTTAATTAGAAGTTAATTTGCTGTGTACATCATGTGCTTAACCATTCACCGCATAAAGAAAATGTTTTGCACCTTTTTCGTGAGGGTGAGGACAATTTCTCGTGCATGTGGATCCCATGTCCAGGAGGCCGAGCAGGTTCTTCTTCCACTATGTCCCCCCATGAGGTACTCTGACGCCATGGCTCACGAGCTACAGGAAAGACAAGCAAGGAAAACTAATTTTAAATAAGTAATATTCGCCGCAACAAAGAATGAGAGTTCAGTTTTCATTTGGAAGTTGACTTTCATACCGTCATAATCTGCCAGCATGTCACTCCAATCAATATTGACTCCACAACCTCCATTACTGATGCTAGCCTGTGGTAAAGAGTTGTGTTTTTCACATGTCAACATACAGTCAATTAAACAATCAAACTTTAACTTGCTTTCAAACAAAAAGGGGCCAAATATTTACAGTATAAATGAGCATGATTAATCTTACAGAGAAGTCACTTTCGTTGTCAGTCTCCAGGTCATTGTTCTCCGCCAGAATCTCTCTGGTAAGCTGCTCCTCCTCAGCGATGGCACTGGCAATCGCCTCCTCGTTGGCCTTCTCCAGTCGGTCGGCAAGCTCCTCTTTCTTGGCCAGGACCTCTGCCATGGACTGGGGCTGAACACAGACACAGATAACACCTCACACATACAGCATTTCACACTTCATGAGTTCTTGAGTTCATACAAACAACCACGAGGAACCAGAAAAAACGACATACTAGGCCTTTTTTCCTGGGCTTCAGTTTCACATATCACAGCAGAAAAAAAACACAGGTATAAATAGTAAAATTAAAAATGGCTCAATTCCATTTAGCTGCTCCAGTTTTTGAGTCATGGTATTGTGCATGCTGGCCATGCCATTTTTAAGAGAGGAGGTGTTTTTTTGCCTCTCGCTATATGTAAATTATGTCGACAAAACATTTGATAATTAGGGCTGGGTATCAAATTCGATACCTAATATCATCAGCTGAGCAGTATGCAGCATGCTTGTACAAAAATCTAATATTGCTCGTGATTGGCTGTCTGACATTACACAGCGTAGAGGCATGCAGGAAAAATGAAATGTTATGACTATGACTTATGTTTCCCGAAAGAGGAACAAGGTACAATACATGCAGCAGCTGGGCTCCATGAAGAGACGCTATCGAAATGAGGGTTACTGTGGTGACGGATGTATATATATAGGCAGGACCGCACATGCAACACCACGCCATTTGCCTTAAAAAATGTGAATAGAGGTGCCTTAAGGTAGGTCATTGGGGCATGATATTGCTTATTTGGAACTAATGTGTTGTATGGAGTGAATCGACTTAAAGGGATCGCGAGTTACGGTATCAAATTCCTAAACGATTCCCAGCCCGAATTATAATGCAGTGAATCACAGCTACTAAGATAGAATAGATGCTTCTATTCCTCTCATCAATGAGTGTATATTCTGAAATATCTTTGAAAGAGAAATGTGGTAAATATTTTTGTTGAACAAAAATGTTTTCAACGTGTAGCACCTATCATTTTCTATTTTAGCTTCTGTGCAGTTAGTCTGATTTACACTTGGGTGCACGATCCAAAGACCGAAGGGAACACCATATCAACCCAATCACAGTTTCTACCACACAATCATCACAATAATCACAAGTGAGGAAGCATTCAAGAATCATGCAGGGCACATTTACCGTGAGGATGAAGAGATGGTAGGAGGCAACTGATGGTTTTGCGGTGAGAAACCGTTTACTTCAACCTTTTTAGTATTTGGGGGAGTTTTCATGACTTGCAAAAATAAGGGAATGACTAACAGATTACTCCAGAGCAGCAACTTAAATCAATTACAGAGCTTTCTAACAGTATGTGTCGTTTACATGGAGGTATGCATGGGAAGGTTAAAAGGTTCTTGATCCAAATCTTAAGCACACAAGTATTGCATGGACAAGGTCAAAGAATAGACTGGGGTTCCTGTTAAATTTGAGGCCAAACATCCTTCACTGCAGATTTAAGTTTTTTCCACATTTTCATTCAACAAAATCTGACAGTATCCTTCTTGTAGGTATAGTCATCCTTGATTGAATATACAGAGCTCTGTGTTTACATACTCCATGATGTTTAATAATAGTGACAACACCTGATGTAAGCTGACATTGGTTGCCTCAGATCTGCCGCTGGGTTGAATACAAACTGGAAACTGAGTCCAGGTTCTGCAGCGTTTTTTAAAATTTGCACAGAATTTGGTGGAAGAAGTGGCCAAAATAACTAAAACAAGTTGAGAGATTAGTTTTGGGCAACACCCTGGAAGCACTTGCTCAAGTACAAAAGTCATCTACTCACAGCTATTCTTCACAGTGAACGGTGCTATAACAACACTACACAGAGCTATGCAGTCTTGCCTGCACATTTGGTCTGGAGGTTTCTTAAGATTGACTTTGTTTAGGCGGTGAAGTACCCTCGGGGATCCCTGCTCCCCCCTCCCCCCCTCCCTCTGCTCCTCCATCTCTCAGCACTCACAGTAGAAAGCTCTGTGGGGTCCAGCACATTCTCCAGTTTCACCGCTGCCATGGGAGTCTCAGTCTGTCCCGGAACAGATGTGGCTGTGCCCTGCGACGCACCACCCTCAGCCCCACCGTCCCCCAAGGCCAACAGTGCACCGAGCCCTTCCGTCTGGGGCAGGTCTGGGGTTGTGGAGAGGGCCAGAGCAGGGACTGGGACTGATAAGGTAGTGTCTGTTGGTGGGACAGTGGCTGAGGACTGGGGGTGCTCTGGGGCTTGGGAAGGGGTAGGAGCTGGTATGGGGGTAGGCACGTCTTCAAAGGGTGCGTCGATACACTGCCCCGAGTCTTGTACACTCTCTGCTGGGGGCTGTACCGACAGTCACACACAAACACACGCAAACTCAATTAAAGACATGCATATATCAAGCAATTCATGAGAGCAATAACAAACCAACCAAAACAAAAAAAAGCAACACAGTCAATACTCAAAACATAGCTGAAAACACAAATCATGCAATTATGACAAAAAAAAAAAACTGATTGGAAATACTGATCTGTGTTTCAACATCAACCGATGGCTAGAACACTCTTACCAAGTGTGTCTTGAAGCATCGACAGTATTTATTTCATGAGTGAAAATGGGTTTTCTGCCTCTGAAATGTCAGTGTACAATCAATCGCCTTAAAGTTGATATGCCTGTCTGGACAGTCCGTCTATGAATACCATGGAGCCCAAAACAAAAACAAATGTGGCTGATAGAATGGTCTAGAGTTACTCTGCTTCTTGTAAATAATTGATATCCAGGGACTGCTCTGGCAGAAAGACGTCACATGGTACTAAACCTCAGTACCTCCATCATGTTCCCATTCGCTGGATGGCCAACCTTCTCCAGGGAGTCAGACTCCATGGGGGCTTGCTTCTCAGTGTCCTTCTGGATCAGGTTCTTGTCCGGAGGACACTGAGGATGAAGCTGTTGCTCCACCTTTGGCAGGAGATGTGACTGGTTACACTTGGCGCTGTCCTGCTTCGGGGTGACATGAGCCACGACAGGACTGACCTTGGCAACTATGGCAGCAGAGCGAGGCTTGGCAGTACGTCCTCGCTGGACCGTCTCCCAGCCCTCTGCATCCCTTTTACCTGGAAAACACAAGGTATTGTGTTAGTCAAGGAGAAGATGTGTTACTGTGTTCTACATGTTAGAAGGATATGCATTCAGAGCACATTCTGGGTCTGAGCAGGAGGAGAGTTCTTACCCAGTTTTTCTACCGGGGCTGTGGTCGGTTGACTGGAGCAAGGGACAGACTGAGTGCACTTCACTCGGTCTGCCCAGCTGGGTCCTGTGTGGGATAGTCGAGCTGCAGCCAGTGTAGGTGGGGGACCACTGAATAGGAAACACACACATCATACATGCGAACAAACAAATGTGCACCTGTGCCATGAAGCCTTTACTGTCAGCAGGTGGGATTTTTTTACATTTAATTATACCATTAAATCTCAACTCTGAGCAGTTCCTGCTGTGCTGCCTGTCTAAGATGCTTCAGTGCCTATCTAACACCCCAGCACTCTCCACTCTGAGATAGCATTGGACTGTATTGGACAGGCCTCCGTCATGATCAATATCCATTTCCTGCAGCATCGGATTACAGAGCAGTGCACATATTGAACTGATGCTTCAGCAGTCTTTAACTGTCACTTTCATCTACACCTTCCACGGATTCTGTGGCCAAAAAGTGAGAGACTCAACAAATTGCATTAAACAAATGCTTCACCATCAGGAATCAATGGCTATATTGTTAGATAACGAAGTCTGCATTTTCTAACCCCTGCAATAACAGGCATAGTACATTATTTAAAATATTGATTGTTTAATAACAGGATGCCTTATGATAAAATTATAATTCAATAAAATGTGTTGATCTTTAGAAAGTAGTCAAATGCTTTATGGGGTTTGGTGCAGCATAGAGGCCAAAAAACACAACTAGAGATAGAGATAAAGACAAGAAGAGAGAGCCTACCCAAAGTTGAGGGCGCGGCGTGCACCCGGAGAAGGAACCATTCTGTCCGAGGAGGGGCTTGGCATCACATGACGACCCGGGGACATCTTACGCACCTCCCAAGCTAAAGACGTGGGTCTGAACAAAGTAAAAGTGGCGAACATTACTTAACTAGCACTAATTACAATTCAGAGTTTCCAAACACGCACGCATTTGGCTCACACTTTGGCAAATCAGTTAAATAGCTGATTCACTTGCAGCAATTTACGCAGCAAATGGAGCATGTAAAAGTTTCAGGTTGTCTTATTGATTAACAGTATGCTTTAAACGAACAAATTGGGAGGCAGCACTGGGAATTTCATTTCTTAGTCAATTTACGGTTGCAGTGGTCACTGTGTTAAAGAGAAGCCAATAAACTCATGGATCTCTTTGAATTAAAGCCAAGGCTATTGATCCATTCTGTTTGTGACTCAAAGCCAGGGACCAGACACCGGCACTTCCAGTTTCACCTCAGGGAGCAATTGAAAATGTGGAGTGAATGAGAGGGACAGAAAGAAAGGGATAGAGAAAGAAAAAACTGAAGATCACCTGTTCTGGGCATCTGTTTTCTCTAACTTCTCCTGAAGCTGGATCCAGTCTATGAGAGCTTTGAAATCTCGTACGTAGTTGTCCAACATCATCAACACCTCCTGAAGACAGCAGTTACAACAACAGGATGGGGAATGATTACACAGAGACTATAAACACAAACATGAAGAATGGTACAATGTACAAACCCATAGAAAGGTAGGTTTAAAAATAATAGTAAAATAAAAAAAGAAAGTTACTAACATGCATCGTATTTCACTATTGTTGTACAATTAATGTAATAAGCAGACCATTTTGTTTCACAAACCTTAAAAATACCAAGACAATTTCCATTTCATTGTCTATAAAATTCAGCCCTCAAACACTCAAACCAGAACAATTGTATAATTTAATCATATCATTATGTATTAGACCTTTGTTAGTATTTTCTACTTAGGGCTTGTAAAATTAAGAATTTCATCAGATAAGGATAAAAAAAAAATATTTTTCTATGTGGTAAAAATCTTTCATTGTCAGTGTTTAATTGGCATTCAATCATTTTGTCACCTCAAAACAAAAACATATTTGTTTGCAACTAAAACCAATTACTGGCATATGAAATCCTTGTAGTGAGTGCAAATCTGCCACTTTAGTCAGTTTAAAAACTGACAAAGTGACTTTAGGTTTTGAGCTGGCGCAAGACAAAAAATTAAGATAGAACCAACGAGGCAAATTCCTTAGAGCAAACACCTATTGTCTGCACTTGGACTGACTCATAGTGTCACCACAGAGGTGGTGCGCTGTGTGGAGCTTTTTCCCAGAGCTCTAATGAAACGAACACAACTGATTGATGGGGAGCGTGAAGGGAGTGGTAATTGAGAGTAAAGCTTCACAGTGCTTTTAGTTAATAGACAAGTCAGGCCAGTGAAAGATGTGTCCAGCAGCAGGTCCGCTGATTAGAGCTGGTTAACAGGCACATGACCACCGCTGTGGCGTGGTGTTCATTTGGTAATGAAGGCCGAGATGGAAAGAGGTTTGCTGCTCCTCTGACAGATAAACCAACAATGAGTGAAGGCGCCATAAAGTGGCTTTCAACATGTTAACAGGCACACTTACCTAAATACAACCCTCACATAACGTTTCATGAGGAATGACAAAATGTTTAACCTTCCAGAGGCATTGCCATAAAATAGGATGGGCAGTAAAACCCAGGGGTCCATACATAGAAACAAGAATGAACAGGTAAAGCCTAGATTAGAGTAACTGATTTATAGTTTTGTTTTTGTTTTTAAGTAGAATAATTTGAGACCAGAATAGCCCATTTCTGCTCAAAATGGTTGAAATTAAGAAACTCAGAACCTAAACTGCCTTCAAGGGAACAGAAGCGTCAGGTGTTTTTCTTGTCTGGTCCGGGTGATATGTCTAATAAATCAGGGATGGGATAAAGGAACAGTTGATAGCTACTAATTAGGCCTGAGGGCTGTGGGTTAAAGAGGTGTGGGCAATATTAATAAGCATAAATGAATCATTCTGCAGGGTGAACAATGGATTTCATATATGAATAATTCTGCTAGGAAAACATATCAGCACTGAGGTACTCAATTACATAAAGCATGACAGTAACGTAGCCTTATCTAAGAACCGACATCACTTCCTTACAATGGTTACAAACTGCGACAGCAACACTGGTACTGTTTTCAGTGTGTGTGTGTGTGTGTGTGTGTGTAATCATGGAAAAATGTTGTCATTGAGACACCTACTGTAGCAGGAACTAACACAGAGGCTGTTTTGAGTTTTTTTCTATGTGTTTACATGTCTGTTTGTCTGATGACACAAAAAAATAGGTCACAAAACATCGCAGGTGTGTAGTTTCGATCAAAATGAAGACAAAAATGGGTGTGATCGGAGCAAAGGCGCTGGAAGTAGGAGGGTAGAGAGTAGGGAAGGGAAAATTGCTCCACCCGTGGTGTTTCGGCTGGAGTGATCCCATCGTTAGCCATTTGTGTAAGAGCACACAATGCATATTGCCCACAGCTACACTGGGGGTTTGTGGCTGGGGGCTATCAGAGCACTCTGCTTCCCCTCCAGATGACTCCATCATCTATCAGTGTCCATTAAGCCCAAGCTGGGTGGGATGGGGGATTATGAACTTCACCCAGCTCCATGGCCATTAGACAGCATTAGGGTGTAGAGAGATACAGTGGTATAAGGGGGGGGGGGGCACAGGCCAAATGACAACATGCTGATTACACCACAGGGAGCTTCGCTATGGCACTGACAGCAAACCAACCACACCACAGGGAACTGGGCGATGGTACTGACCGCAGAACGTCACCGGAACCATGCTCGGCATAATGCAGCCTGGCAGAAGAATCAATAAAACACAGGACCAGCAGTATCATACCAATATGCCCTTGAGCAACATCACTGTCACTCCAAGGCTTCACCAAAACAAAACACACAGATCCAGAAAACAGAGAATAATGTCAAGATTTGCTGTTATTTTATGTAAACGTCGAAGGCCAAAAAAGGAGCCAACAAGGCTGAGCTCCATCTCAGCAAACGCCTGAAGACAAACACAATGCATATACAATATTGTTTACAGTCTGTCATCAATATTCAGTCCAGTCAGCCAGGCCCAAGAGAGAGTCCTGTGATAATTCTTTCAGCAGCGAGCCTTCAGAGAGCCCCTGTGACATAAAGCAGAAATCAAGAGGAATGTGAACTGTGAGGGAGAAATTTTGTTATACTCTCAATGTCCCCCTCTAGTGTTCAGAAGTCCTCACACTATTTAGGTTTCCTTTTGAACATAATGCTAGAATTCCTGTTTGGTCAGTTAAGATCACGAAGCCAACGGTCCTGCAACTACAATTTGCATTTCTACCTGGGAGATCGTTTGTTTTCTCTCCTCAGTCTGACTAACCTTGCATTCTACGACACTCTGATCAGATTCACAAGTGACGTAAATCTCATCCACAGCTCGACGCAGGTTGTCGAAGAGGAAAGCCCAGTAGCGTGCTCGCAGGTCGACCTTGCGGGGCTGTCTGGCTTTGGTGGGGCTCTTCTCTCCCCCCTTGTCCAACAAGGCACCAGCAGTGCCTTTGCTTTCCGCAGCAGCATTCTGTAGAGACAAAGTGTGGACCAAACATTATGGTAACAATGACAAACCCATTGCAGTGTCATTCAGTTCTTTAGTAGTTTATATACAGCAGCCAGAGCACTTATTTCCTGTTGACTGGGAAACGAAGTTCAACTATTGTATGCCTTACAATTTGAGATTTGAGATTTGAACCCCTTGTGGCAATGCTGGCACCATGTATTACCTCAGTGGTTTCAGAAGTATTAAATATTAAAATAGAAAGCATCGATATGCAGTTTATGGGCACTAAAAGAAAATAATACATTAGATTAAATAGCTTTCAGTGACATATTGTTGTTGGCAACAATCTTGCAGACACATCATTACATAATATCCCGTCTCATAACACTGCAGCCTGTTGCAAGCTGAAGCATATCTTTTTGCAAATGCTGCAAACTTACGCAAGAACATCTAATGGACATAATACTGTAGACTGAAGTAAAGAGATCCGACTCAAGATGGATTTTCATGACCATCACAGGTACACGCGCAGTGAGGCAAAATAAATAGATGACTTATCTTGGTAAATGGTGCCCTCTAGTGGAGGAAATTCACTACACCAAACAATACATTAGATTCAATAGCTTTCAGTGACATATTGTTGTTGGCAACAAAATTACAGACACATAACTACATAGTATCCCTTCTCATAACACTGCAGCCTGTTGCAAGCAGAAGCATATCTTTTTGAAAATGCTGCAAACTTACACAAGATAATCTTATGGACATAATACTGTAGACTGAAACTGCAGTAAAGAGATCCAACTCAAGATGGGTTTTCATTACCATCACAGATATACTTGCAGTGAGGCACAAAAAAAAGATTATTTATCTTGGTAAATGGTGCCCTCTAGTGGAAGAAGATCACTACACCAACCTGTTTCTTATTCCTTTGTTGCCCAGAGTTGATCCTCTGAGCCCTGGAACTGCCGCTGGAGTTGCTTTTGGGCTTTGCTATATGAAGGAGAAAAGTTGGGCTTATATGTAGCAACTGATGAACAGTCTCAAATGGTCCCGGTGAAGTTAACAATCAACATACAGTACATATGAGCTCATTATGGACAATTATTATTTATACAACAGATCAAAGTAATGTGGTTTTGAGTGGTTGATAAATAAAAAATGTCACAAAACGTACAAAAACGGAGAGGTGAAAGCAACAAAAATCCTAAAAGGTAAATTACTTCAGCGCTGTAAGATGGAAAACACATATGAGACTTTAAAAGTGGAATATTTCTGGCATTCATGGCACGAACTCAAGATATCAAATAAGCCTTTAATAAAACAACTGAGCCGACCCACAAAGAGGGGGTAGAGCCAGAACAAAAGTGAGAAAGTGTGAGAGGCTGTGGTGAATGTTTCTCAGTAGGCTGACTTAAAAGGAGCTTTCTTTGATATTGTGATGGAGCACTGCCATGCTATACAGGACCCTATGGTCACATGAAAAACCCCTGTCCATTTTTTTCCCAAATATTAAGCAAGATAAGCATATAATTTTGTGATAAAAAGGAAAGGAGCACCATGCAAAAGTTAAGATACATTTTACCTAGGTCTGAATCAGACCTTGATTAAGTTGTTAGGACTATGGCTTGTACACAAGCTTTTTAAAAAAACTCCTGAAAACTTGTCACAACAATCAGTAGCCATGGGGTCCTCTAAGCAGCTGCCTAGCACTCTGAAAACTAAAATAATTGATATTCCACAAAGCAGGAAAAGGCTATAAGAAGACAGCAAAGTGTTTGTAGGTAGCCATTTCCTCATTTCATAATGTAACTAAGAACTGGCAGTTAATTGGAACGGTGGCGGTCAAGTTGAGTTGACCTCCAGGAGGACGTAGCTGTGGTCTGGAGTGGTGAAGCACTGTTCTACTACATGGAAAAGCCATCAGATGAAAAGCTTTTCTGAATCCTCCTCACCACAAAATTCAGTGTCAGAAGTTTGCAAAGGAACATCTAAACAAGCCTGAAGTCCTGTAGACTGATGTTAAAAATAGAACTTTTTGGACACAATTAGCAAAGGCATGTTTGGGGGACAAAAGGGTGCAGAATTTCATGAAAAGAACATGTCTACACCGTTGAGCACAGGGACAGATCAATCATGCTTAGGCCTTGTGTTGCAGCCAGTGGCACAAGGAACATTTCACTGGTAGAGGGAAGAATGGATTCAATTAAATACCAGCCAATTCTAGAAGAAAACATCACACCTGCTATAAAACAGCTGAAGATGAGAAAAAGACTGCTACTACAACAGGATAATGTTTCTAACATACACCTCAAAATCCACAATAGACTACCACAAAAGGTGTTAACTGAAGGTTTTGCCATGGCCCTCACAGTCCCCCAAACTGGAATTTGGGGATAGACCTCAAAAGAGCAGTTCATGCAAGACAGTCCAAGGATCTCCCAGAACTACATGCCTTTTGTAAGTAATAATAGGGGGAAAACCCCTCAATTACAAATTAAAGGACTCTTAGCTGGTTACAAATAGTGTTTACAAGCTGTGATACTTGCCCAAGCAGGTGTTACCAAGTAGTGAGCATACAGGGTTCCTTAACTTTTGCTTTGGGCTCTTTTCCTTTTTTGTTATTTTGAAACTGTAAAAGATGAATATGAAAAGGTAGTCTTGCGTAAAATATTAAAATGTGCCATCTTTCACTTTATGCCTTCTGGAAATTAGGTCATCTTTGACTTACTTTTCTATTCACAGTCGAAGATCTTTTTGGCATTTTTAGCTTCATTCGACGGAGAACAGTGTAGAAATGAGGGGAGAGTGGTATGATATGCAGCAAAGGTCCCAAGGCTGGAATCAAGTTCAAGTGCACTTATATGGCATGCATTATGTGCTCAGCTATCAAGGCGCGCCAGTAACATTTTGACCAAAGGCACCCTAACTTTCACATGCCACTTTTTTACTGTATATTGTTTAACAGACAGTTGAAAATTACAATCTTACCCAAGTTATTTTTCTTTGACATTTCAGGATTTCAGGCAAACGTAGTGTGCAAACAATTCAAAGCCTATTACATAATATTATATTGACTAAACACAAAGCACCAGGCGACAGTGTAAGCTTTAGCCCACATTAGAGATTATAAACACTCCACCGTTTATCAGTCTAGCCATGAGATGAACTGTGTTCCAGCTGATAGAATTGTATTAAAATGAATAGCGCTGTCTGACAATGTCATTCATGGGGATCATACATCAATATCTTTCACTAGCCCAAAGATGAGGGAAAAGCATCTAAAAGGTAACAGCAGAAACACCTACCACGGCACAATGAGGACCTAAATAATACAAATGTCAAATTGCATTTACCCTTTCATTGTTAATATGGCAAAATAACAGCATAATAGCATGCACAGAAAGTTTGTTTTGCACGCAGCCACCAACCTTCCTCCTCTTTGCTCTCCAGAGGTACACTCCAGGCAATGAGGTTTCGAGCAGCCCGGCCCTCTTCAGCAACTATCTTCCTCACCTTGTCATGGCTGTTGGAGCGTTGAAAAGATGCCTGCATGAGAAACAGATTCAAACAACATGACTCATGACATACAAGTGTACGTGACAACAGACAGAATCGAGAATAGACGTAGGCTTAATGTGGAGACTTTCAATATGATATCAACATATGCTGCCCGAGATACGGCTAGTATCACCACAGGCGATTCTGACAAACAAGAAACACAAGGTGGCCCGAATTCACGACAGATCTTGTCATACGCTATATTTTTCTTATTGTCAAGGAATCACATGATAAGATCAACATGTAATGGCCTATGTAGCCAAAGCCATAGCCATCGACAACTCTTAAATAAACATCAATGAGCCACACAGTCACTAAGGGTGACATGTTCCTTCATTATGACAAACCTGGGCACTAGGGTTGCAGGATTTGGTCAAAATCACTTCATATCTCGAGAACGATATTTATATATGAAGATATTGCATGTTTTATGGTAATGATGAGTCTATAAAAATACTACATGGTACAAGCCATTTGTGTATACTGTACTCCTTTATTGTATATCTTCTCATTTCATTAAGAACTTCAGTGCAAATTGAACATAACGAGCAAGGATCCCAACGTAAAGAGTTGTCCAAATGACATAAATATTGCCATGACACAGTTCTCCCCACAATAGAAGAAATACAGAAACATACATATGATAAACACTTTATATTGTTTTGATTATGTTGTCATATCTTACAGACCCACTGAGCTGTGGGCACTGTAGTAATTCAAGGGCAATCCTACATTCATGGTCTTCTTGCAGTAAACATTCACAACCGCACCAAATCCGCAGCTGAAGATGGTCCTCAACAAATACATTAACTCCTGTTAGAGTAGCATTTGCTAAAAACAACAGTACCCAGCTGCATTAGGAAATGACTAAGCATTTTTCCAAAATGAAACCAAATATTTATGACTTGTTTTTAAAGATTTACATCTTCAGTAGCAATGAATGGGTTGTGGGCTGAGTGCCATAGACAGAGTAGGGATGTTGGAAAGTATTAAGGGACGGACTACTTGTTGGTTCGGGTTTCCTTGTGGGATTTGTCAACAACAAAAATATAGAATATCACCTGCCTCATTCTTTAAACAAAAATTGTTTTACTGGTGAGCTAACCAGTAACAAGACCTAAATCATGGATAGTATTGCTATGGTTCCCCCATTGTAATATACCTTGTACACTGATTTTTCTGCAGTGGTTAAAGTATTGTGTACAGGAGTACAGTGTGTTTTTATCAAAGCCCTAGAAATGGCAAAACATTAAACAAGAACATTTGAAATATTCATTATGCAATATTAAATCCCTAATTCTTACATTGCCCAAAATTAGTAATATGCTATACTATAAGAGGGTGTATTGCAATGTGCTGTTTTCAATCACTTATCCAGGGTTGAAGCCCCAATACTGCACACATGGAAGTTTATGTAAAGAGGACTACTAGCTCAGACTGTGACAAGAAACAGCTAGAGGCAGGAGCTCTAAACCCGCTTTGTGCCCAGCATGCATCATGGTTGACCTACACATTGACTATGCATCAGTGAACTTGAGTGTAACCCCGGGTGAAGCAGACACTCTGAACCAAAATAAATGCTGCGAGAAGTCATTCATCACATACTTTACCTATGGAATATTAAGATGGTCTGTGATGAAACATGTCATCAACAACTCTCTGCACCCTCATCTCACTGAGAAACATTATGTCACATAACAGTTTGGTGATACGGCTCATGCATTAATGCATAGACCGAATCTGCTAAACATCCTATAAGCAATAACATCTATAACTCAATTTTGCAGTGCAGTGCAATGACAAAGACTAAAACACACAGTGTACCCAATGTTCTACTTGATATAATGTGCCTTTAAAATCTTACATCACTAAATATTCTGACTTCTAGCAATCTGGTTACAAAACAACACAGGAGCTAATACCTAGAGGCTTATCATTCTGGATCTTCCACTCGCTGTGTTCCCTCTTCCAGCAGAATAGTCTGTTCTGTATTGTTCATAAATGATTTATTCTAAAATCATCAGCTATTTTGGCCAAACAACTCTAAAATGTGGTTTCACACTTAAAATACATTGTTAACTGAAACCAACACAAAAATCGAGAGCCAATTCTCCTCTTAATAGCAAATGAGTCATGGAACAAACCGTTCTCTCTTTTCCTGGCTCTCACTAGCATCACTATTCAGACAAGAAACCTACAGCTAAATTATTCCTCTTACAACACACTTGCAATTGAAAAAGAAGAGGGATCCAGTGTATGTCTTATCCAGGGTTTTGACAAAACAAATGATAATTAGGCCTAGGTTTATGTAACATAACATGTAACAATCTGCAGACTATTCTTTAATGCCAGTAGAATGTGAATATGGCTCATTAGGCATTACACATGCAGAAACAGCATTGGTCTCATACTATTTAATGTCCCGAAGGGAGATACCCAGCTGACCTACTTTTGGGGAGCAAAATTCTTTACATGTCGAGTGGCCTGGGCTTTATTTCGTCCAAGTAAAAAAAGGACTACAAAGAGATAAAGGAACATTAAACAATACAGGCCAAGCTGAAATGAGCAAGAACTAGTGATGTAGGTCAGCATCAATGCACCATCCACAATCTGTAAATATTTACTCTGCGTTCACTGGGCTTGGCAGCCATTTGATGGCAGACGAATGTTGTGAGAATGCCTTACCTACTTACAACTGATGGCTATCTATGAGCAGCAGCCTGGGGCAAAAAAAGGCTTACAGCAATGTTCTCTTGATCCACTTAACCAGCTGTAAACAAGCTGTCTCCTGGGCTGAACCGTAGAATACGAAGCAGCATACATTCTGGAGCATATCTTCTGTTATATTCTCTGGCTAGGCAACCCTTCCCCGCGCACCAAGGAGAGCTCTTAATTTCTAGACTGTGCTAAGTAAGGGGGGCAAGTGTAAGGTTTCCCTTTTGGCAAAGTCTACAAACATATGCAAGTAGCAAGACAGTGGGTGAGATCTCGCTCATTAGGAGAGACAGATAAAATCAAAAGATACATACAGAATAGAAGTACAGTCTGTAAGCAGGTTCCTCGTCCTTATCCACCCCTGACATACTTTTGCAGCCCACTTCAGGCAACCTGTTCCCCCTCACCAGCACTGCCACTTGTGCAAGGTGACATCGTCATCTGACGGCCGGACCAAAATAGACTCCTACTGTGTAGTCCCCACTGCTATAGCAACTTGCCCAGCTGTGTCAACTCCTCTCCCAGTGGCGATTGAGAGAGACAAGTGCTCAGCAGTCCACCGGTTATGCCTTTCTGCCTGTCTGTCTGTAATCTAGCCTGAGCCTTCAGTGCTCTGCTGAGTTAGCAGCCACTTCTTAGGCCCGACTCTCTGCCTGCTGCTGTCTGTCTGCCCTCCACTGCATGGAGCTCTCTATATTTACAGCTTCTCTCCACTGCTTTCCCTGCTCTGCATCTGAGCCCCCACACTCTCTCTCTCTCTCTCCGCTTCTCATCGCTCACTCTCCTGCCACAACAGTGCGCAGTCATGTGCACACAGCAGGCCTGCCG
This sequence comes from Echiichthys vipera, assembly GCF_963691815.1. Lineage (NCBI taxonomy): Eukaryota > Metazoa > Chordata > Actinopteri > Perciformes > Trachinidae > Echiichthys > Echiichthys vipera. Next base: position 12,274,318 of record NC_139832.1, on the reverse strand, counting down.
CTCTGCCCCCCCATCCTGTGTTGCCAGTGATGAGAGTGTATAGCTGCAGGCTCAGAGACAGTCTGTGCTAACGCAAGCCTGGCCATGCATTAATAGTCACACAGGGCGATGCACTGGATCTGATTGGACACGGCATGCAATGATTCATACAGCTGGGTGCTGGGGGACAAAAACACACAAGCCCACATGGTTTGTCTGCTTACAAATGGTAGAAACTTACAAGGCTGCAAGAAGAAGTTGGGACAAACAAGGAGAGGAAATTAACATATTGATCAGACCTGTCCCAATTACTCTAGTGTTGCCCAACTACAACACTCCTCAAGCTGTCACATGCTTGCTTTACTGATAGTATGACAATGCATCTGTATACACCAAAATCCCATGATGCATTAGCATCTTCTCACAAATCTTACAAGGCCATTTATCATAATTTAGTAAAATGCACGAGTGGATGGTGGTAGAAGAGGAAACACTTCAGGTCCACCTATAAAAAAGGTAGGTCGCCCTAAAATGCTCTTTTCCTGCTGGAACTGTAAACTGAATGATCCCATTCACTTAGCTCAACCTAGCTAGGAGTACATGCTCCCGACTAGAGGCAGTGCTGTATTTCGACTATCGCAATGAGCCAAAAATGGCATTACGTACCTTCAAAGCGGATATAGCTGCATTCTTTTTGCCTCCTCCATGCGAGGAGCCCGAGCTGTTGCTACCAGACCTCTCCCTCCCGTCCCCACCTTGGCTAACTCTAGGGCCGAGACGGTGCTGCCCAGCGCCGCCACGCCGTCGGCCATCGTGGCGGTTGTCTTTTGACATCGACCCCCGCGGTGCGTTCCGTGCTCAGCGGGTGAGAAACAAAACGTCTACGGACACTGTTTTGTCTTGTTGTCAGAGTTGATGAAAAAAATACATGTCAGATAAATGCATGACAGTGAGGACAACCTAACAAAAGCAGGAAGTCTGTCGAGGTTATATTTTTTGACTGGCGGTGGGATCATCCAATGAAATTACCGTAATATCGACCCGACATACGCGCCAGCCAATTAGGTGCGGTGTAGTTTAGGTCAAGGGGAGGGGCGTGTTTTCTTTGGGTGGGACTTTAAACTGTCTACCATGGCAACCATACTGATCGGGCGGGACGTTTGGTTGATTTCTCAGTGATGCGTCAAGCGTCATCTACAGACAGCAGGAAACTGGGAGGGAATTTAACAAGCCTTCAAAATAAAAGGACTTGGGAGGAGACCTCTGCTGAAACTATGAAATGTAGATAGATCAGGTATGGAATTGGGACACACACACAAACACACACACACACACACACACACACACACACACACACACACACACACACACACACACACACACACACACACACACACACACACACTGTCTTTCTGTATCTCATCTCAGCATTACCTTGTGTTACCTTGTATGGTTTACAGCAGCGATCTTCAACAGGAGGTCCGGGACCCTTAGGGGGTCCTCAGAGTCACTGCAGGGGGTCTGCCAAATTGTTCGATAATCTTTCCATTTTTCTTTTTTTTCAAAAATATGTCTGAAAATATACATTAACATGAATGCAACATCTTAATAGCAAATATACATTTGTGAAAAATAAATAAATACATTACACAACCTTGATGATAGGCTTACTGGGTTATAGGCATGGTAGCCACTAAGGTAGCCATGCACGAATACAATTGAGCTGAAGGATTTAATGTGCCTTTCAAATGTATGTTTAACATATGATTGCAACTCAATTTAATACAGTATTTTTAGTAGGGGGTCCCTGCTTCCTCTGTCTTTCAGTCAAGCGGTCCAGATTATTTAAAATCTTGTTTTTTTTGTTCTGCTATACACTATTGCTCCTTTCCCGCACACAAGGATGCTGCTGCTCGAATGAAGACTGGAAAAATAAACTGAGTACATGTTGTTAATTTCCCTTTGCATATTCTTTTCAGCCCTGTGTGCATGGTATCTTAGACATGCGTGGGTATACAAGCATTATTTAGTTGTCACACACTAGATACAAAACGTTTACTTTGAAATGTGTAACCGGAAGTACACGTTTCCTCTATGCAAATGACACTGGCGTCAACATTTGTACAGAGGACTTTCCACGGTAATGACAACATCTTTCATTTCCATTATTTGACACTTTACTTTACTTTATTACTAGCTTGTGTGCCCTATCCAACTGTGCCTGTTGATTTCGTCCTATATTCTGCTTGTACGCCTGTCTGTCTGCCTGTCTGTCTGTCTCACTCACTCTCTCGGACACATTAAGATGTATAGAGAACACAAAACTATTTCTAGCAGGCTTATTCCCTCTCTGTCCCCCTCTCTCTGCATCTTATACGCCCTTGTTCCTGACAGATATCGCAGGTTTTTCATCACCATGCTGGACGACGCTCATAAAGTTTACCTTGTTTGTATGAACCTCCATCAGCTGGCCACAAGGTCGCACAGTTGCATTGTGGTAGCTCTTGTTTTGTTATTGTCATAATTAATGCCACTTTGTATTGCTTTCAATTCATTTACTTTGACTGTTAATTTAAACTGTGTTACTCAACAGATGTCATCCTCTGCATTGTTGGTTTTGCTGCTGCTTCAGTGTGGATTTGGCCAAAGCTCTCCTAAACATCCCCATGAAGATCATTATATTGGCCAGCAGCACAACCCTGAACATGACATGAACATCCTGCTGGGAGATGAGGTGTCTAAATATTTATATTTTTACTCTCTCTTACACTCTTCATCCAAATTCCTAATATTAATTCATCACCTGCTCACTCTCCGCTTCACTTATTTCATGCACGTTTAGGACACTGAGGAGATAAAGAAACTTAGCCCAACAGAACAGAGGAAAAAGATGATGGAAATTGTGAAGCGGATTGATACAAACTCGGACAATCTGCTGAATGCAGGTAAATGAATGTCACCGTCAGCTTTTTTAAAAATAAAGCAAAGGTGATTAAAGGTCATAGTCTGCTGTGTTTTTATCACCAGAGGAGATCACACTATGGATTCAGCACGTCTACGGAAAATATGCTCTGGATGATGCAAAGGAACGTTTCCCTGAGTTTGACGCCGACAAAGATGGTTTTGTCACATGGGAGGAATACAACATGGTCGCTCATGAGCAACTCATTAGTTTTGATGACAATGCTGTTCTGGAGGATCCGGAGCAAGAGTCTCTCAGACACGTAGGTATACTTTTATTGTCCTGTTAAGAATCACATTAAACCACAGCCTGATCTCTCTGTAGTACCTCAACACAGGCACATATCTCCATTAGCTCCACCTGAAGGAGAGGAGGCGCTTTGACTTTGCCGATGTGGATGGCACAGCCGGGCTTAATGTGACAGAGTTCCTTGCCTTCACCCACCCATCTGAAGTTGATCACATGGCTGTAAGACTAGTTTAGCCCCTACTCCTGCAAAACCTGATATGATAATGCATTCTTCCACCCATTATAAGAGTGCCCCTCATATCTCATGCTAAAATTGAATCATTTATGCCTCTTTCCCAATAGGATTTTGCCATTGAAGATGTGTTGAGTGAATATGACACAGATAAAGATGGACTCATCAGTCTGAGTGAATTTATTGGAGATGTACGTGGTGATGGTAAGACCACAGAGATTATTTCAAATCATAGAATGATCTGTTTGTTGTTAGTTTCCTCTGCAGTGCCCAGTTCTCATCCCCTGCGCAACACATTATTTTGTTATCAGAGGACTCCCCTTCACAGTGGGAGATTGAAGAAACAGTGCGGTTTAAAGACCTCTATGATCAAGATAAGGATGGCAAGTTGAATCGAGACGAGCAGCTCCGCTGGGTTGCGCCTAATAGCTACGGCTCAGCAAGAGAAGAGGTAAGACTCAACTGTTCCAGTGTGTACCCAGGTTTTGTTGTTGGCAAGATACTATACTATATAGATTTAATACATGATTAAATACAGTAGATTCTCCTTCAGCTATTGCTTGGTAGGATGGTGTGGCAGCATATTCACAGATTGTTTTCCCCCTTGTGTAAATCTCATGTCAGGCTCTTCACCTCATCAAGGAAATGGACCGAGATGGAGACGGGCAGATCTCAGAGGCTGAAGTTTTGAAAAACCAAGAAATATTCATGAACAGTGAAGTGACAGACTATGGCCGACAGCTGCACGATGAACTATAACTTTCTTTTATGTTCCTGTTTTCTCATATGTTTCCATGAAGATGTAATGTTGTTTATTTCCTGTGTTAGACTTCAACATTAGTGATGGGATTTACAATAACAATAATTTTCAATATTGAATGGCATGGACAAAATTACAGGAAGAAATATATTTCCACACAAGTCTACTACATCACCAACACAAGTTGCACGCCTCTTAAATTACCACATCAGAAGCTTCACAAAATTGTATGTGTTGCCGGGCTGTTCTATTGGATTGCATTATGTTATTAAAAAAACATTCCTGTTATTTTGTCCTCTCTACATGCACATACTCCTGAAGAACAGGGACATTCAAATGGAAATATGATTGCAACCACTTTTTAAGGAAATGGAGATTGTTTTGATTACATTTATGCAACAGATTTGTTGAACTGTAGCTGCGTATCCTTAGTTTTCCTTTCACGTGTGCCAAAACTGAACTGACACGGGTATCAGTCCAGTTGTGGTAACTGCTGAAATGTTGCAGCTCTTCCTCATTTAAATCAAATGAGTAAGTGAGTGAGTGTTGCTGTTTGAAGGCTGGTTTCCTGAATGTGTCATGAGCCGTTTCACTTGCAGCAGCTTGTTACACTGCTGGGTGTTATAAAGGGGCTTAAAGTTTACTGGATTCTCCAACAAGGACTATTTTAACCACTGCAAGATGACAGCACAATTTAAAGATGCCTTTTGGGTGAGTTAGTGTAACACTACTAATCTCTACTAATTAATGATTATTTTCAGTACTGAAGTTGACCATAAGGTTTTTACTGAGTGTTGTTGTATTTGGGTTCACTGAGTTTTGAGGTAATATCTGTTGTGTACCTTTCCACTTCTACTGTATTTATGTCTGGGCGGTATCTGCTATACAAAAACTACAATGGTGATGTATTTAGTTAACTGTAGCCTATCTTTGACTATAGGAAGATAAGCACCCTGCCCTCTCTTTAAGTTTGTAATCTTTGTTTTCATTTCTTTTCCTCATTTTGAAACTCACTGAATTGCTGCTTGGATTAAAACATTATCTATATATGTTTTCATATACACAGTCTTAATAAGCAATGCAATTGGTTTTTTTTTTGTGTTTTTTTATCTCTGGGTTGTGTACAATTTCTAATCTAAAACCAGGTGTGTCACACAAACTAAACATTGTGTATAATTGTCAAGGCTGTCCCGGGCTAATCTCTTCTCCCTTGCTGTATGAGCTTTTGGTCTTCTGACTCTGCCTATTCAGCCTGACAGGAGCACCTGTGTGCAGCAATGCAGCCGAGCACAAATTAAAATGTTCATGTATCCAGTTGCTAGGGGTGACAGGTATTAAAATATTATTTTTACCAAAGGCAACGCATCAGGAACTGGCCAGTCAGAAACAACAATTAGTTGAACTGTATTGTAGCCTCAGTTTACAGTTTGAAGTTGTGTGCTTCCCTTTTCCTCTTTAATCTCACCCTATTATCACCATTCATGTCACATGTAACCCAGTAACAAAATGAAGTAATATACAGATATTTTTGGTTCCACATTAGTCAAATTTCACCAAAGAAAGAAAGCTTTCTCATAAGAGGGAATGTTGGTACTTCTGCCCCCAGCAACAGCATGTAACAATTTCCATTCTTGATGAGATACCACCACACAAGCTCTATGTGGAAAATTCCAGAAGTCATCAGTAAAACTTGCTGTTGAGTATCATTTAATCAGCTAAAGGTGGCCTTCTGAGTTGTTTAAATACTGAGCAATAAATAGACATTAGGATTGTATTCCAATGGACACAAAAGCTTTTGCATTAACAACATGTATTTTAATTTTTTTTTCAAAATGGTGTATTAAGTGAGATTTGTACGAAGGCAGGGGTTCCCAGTGAAATGTTTCCCTTATCGTTGAAAGAATGAGTATTATGGTTTGGTATTAATGGTTCCAGGGTGTGGACTTCATCAGTAATATTGGGTATGAGACTATCAGTCAGAGACTTAATGATGGCCGGCGGACATGCAAAGACATGGAGGAGCTCTTGAAAATGAGGTGAGCCCAAGAATTTCCGATGAATTGCACTTGATGAATGTTTCAGTTGACGTCAGTACAACATGGTTCAGCTCTGTTGTTCTTTTGTCATTGTAGAGCATCAGCAGAGGAGAAATATGGCAAGGAACTGGTCACAATCGCCCGCAAGGCTGGAGGTTTATATGAGATCTGGTAGGTGTGTGTGATATACCCATCATCAGTATGTCTAAGTCTAACTTTCTAAGCAATACATTCATCTTGCATTATTGGATTTGCAGAAAACATTGCTCAAAAACTCATGTATTCATCATTTATTTGTTTCCACAGCACTTTGAGAAAATCTTTTGATGAAATGAAAACACGTAAGCACTGCATTTTTTTTGTGCCTTTGTACTTCATTCATGCTTAGGTCAGTTTGTTTTTACCTGTTTGTGTTTTTCAGAAATTGAAAATGTAGGAAACTTGCACATTGAGCTTTCTGGATTCCTAAAGGAGGAGGTGAAGAGAATGGAGCAGTTCAGAGAGCGACAGAAAGAGCAGAGAAAAAAGGTACCAATGAAAAACCTTGAAATGTTTTCTAAAGAGAATGATGTTCTTTTCAAGTAACGCGTTGTTCTTTACTTCGTAGTTTGAAGGTATCATGGAGAAGGTCCAGAAGACAAAAGTCTCCCTTTACAAGAAAACAATAGAAGTAAGGTTAATTCATAGTACCATGATGATCTGTATGATTAGACCTTGTGTGTGTGGAGGCTTTTGGTTACAGTTTCACAGTTATTTCAGTTGCAGTGAGTGTATCTATACTCTTTATATGGTAGACATCATCTCAGGTACCGTTATAGTGGAGCTACATCCTGCTTGTATGTGCAAGAAAAGTGCATTCTGAAAATACTTCAGCAGAGAAGCATTGCTGTATATATTTAAGATGTTGGCTAATAGAGGAAGATGATTTCACATGATAAGTAAATAAGAACCAACAACACACTGGGGATAGAAACATTAAGGAGCCTGAGCTCATACAGTACTTCTCTCTGTTTAAAAGAAGGAAGTGAGGTTTTATTTGATGCACTTTGTTATTCCTGCCGAGACACCTCCTTTTTAACTGATCTTGCCCTGCCACCCCACCCCCCTTTCCTGTCAAGTGCTGATGAACAAAGCATGGGTGTTATGGTTTCATATGGTTTCTGTTCTGTTTCCCTTCTAGTCTAAAAGATCCTATGAGCAGCGCTGCAAGGAGGCAGATGAGGCAGAGCAAACCGCTGAGAAGATGGGCAACACTCCCACAGCCACTCCCAAACAGATCGAGAAGGTAAATCATTACTGTGGTATGACTCATTAAAAGTTATCTTTAAAAAAAAAAAAAAATCCCCATCCAGACATGTTTTAAGACGTATAAAACTCTACTCTGCTTTGAATAAAAATTTGTGTCAGATATGATTTTTTGTACTAAATATCCAATTTCCTTTCTTGAAATTATATCACGTCCTTCTTAGTCCCTAAAAAAAATAATCCAGAATGTATGAATATGCAAATGTTGTTAGTTTCAAAAGTTCAACTACAGGACACAAGATGTCTCCTATACTACACTGAATGGTCCATTCTCAGTGCAAAGTACGTGCACTGTAGGTTTCACAACTCCACATCACACTTGTGTAAGATGCATATTTGACAGTAATTAGTTTACTAGTAACAAGTTGTGATTTGACGAAAGCAGATCTATTTGAAATAAGTCTTCTAGTGTAAAACTCTGCACACACATCATTCTGCACAATGAAGGTCAAACATCTGACTGAAGTAATTGTAACTGAAGAAAATGTAGCAACCATATTGTAGACATTGTGTGCTGCTTATTCTTTTTGTCTATGAAAACTGTCACTGGCCTTTGAGACTGGGCACCCCATTAACATACATGCTATTAATAAATTCAACATCAAGTGTAGGTATATTTCGCCTGCTCTTTACCATGCAAATGATTGTATTTAAAATGGATTGCTGATGTCAGCAACCAGAGAGTTTCTCAAACAGCGTTGGCAGTTATTCCACAGTTACTCCCCAACACTGACACATTAGGAAATCCAGTTGTATTTGCCTTATTTAATGTGTTCATTTATGAGCTGTTGCTGTTCTGATTCTGAATATAATTTGCAAAGACTGCCAAAGCACTTCAGCAATAATCTACATTTCTTATATTTCTTCTGTCCTGGGGGAAAGTACAGGTTTACAGATATCAAGGCAATGTGTAACATTGTCTGCTTTTCTTTTTTCAGATGAACAACAAATCTAAACAGTGTCGAGAAGCTGCAGAGGAGGCTGGTAAGGACAGATAATAAGTCAAGTGAGGTGCTGTTTTATGCCATTTCATGTCGGAAGCCGCTATGGTTTACCAGAAAAAAAAATGTTTGAGGATGGTGGTTACATGTACTTCCCCTTTATTGAGGATTCCATAAATAGAGTTAGAAGCAGTATATGAATAAAACCTCAATCTTTTATAAAGTGTTAGAGAAAATCCTGATGAGATTTTCCTTGTTTTGTTTTTTTACAATTCATTTTTTAACTTGCCTTTAGAGAAACAGTACATGTCAAACATTGAACACCTTGACAGGACTCGTCAAGAGTGGGAATCAACACACATCAACACATGTGAGGTAAAGTATAACATTTCTCCTGTCACCGTATTTTTTAAGTGAGCAATACACACTACCTTGCATTTCAAAATGTACAGACTTAGACAAAGAGTGGCAATACCCGAGGCCTGTTTTGTCAATGAGGATGTGCAATACTTCCTATAAGCAGACTATAAAGTGAGTCACTTATCTGTGAAATTGTTTCCGGGCAACCAATTCTTCCTACATGTGATAACATCAACAAAGCTGAGGCAACCTACTACTTTATTCATCTCTATTTAAAAAAAAGCTCTGTTGTAGTTGGCAATTTGCAACACAGGTCAATACACTCAAGAAGCCAGGAAACATAACAGGACAGACATTTCAAACTATGACATTAATGAACACTCAAATGACAGCTATGAACCTTTAAGTTGACAGATTGCACTGAGACTAAAGGCCATGCTGGATGTTTTGCAGATGTTTCAGCAGCAGGAAGAAGACCGCCTCAGCGTACTAAGGAATGCTTTGTGGGTGCACTGTAACCATTTATCAATGCAGAGTGTGAAAGATGATGAGGTGTGTGCAGCCGTTCTTACACTGTCCTTGTGGGTCGGATCTTCTGCAAGCCCTTCCAATATATACTGTACTTTATATGCAAAACTCACTCTGCTCCTTCAGTGTTACGAGGATGTGAGGAAAACACTGGAAAAGTGTGACATCATCGCAGACAACAACGGCTTTGTGGAGATGAAAAGCACTGGCACGACCCCATCAGGTTGGCACATGCCCTGTGGTTTTTTCCTGATTTGGATTTGAATATGTTCCAAGGTGGACATTTTAATATTATCTCTCAGCTACTGCTACATACAACAGAACGTCTGACACCTTTGGAAATAGGTGATTTATTGTGTTTAACAGGGTGTCACCACTGAAACATTTCAATGTTCCCTCCACAGCTCCAATTGAATACCAAAATTACTACAATAGGGATCCTACAGATAGCATAAATGGCAGTGCTGGACTTGTAGGAGTCATGAAAAGGTGGGAATTACACAAAGAAAACCCCACTGTTATCTGTGGAAGCCCTGACAGGAAAGTGAGAAAAAACATTTCTGGTGATCCATTTTTTTCAGTCAGATCTAAATGGTTTTCTCTCCTTTTAGGATTTAACCCTGGGGTAGGCAGTTTGTTTTAGCTAATTTGAGGTAAAAAACAAAACAAAAAAATAACCCACAATATTCTTTCATCATATTATATCTGTGTTCTGAAAGAAAACTGGACATATGCACCTCCTCTTGGCTCTGTTTCCAGGCTTTAGGCAATCTAGCTCCTGGCAGGATCACAGGTCATTTTAAACAGAGCATTCCTGTTGGCTGAGGAAAAAGAGTGGAGAGGAAGAGCTGCAGGAAGAGGTCTCACTCTGCTTCAAAATCAGTTTTTTTGGTTGTTTTTTTTTCTTTTTTGCTACTGCAGCTGTACGAACAGGTGAAACACGTTTTGGGACAGGATACTCTTCCTAAATTCCATAAACATTTAATCTGGGAAATTGTTGCCAAAAAAGAAGTAACTTAGAGAAATTGTAATTCTCTCCACTTGTGTCACAGATGAAAAAAATATTTTCTTTAAGAAGGGATCACCAGATTTTCTCTCTCTCTCGCCTCTCAGGGCTTCCATAGTTTCCGAATAAATGATTAAGAAGGTGATGACAATTATTATTATTACATAACGTTTTTTTTTGTGTGTGTGTGTGTGTGTGTGTGTGTGTGTGTGTGTGTGTGTGTGTGTGTGTGTGTGTGTGTGTGTGTGTGTGTGTGTGTGTGTGTGTGTGTGTGTGTGTGTGTGTGTGTGTGTGTGTGTGTGTGTGTGTGTGTGTGTGTGTGTGTGTGTGTGTGTGTACTTTCCCCGCTCTGTAGGTTTTCAAATCTTCTGCAGGGGAACTGTTCCAGTGGCTCCAAATTGAGCATCAATGAACAAGTTGCACAACCTACTGGTATAGAACCAAACATATTCAAGTAACATTACAATTTCCAAAATGATGACAGATATGACTGTGGAAGCCACGTGATCCCTATAAGTTAGCAATATATAAGCAATAAGTTACATACTGTACATATTTTTCCTTACACCAGTGATTCACAACTAGGGGTCCTTGTACTGTACTGTAAGGGGCACTTGGCTAATGTGGAATCATTGTACAGTAGTGTCATTTCAAATGAACACATTTGGAACGTGACAGGTGGTGTTGATGAAGGGGTCCTGGAGTTCAGCTGACAGCACTGTGGGGGTACATCAGGCAAAAAAGAGGGTTGGGAACCACAGCTGTACACCACTGAAAGCAAATAAGTTGTTCGACTTGCCAAAGATCTGATGAGATGCCATACATCAGCTTAGTCCCTGGTCTGGGACAAAAGTTGAAAATCACGAGTGGCTTCACAGTGCTGATTATGTCTGCAATCTGTCAAACTCTTCAGTGGAAACATCAGAAGGAGTATACGCTTCCATTCCTGTATGTCAAGGGTCCCAGATGAGCAGCGAGGGGTACAAGGCCGTGTATGACTATGAGGCACAGGTGAGCTTCTATTTGAGACACATTCAAATTGTCTAATTCTTGTTCATTTTAAGGAATATATCTGTTGTTTCTGATCTTGTTCAGGGGGACGATGAGCTCTCTGTGTGTGTCGGGGACACCGTGGCAGTCATAGATCAAGGTGAGGATGGCTGGTGGACGGTGACAAGAAATGGCCTTACGGGATTGGTTCCAGGCTCTTACCTTGCCAAAGAATGAAACTATCTGACAGCCACGTACGACTGTGTGACTACTCCATTCCATCATGTAATTTTATGCAAATGCCTCGTCATTTCAAACTAAAGACCTCATAGTTTGATTAGACCCGTTTTTCATATTTGTGTTGCATGCATCATTAAAGCCCCTATGACTAGGAGTTGTCCTATATAGTATCATAAAAGACAGGCAGAGATTTGACCAACAATAACCCGATCATAAACTGTATGATACGATATACGATATTCATGTCCATGTAAACACACTCAGTGTACAGAGATCTCAGCTTCCGCCTGAAATTGTATATATTTCTTAAAAACATGTACATTCCAAACTAGAAACGCAGGCCAAGACATAGTTTGTTGTTGTTTTTTATAATTATTATTATACCCATTAATGCCTTTGTTATTTAAAATATATATACTGTATGTCCAGTTTTACTTTAAGAAAGAAAAGGAAATAAGCACTATTTGCAGTTTATACCCTAACTTAGAAACAATAATAATTGCATTCAGTTTGTAGATATAAAACAAATGGATCCATTTCATTCATAATTTGTCTTTAATCTCATTTTGTTAAAACACAAATTGTCGGAAAGCCGTATCGTAAACACAGTATTGTGAATCGTATCGACTCGTGAGATCATTGTCGTTACATCCCTAGTGACCATGGGAGGGAAGAGACTTCCAGTTTACACAGGGCTCCTCTTGTTTCTTTACAAAACCTCATGCCATCAGAATAATTTGGAAGACCCTTTTTGATCACATTACAATCCTAACGAACGAGACTGTCACACACTGTAGCATGAGACAGTGTAGAATGGTGAACTATTTATGATATGGCACATAATACTTTGACTTTACTGCTGGTGTGTTGAGTGTGTTGAGTGCTCCTCATACCAATGACAGCTGGAAGATTAAGTGATCTGTTGCACAAGGTCACTGCCCTAAGTTTATTCATAAACTGTGGTATTCTTGTATATGTGGGGTCCTTAATGTTTAATAATGTTAAATGTCCAGAATGTTTGATTTTTGTTGTTGGCCTGTAAATAATTGTTACAATAAAATGTAGAAAATACATTGTAATACATAAGTGTAGTTGTTTTTTCTATTCTAAAAGGTAAAAAAAAAATAATTCATAACTACTTGTATTTATTTAATTCTTTACACATGGCCAACACTGTTTATTGCCCCTGCTAATGATGTTTAATGATTTCTCACTCTTCAAGAGGACCAGAACAATCCAAACAAAGTAGCTGAAATGTATCCGGCACTATTCTCGGGTAATGTGACTGAGCAGTATGCCCGCTTTGGATATCTGGTTTCTCTGCAACAGGTGATACATTATTAACTCTAACGTTCATTCCACAGTTGTTGTTTTGGTGGTCAGAAGATGTTCCAAAAGCAGATACAACTACATCTAGTGATGCTAGTAAGAACTATAATATGCATGTTATATTTTGAGTCCATGGGAACCCAGAACAAAGCTCGAGTATGTAAAGCTACAAACATATTAGACACAGACCAAAGCATCCGACTGAATATGTGAACCTCTTACACCCCTCCCTCATGGGAAACCCCTGAACTTTGACCTTTCTTTTTTGGGACCAAATTGATTTGTTCTTCCGATGACAGACACCAGTTAATATGAGCTTTGTCTGGACAGAAAAAAAGAAAAGATCACGTTTGGTGAAGCAATTGCATTTCATGGAAATAAAGATGTGAAATTTATGTTTTCTGAGTAAAAAACAAATTAGAAAACAAACCAATTTCATTTCAAACTTTTCACATTTTATTTACATTCTTGGGTCTTGCTATCACTACACATCAGCAAATCAAAGTCTAAAACTACCATCAGTGGACTGTTGAAACAAAAACACACATCTATATGTCAAAGTGTCTTGAATTAATAATGCATTACTACTTGACAATCCCACATAATGATGGGGATTAAAACATTTGCTACTTACATGGTCTTTCCTTTAAGAATCAAAGAGTAGTAGTAGTAGGGGAGATTTACAGTCTTTCATTTAAGTACAGGACAAATTTAAATATAAAATATTCAAAGCCACAGAGTGCAAACTAACATGAGGAAAATACCCTGTCCACGTTTTACTGCATACATAGAATAACTTTATGATCTCGTGCCCTCTTCAGAGCAACATGTCTTCTACATCTCATTCACACTGACCATTAAAGAATTTGGTCTAAAGCTTTTTTCTTTTTTTTTGGAAAAGCAGGTAAAATATATAACTTTAGTGTGGTTGGTGTTTTAAGGTTAGTGTGGTAATATATTTTTTTCATGCTCTCACCAATGACACGTTCATTCTGAAAGTGTGCACTATGGTGAGAAGTGTGGTTTACTTTACGCATAGGTGCCCCCCGTAATAAGAAGCTCATAGGCAGGATCTCTGCTTCTGCGGCACAGCACGACACATGCACACAACATCCCCAGCATCTAGAAGAAAGAGACAAACACTTTATTAATGCTTTTAGTTTTGTAATAAAGAAAAAATGTAAAAAGTTAGTTACATATCTGTATAATAGCCACAGTGAGTCGCAAAACAAATAGACCCAAATAATTATAGTTTTCTATATAACTCTCAAGCTAATTAACATGCTATATCTCTTGTTTTATCCATGCAAAAAACAAAGTGTAAAAACTAATTTATGAAGAGTTATATGCCTGGCTATTTCTTGGTCGGGTGCAGAGCTACAGCTCAGGCTCAGCTACATGAATAAATAAGCTGAAATTAAAATAAAATATGTATATGCACAAAAATCTAAATGAACTAAATCGTCCACAGTGCACTGATCGCACTATACCTGGTAGCATTTCTACAGAAAACTGGTGATGTCCCACAAAACAAGGTATCTTGAAAGATACACACCTGGATAGCAGCAAATGTCAGTGCAGTCCAGATGACATACATCATGATCTCCTTCAGCTTCTTCACAACCAGAGCTTCACAGCCCTACAAACAAACACACACACACACACAGAATATGTTCCAACCGGTCACTCCTCTTTAGAAATAAGAGAGGTTTGGTATTAAAACTTGGCACATTTAGAGGTTGTTTTACTTCTTGGTAGAGATCTTGAGGACGAGTGAGGGACCCTGTGCAGCTTCCAACAGTAGTCTTACAACAGCTGATGGGTACGCTGTTGTTTTTGGATTCTTCATACCAGTGTGTATTCTGCCAGTCTGAGTAATTGTGAATCCCACAACACTGAAGCTGTGAAAATGAAAACAATGAAAAGTCACGATTACTGTCAACTTCTTGCTTAGTCAAAGCAAGTCTTAAGATACATACAGGTGAAAGGATAATAATATAACTGTATCAGATACACAGAGGACCTCACCTGTTTCTGAATGTAGTCGATGGCACGGCTCTGGGCATTGCTGTTGGTGCCATTGTACTCATCATACACTTTCTTTATTGAAACATTAACTTCATTTTCAACCTGCCAATCGTTAAGAAGACGGAAAGTAAACATTTGATGACACATCTTCTTGAACAGTACAACGTGATTGAGAATACACGCCTCAAATAAGGTCAAGAAAAACAAACATGCACTGCCTTGAAATTGACTCTCTCACCTTTGCTCTGTAAACATATCCAAGAACCACCACTGCCACTTCCGTCATGAAAACCAGCAGGAGGATGACGACAAACTGTGGGTTGAATTTCAACATTTAAGATGCTAAGACAACAGACACCTGCACCATGCATGTAAGGAACAAATGGATTGTCTGACACTTTGCCATGTTCTAGTTAGACCTGTGAAAAAAGGCTTGAATGATGGGCTTTCTGTGCATTTTCTGATTCTGAGGTTTTGCACTTCTGCTACATCTAATTAGGTATTAAAAATGTGTTAATACCCTGTTCTAATGAATCCTGAAATTCCAGTTTTATATTCATGTTTCAAAGTTCATCTTTGATTAATCCTTTATTAAACAAGGGCTTCAGTACCCCCCCCCCCCCCCCCATCTATCTTTCTAAACTTGTAAACTGGTTAACTGACCGTCGTAAGTCCACAGTAGCTCTCCCTCACTGTAGCGCAGCATCCAATGAGCCCAATAATGAAAAGGAGGGCTCCGACTGCAATAATGGTCACTGCTGGGATGAGAGTGTACACATCTTCAAAGAAGTGATCGTAGTCATCGTATGTAATGAAGACATAGGCTCCAACATAGCACAGGATACCAGCAGCGGCCTGAGGGGGACAAAAATATCGAAGTTTTACTCAAGCTTATCCACAGAGGGAAAGCAAGTGGTAACACACCACCAAACACAAAATATTGTAATAGGGACAAAATGGTTTTGACTTTCTTTTTTTTTTAAGTGACTGGGTTCAGCATAGAGTGGTGCAAGAAGTAGGCCATATTCAGATATCTTACTTCTCTATTCCAAGTTAAAGTCATGCATTAAAAATAAGTAAGTAAAGGTACTATCATTTTTATTTATTTAGCCAATTTATTGAACACATTAAAATAATACAAACACAAAATAACACTTAGAAGCAATTTAAAAGAAAAAATCAACAAAAGACAAACAACAAATAAGCACTTCTATTAGCATTAGTATTAGCATCAACATGTCCTTCAAAATTACTCATAATGCAAAATGGCACATTTCAGAATGATATATAATATTCATGTATATAATGCCATATGTTTAGTTTTGCTTGTGTTCATGTTTATATTTATGTAGGCACTGTCAAATCAAGTCAAATTCCTTGCAATGAAAATTGTCTGGCAATAAACCTGATTCTGATTCTGAATATGACTTGATTATAATTAATGTCAGCGGTGCATATGTGTACATCACTTTGTACCTGGTAAAAGTGTTTTTTTACTTTATATACTGCTGGGTAACTTCAATACATCATGTTGCATTAGTGGATTTCTATTTTTGTGTTAATAATCTTAATCTGCAAAGTAACTAACTGGGCCTAAAGCCATAAAAATAGGTAAAGGTGTTTTTTTCAATACGTTTTATACTGATGGGTAGCTTTACCTTTAAGAATACATCATGTTGCATTAGTGGATTTTTATTTTTGTGTTAATAATCTTAATCTGCAAAGTAACTAACTGGGCCTAAAGCCATAAAAATAGGTAAAGGTGTTTTTTTTTTAATACGTTTTATACTGATGGGAAGCTTTAACTTTAAGAATGCATCATATTGTATTAGTTGATTTATATTTTTGTGTTAATAATCTTAATCTGCAAAGTAACTAACTGGGCCTAAAGCCATAAAAATAGGTAAAGGTGTTTTTTTAATACGTTTTATACTGATGGGTAGCTTTACCTTTAAGAATACATCATGTTGCATTAATTGATTTATATTTTTGTATTAATAATCTTAATCTGCAAAGTACTGTAGGAACTGGGCGTAAAGCCATAAAAATAGGTAAAGGTGTTTTTTTTTCAACTTTATATACTGTTGGGTAACTTTACCTTTAATAACACGTCATATTGTATTAGCTGATTTATATTTTTGTATTAATAATCTTAATCTGCAAAGTACTATAGTAGCTGGGCCTAAAGATATCAAACTAGTGGTGGAGTTCAAACAGAAAGTAGCATGTCTTTGGTGCAAGTACCAGGTACTTGGTTACATTCCAACACTGGCAACACTGCATCTTTTTAAACAGGCAAAGGCAATGACACGCAATGAAAGATGCTTCATTTAACAATGACGTGTTAGCGGTAAACGTTAAAAATCATATCTAAGTAATGTCTTTCCTAATCCCTCCCTGGTTACACAAAGGTCGGGAGGTGCAGCAGCAGCAGCTTAGCCGAGCAGCTGGGCGCACACACGGCTAACACGTAGCTTCTCACGGCTAACTAGTGACGCACGTTTTAAAACTGTCAGAAAACCTCCAAACTTACCCAAAATATCAGGTTCAAAAAGACCAGGACGGTCTTTGAAGACGTGATGCCGCACTGCCCCATCTTCAGCACGGGTGTTTGAACGCTGTACGTGTTGGAAAATAAAGCAGGTTGCTACTCAGACATGTCCAGCTCCAGCACTCATCCCAGCCTGTGTCACTGGATCCGGCTGCACTGGGGTGACGCAGCGCCACCAGCACAACAGCAGAACAACAGCACGTCTGCATCTGTGGTCTGCACACATTTTAATGACTTCACCACCCGAAATATAGTGAATACTTAAAGGTCAAGTTACCAGAATATTCTGTATGCATTTATTTTTTTTTGTTATCTATAAGCCTTCGACATAGGCCTATGCAAACTATTGAATAAATTTTTATTTTGAACATATTAATACGTTTATATATTTTTTACATTAAATAAATAGGTAAGAACTTATAATATATATATTTTATATGATAAATACATGTTATTTTGTAAGATACTTGTTCGGTAAAAAAATGTTTTGGTTGAGTTTTGAAATAAAAGAAGAATAAATGCATAAAATACAAAATGACAGAGAAAGCTTTTGACTAACTCAGAATGAATTATTGAGAAGGGATTGTGTAATATTATTTTATCTTTTTTGTTTTTTACATGTTTGAAATAAAAGTTAAATCAAATCAAATCATCTATTAAATAAAAGTACTGTGTTTTAAATGCAACTGAAGGGGCAATTGGAGTATGCGCACTTTTCTGACATCTAGTGGTGGGAAATATAATTCGACTTTTACCGACTTGTCCCCTTATAAATAAAACATTTTTTGAGTATCAATTCCACCAGTATCACTGCTCTGGGAACACTGGTCAGATTACATGACCTCAAAAATACAAGAGACACAAATCCAGATGGTATATAAAGTAAGGGAAAACATAACAATCCTGACTCAGCAATCACTGAATCATTACTATTTGCACATTGTTGTGATTTATACATATACCTGGATTATATCAATAAAACTACATTTATACACAGGCTATAACGTGATTTTATGTATAACCAATGGCCCTCCACTGCTATGAAGACAGTTAAAGGATAGTACCCCTTTTGTCCCAATGCAATAAATGCAATAAAACCAGAAAAAACATCCCAGCCAACAGGTAACCTGCAGGGAACGTTTACTAAAGAAACATTAGGGGAAACATAAAGAAACGTTCCCTGAAGGTTATTCTCTTTGTAAACATCCTCTGCCCAAATTGTTCACTGGGATAACACTGGTAAAGAGTGGACAATTGATAAGTAGACCATGTCCGAACCTTAGGATCGCTTTAAAATCAAAGAAATAAGACACACTGGGAGACAGATGCATTTATTTAGATTTTGCACATGCAAATGAATGAACATATAAGCTTATTTGCTCATTATAATTAAAGATAACAGGAAAAACATCTTATTTTGACAGTTTTGCCAAAAGTTTTTCAACTTTTCAACTTTCGCTCCTTCACATTTTAATATCCAGATTCTTTGGGGGGGGAACACAGACACATGCAAGCACATATCTCTATCTATAGCATAGACTGTAGGATCTATTGCTACCAAGCTTTCTATTTCATAGCAGTAGAGAAGCTGAAATCAGCATGCGTGCCAAATATTTTATCCCAGTGGCTAAAGTGTGGTGCAAAATTGGTGTTGGGTTTCTGGTGGTGAACATCGTGTTTGCTGGGCCCTCCATAGATGCCAAACGGTATCAGGCGTGATGTGGACCAGGGGAAATCATAGCCACAGTGATCCTCAATAGAAACGTAGACATGTAGCACCATGAAGGCCCATGTGGTGAGAAGGTGACATCTCAGGATCACAGGATTCAGAGTGCTCCAAAAGCCCACTGTGACCAGCTCCCAGCCGCCAAGACACTGAGTGGCTAAGGCAAAGGGAGATGAGTAATTATGATGGATGGCGTGGAAAGTGACATACAGCCAGCGGATCCTGTGATGGAGCAGGTGCCAGATGAAGTACTGGAAGTCAAAGAGCAGGAGGTTGCTTATCACCCCAGCGATCAGCTCCAGCAAGGATGGAGCCAGGTCCGGCAAGTCCATAGGTGGCCTCCAAGCCCACTGGGCCACTGATGCTGGGAGCACAAGAAACACATGGTTGTACAAGGTGACACCTGCACAGTGCAGCAGTGTAGAGGCTGTAGGACGACGGCTAGGTTGGATCTTGAATTGCTGGACCCATGCCCACCTGTCTCCCATGATGTCGCAAACAAGAAAAGGAAGGCACAAGACAAAGTAGGACGACACAGTCAGAACAATAGGGAAGAGTGGAGACCTCAAATAGTCTCTGTAGTTGAGCCTCATGCTATCCCACAGAGGCTGCAGCAAAGAGTTGTTTCCAAAGCATCTTATCCAAAGATCGACACTGCTATCTGCAAGATCCATCCTGTATTAAAAATCACAAGGTGAATATCTTATACATTTCTGAGGAAATGTTGACGTTCCAGCCAGAAACAGCATATATGGTAAGGACTGTATCCCATGAGTGTCTGCTTCACTGTGTGGTATCAAGTGACAGCTGGGTGCAACAATGCAACAAATTATTCATACACCCGGGGTAACAAGTAACAGGTATCTATCTACATGATAGATTATTCAGTATGGAAAGAAAAAAAAAAAAATCTAAATCCTAATTCACTCTCTCAAACTCTCTGTTAGTGCCAGATCTCTGCTCAAGTTCTAGTGAGTTTATTTGTCATTTAACACAGATACACTGGAATTATTCACTCAGTGGTTTAAAGAAAGAAAGACAAACATAGAAAAAGGTGCTCAAAGAGAGAGACATAGAGAGCATATACTGTAGGTTGCTCTTTCATAACAACAAAAACAGAATAAACATAACAGACAGTACAATAAAATATTCACAATATACAGTATATTTGGTGTTTGTTTTGTGTGAGGGTGAGATTTTACCAGTGTCCTATTTCAAACCAACCAAGTCTCAGAATATATTACAGTTTCATGCTCTACAGCAAGTATTCATAAAACGATAAGTAATGAAAACAGAACATTTTATTTCGATTGAACAAACGTTTTATTATGAAGCAGCTAAACAGAGTGGGGTATTAGTTAAAACTATAAAGATGAAAGTTCATATAGGCGAGTTACCGGCTTAGAGGTGATGTGTTATAAAGAGTTCTTTCTCTGATCATTTTAATAATTATCCAAGTTTGCTAAATGATCGTACGATATTATTAATGATAGCCTGCAGTCTATGGTTTTGGGTGCAGGCCTTATTGTTTTACTCTCTTTGTTAACTCTACATGGTTTTCTGTGTCCACTGTTTTCCTATGGTTGTCATTGTTTATTCATGTTGAAATTTGTTTTGAAATATTATTTCATATATATTGTTTAGCTATATTTTTTACATGTATTATTTGCACCCTGGTCTTATTTGTTTCAACGTTTATTTCTGCTGATAATCTGATTGTTCTTAATCTGTATTAATGATTTCTAAATTGAAAAACAAAACAAAAACAAAAGTGTCAAAAAAACACACACAAAACACTCCCAAACTCTTGACGGCGACAAAAAAAGTATATGCAGTATAGAACAGAGGACCATTTGACAGCCTGTAACTGAAATCTTCATAACCTTAACATATGATCGTTTGGTTACATCCGGTTATAGCCACACCACAACCGTCGTACGTAATGACGTAAACGGCTGCGTCCTCTGTTGTTGAAACGTTCTACGTTTCTAGTAGCACGTAACGGAGCAGCCAGTCACGCGACAGGTAACGTGAAGATATTTCAAGCTTTTTTGACACTTTTAAAACTTATTAGTACACGGAATATACTTAATGCAGGTCCTTGTGTGTATCTGAGGCAGTGTCTTTTTCCAACAGTAGGTCTTTCGAGCTGAAAGTCGTGAATAACATTAGCAAAACACTATCAACTGTATGTAAAGTGTTGCTAGCTAAGCATATCTGTCCATCGTAAACACTGAGCTGGTTAACATAAGAGAGAAAATAGAAACACTTCGCTGTTATTAGGAGGATACATGATACAGACTATAAGTGGACGTTGTGCCAAATGTAACGTAAAACAAAAATCGTGTGGGTAATTATGGCCTCATAGATATTTCACATAGATCATTTAGCTACAGCAATAATCCAAAACCCATGTAATTGACTGGAGGCTGCTCCAGCAGTAACATGACAAGGAGTGTTTGCGTGTCCGTATACTTTTGGCCATGTAGTATAACTAAATGTAGATAGATATCTTATTTGTGTTACTGTTTTCATTCATTCAGATGTAAATAATGATGGAGGATGGTGAGGGAGTGATGATGGGTGAATCAGAGCCTGTGCG
The DNA here is from genome assembly GCF_963691815.1 of Echiichthys vipera. NCBI lineage: Eukaryota > Metazoa > Chordata > Actinopteri > Perciformes > Trachinidae > Echiichthys > Echiichthys vipera. The sequence goes on along the minus strand of NC_139832.1, from coordinate 12,252,494 downwards.
TCACACACAGCAGCTGTGTCGCTTCTTCTCTCAAGGAAGACACTGCAATTTTGGGAAGAAATGCAAATTCCTACACATAAGAGATGATGCCAAAGCTCATGAGAAGACAGCTGCCAGGACACCCAGCTTGTCAGCTGTCACATCTCCAAACTCAGAGGTCGCTGGAGGAGATGTGGGGCACAGGACTCTTCCCACTAGTATCTCAAGGGTTGCCCCAGCAGCTGGACGCCGCCCCTTTCGTTACTTTATCTCAGGTCACTGCACCATGGAAGACAGGTGTCGCTTCTGGCATCCACCACAGTTCCCCCAAGTGGATGACCAGCTTGTTCCTGGAAATTACCCAAGACCTGCGCAAAGGATGCCACCAGTACCCCGTCCCAGCGTCCTCCAGGAGGTCAAGATTCATGACCTGACAGAGGTTGTTGTAAAGCAGCTACGGGACACAGAGATCAAGCAGTTGATGAAACGTTTTCCCAAAGACCAGCTGATTATTCAGGAACGAAGTGATGGAAGAGTCACTTATTACAGAGTGACTGTAGAGGCCACTGATCCAGACTGGGTAAACACTAATTTTATTTCTCATCTCAGCCTAGAGCCAAAAAAATCACCTACATATCAGCTCAGTTTCTCCTTAACTGATCAATACAGAGAGTGTATTTGTATTTTTTGATTTGATTTCTTGGTTATGTACCTGAGTGCAACTGTGCACATAGGGATCTTAGTCCTTTGTTTAAATTATACTTTACATAGAGCTCTACATTATACCTCTTTATAGTTAGACAATAAGTCCTACACCATATTATAACAGACCCCTATTCTTTGTACCATTCCTACTCTTACTCTACCATGAAAGTGTAATTTCTAATTAGTACAGGATACAATAGGATTTGTATCAATTGAGCTGCACCACTGAGATTGAATTAAGCCTATTTGTTCTACGAGAAATGGCGGTGATTAGATTTGCTCGTTTGAAAACAAGTAATTTAGAAAGAGATAATTTCTATTCCACAATTCCTCTATGGTGTTTCTAAGCCTCCATACAGTACAGGGTAAAATATATGGCCAACAATTAGACTGAATAATATTACCGACATATTGATCCAATTCAGCATCGTCATAATAGCTGTAATCCACAAGTTTCCTCCGTAAATAATTTATTAATCACCTTTTCTTACATTTGCCATGCTTTGGTTCGATAGTTTAGATTGATAGGTTACATAGATGAAAACAAATCTACTTTATTATCAGTATACTTACTCTGAATTTTAACTTATAGCCTTTTGATCTGAAAGAAGTGGACATCATGGTGAGCTTCCCAGACAATTACCCCCGGGAGGTAAAGTCCACTGCTTCCATTTATACTTCAGGTTCTGTAATATACTATACAGTAAATGGTTGACATAGAAAGAACAGTTTCTCATCAGCTTGATACGTTTTGTCAGATTTTCACAGTGGATATACCATTGGACCAGGAGCTGCCACCATTAATGGCAAGGTAAAAGTATATACAGTTAATTTTGAGCACTTAATGTTTAAAGTCATTGGTGTTGACATTCATATAAATCTCTGACTACGTAGACATGTACAGCAAGCGGCACTGGAGTGGCTTCAAGCCAAGCATGCAACCAATGAGCTTATGGGAAAGGTAGAGCTTCTATTCCGGCCATTTCTTCGCTGGCTTGATCGTAGTTTGGAGAGGCTTTTCACTGAAGGAGCCCGGCAGGTGAGACCGTGACCTGCATGAACAGGAGATTGTGAATTGTGTGTTTTTGAAATGACCTGTAAATTACTGCTTTATTTTGTAAATTCTGAAAGATTTTCTCTTTTTGCAGTTGAAAAAAGACATTGATTTAGAAAAAGCTGGATTGCAGTTCATATCGTACCAGGAGCTACAAGCAACGGTGTGTGAAAAATCTGGGAATAATAATACATCTGACACTACTGCTGCAAAGGAGGACGTCAGTGATGAAGGACAACCAGAAAAGACTGAGGGCGAGAGATCAATGGAGGAAGGGATGTTAGTGCAGCAAGAGGGTCCGGGTTGTGATGAGGAGGAGGAAGCCAGTCATCTGGTGGAGAACATTAAGATCAGTGATCCCCGCAGAGGCACAGAGGTGAAGCTGCTGGGATTGAGGCTGGGGGAAAATACAGCCACCTTAGTGGCCCAACAAATCACCGTTTGTCTGCAATGTAACAGGTAAGGAAAAAGAGTTTCATGTCACATCCATATAACAAACTAGAGTGTTTAAAAAGAAAGACATGCTTAAGTGTTTGTGTACTTTCTGCAGGTGTAAGGTGACTGCAGACCTGACACTAACAGGAAGGACAGCCTGCACGGCTCAGTGTGAAAAGTGCAGTGCCAGCATCAATGCTGCGTTCAGGCCCTGCATGCTGCACCATTACAGTGATGTCCTGGGATACCTGGACCTTCACAATGCTGCACCTGTGGACTTTGTACTTCAGGACTGTGAACTCATTGTGGGCTGCCTAAGCTGCTCTCAGGAGGGCCCTCTGCAGGTGAGGAGATATGTTCTGCTTAACATGGTAGTGTACTGTACATCTGTTGTTTTTTAAAAATTCAGCAGTGTGAAATGTCACTAGAATGACTGGCCTTCTCTGAAATTGCTTTTGTTGTCTTTAATTGTTCATCAGAACCTTTCCTATGGTCAAACAAAGGAGTTTAATTGTGAACACTGCCACTGCAAACTCAGTATTCTGGCTGAGAGCACAAGATTCCAGTACATTCAGCCACGTACCAACAAAACAGGTCAGCGCTCACCTACATTTGCTATCAAAAGGATCAAAGGTTTAAGATCGTACAACAACAAATTGCCACAGTTGGCTCTCTCACCAATGTTACCTCACATTGTTATTTAAAAAACTGCACAGTGCATTAAAACCTTTTAAATATGAGAATTTGTTTTTTCTCCCCCACTTTTTGCAGGTCAAAGTGCCTGTGCTGTTAATTATAAAATGATAAGGGATCCTGCTGTGCAAAAAGGGAAGCCATTGCCAGAAAAAGGAGTATGCAAACACTACAGACAGAGCCATCGCTGGCTAAGGTATCGCCATCCTTGTGTCAACTCACTCTTCACGTGCCTGACATGGAAGCTCTGAGAAGAACATGCAGAGTATTTTGAAAGCTTTGTGCCACTGTCTGCCTCAGGTTTCCCTGCTGCGGCCGGGCTTACCCCTGTGATGCGTGCCATGATGAGGACCAGGACCACCCCATGGAACTGGCCACCAGGATGATCTGCGGCTACTGTGCCAAAGAACAGGTGAGCTAAACACTTGAAAGGCTGAGGCCATTACGTTTTAGCCATGGAGATAAGATGAATTAAGATAAGCAAAACTTTTCTTCATCCAAAGGGAAATTGATTGTACTCTTATTCAGACTGACTAAGGCTGTTGTTAGACTTTGCGTCTGAATAGAAACGTTTTTTAAATTTCAATCCCTACGTTGTTTGTTTTTGCAGCCATACGGCAACGGAAAACCTTGCATCAGCTGTGGAAGCATGATGACAAGAGGTGCACGGAGCAGCCACTGGGAGGGAGGACTGGGATGTAGAAACAAAATCAAAATGTGCAGGTACATCTTACGACACTGAAGCCTATCTGGCTTAGTTATTTATAATTTAAAACATAAGCAGTAGTTGTATTCATTAAAAAAATATGTACTTTTGAAGTGGTTAAAAGGTTTGTTTTTTATTTCTTTTCAGAAACGATCGACAAAAATACGCAAATACGAACAAAACGGTTTCAAGGAAGGCCGTCAGTGTAAAGAAGTAGTTCAATCAGGAGAGACTTCATAAGAGTGAAGAATACATTACATGGTGCACAGTCAATTGTGCAGTGTCTTTGCGTTTAGACCCCACTGTGACATAGTATATTAAGGGGGGAGATGATGATGATATGATCAGTTTTGGAATATTCCCTCCTGGGGTTTAGACGGTCTAGAGAGTTGGCTGAAGATCTGGATGATGAGATATGGAGTAGGACTGGGTGTGATGGAGACTGGAGGTGAATCTGGGTGGAGGAGGGTTTCATCGGTTCATACTGAACAACGGACAGCAGCAGAGAGTTTGACAGCAATGATATAATAGTTTTACGGGGACTGTCCCAAAAATGTTTGGTCTAACATTAGTGAACGCCCATATTCAGCTAATGAAGTAGAAGCCAGCATTGAATGAGCTTCATGTGGTGAAAAAAAATACATGATTTGATACATGATTTCAATGAAATTATTGCACATTTTCTCCAATAAATCATGTTGTTATGATCATTCAGTGTGATTGTGATGTTAATAGTTTGAAGCCTGGTTATTTAGTGTGGTTTGAATTAGATGACTTACGAGTTTGTATAAAACTCACACATTTCTCATATGTAATAAATAATAATAATACATTACAAATACATTTTCTATTATAAGGAGAATTAACAGTGTAAGAAAAGAGGTAAACCCTGCTTTAGGTTATTCGGACTGCAATACTAAATGTAGTGATCAGCGCAAGGTTTCGAGGAGTTCCATAAAACATTCAGATAACTCTCCTTTTCTGTATTGAAACACCATGATGTAACAATTTCATCAACGCTGAAATAAGCTGTGGTTTAATATAAGATGTTGAGACAGTTCTGTAAAACAAAATGAAGTTTATTCTGCAATTGAGATTATAAAAACAGAACTGTTTGGGGCATATTTCACGTTTACAAAAAAATAGTCCTCTTCTCTTCCATGCATTCAATTTAACCTCGTACTGGTTGTACAGTGTAACGCTTATCAATGTGTTGTGTCTGATGCATGTTCCTGAATGGTTTTGTTAATCTGCTTGTGAAGGTCTGTTTGTCGACACTGAGCTGCTGTGGGGGGGGGGGGCCTGGAGGGGTGCTGCTGGTCTGTTCTGACTGAGAGAAAAGCCCCTTCTGTTGAACTCCACTATATAAAGGCAGAACTTTGCCCCGATCCTGAGACTGGCAGCAGCCTTTAGTGATACCGCAGTGAGATGTCGAACATCAGTGAGTTGCCTCTGCAGGTCCTGCCCGCCATGGCCTCGGACCGTCTGCTGCAACCATTCTGGGATTATTTGCTTTGTCACCACCTGCCTCTCGTCTCATCTCCTTTTTTCCCCATCCTGCTCGCCTTCTCCAGCTATTTCTTCTTCAGCATACCTTTTGCTGCACTGGACTTGTTGGGAGAAAGAGTGCCTTTATTCTATCAGTACAAGATCCAGCCAGACAGGCGGCCAACATTGGGAATGATGGCTAAGAGCTTCATGACAGCGCTCTATAACCACATATTCTTTGTTCTGCCAGCTGTCATAATTGGCATGTTCATACTGCCTACACCAATATTGCCCCAGGATGCTCCTACTCTGTATGAGGTATTCATTGATGGACTGGCTATACTTCTCGTCTTTGACACGCAGTACTATATTTGGCATTTTATTCATCACAAGCATTCACAGCTTTACAGGTGGATTCATGCAATCCACCATGAGTACATGGCGCCTTTTTCTTGGTCCACCGAGCAGCTCAGCATCCCAGAACTGATGACTGTCGGACTTTGGAGCAACCAGGACCCAATTCTTTTAAAGTGCCATCCATTGACCACATGGTGCGTCACAGTTTTCAGTATCTGGATGTCTGTGGAAGATCACATAGGCTATGACCTGCCGTGGAGCCTCAACCACCTGGTGCCGTTTGGTCTGCTGGGCGGTGCACCGGCTCACGACATGCACCACCAGAAGCCGAGCAGCAACTACGCGCCTTTCTTCAGCCACTGGGACAGAATATTTGGCACTGCTGTTCCTCTGAAGAAAAAGACTATAATGAAGTGAATGCAATTCTGTAAATACTGCATGTTTAGTGATTTTTCTTCAGAAGTTATCGTCAATTATTTTAGCACTGTCACATTTGCAATCCATTATTTTTACATTACTTTTCATTTTTTAGCACTACATTTCTTTTTTTCTGCTTGTCTTTGAGGTAAAATTTGTTAAAGTATTTTTTATGGCTTCACATTCAATAAAATCATTGTTTACAAAAATTCTCGCACTATTGTTTCTATTGGTGGTATAAGTCAAAGTCCTGCACGTCGACACATTCAGCACATTATTCTCCATGCATGCACGCAAGTTGTAATCAGCACTTTGTTAATTTGCTAGCATTCCAGTAAACTTCCTGTTCTTGCTTTTCTCACAATCTTCTTACATAACAGAATCTTTGAAAGAACCTTACTCAGCAATATTTTGCTTACAAATCCGACAAAGCAATAAGAAGCTTTTGAGCAAGAAAGCCAAGTACTGTTTGTCGGGCTTGTCACCAAGAGGTCAAATACAATACAAGGGGAATTAAGGAAACCCATACTTGAGAAAGTGCTGAGCTTTAACTTAAAGTGTGCAAGACTGACCTGATTGCAAGGAAATACAACTAATGGGATACTACAAAGGCACATTGAGGCCAGAAACCATATTTAGTATTAAAAAACATATGGCAAAATGGCAGTTTGACAAAAGATTGGTGTTTTATCTTGACAACATGACAACTACACATCTCCATCTGCTAAAGGCCGTAAGATGCGGCTGAAAGCTTTGGAAACACAGCGTAAATGCACCTGAATAGATACAATTTTTTGTGTCTGTGTCCTTCTTTTGGTTTTCCCCAGAAAGGTTTAGCTTTGGCTTCACATCTGTTAAAATTGTTGTGTCCAGAAGTGTTAAGTATTGCATATGACTGTAATTTGTATTCTGGTGCTCTGTCATTTAAAACAAACCTGAATCACTCAAAAGTGGCATGGTAATAACACACAAGGATGCAACAAATATTTAAATATATTTATTTTGCCCCAGAGAGTAAAAAAATCAAACAAATGCTAAAACGTCAGTGAAGACTCCTATTTAAATACTGCACAAACATGTTAGAAATGTGTCCGGAGTTCTCTGTTGGGTGCATCTTGGTGTAGCTGATGAACTGGCGCCGTAATTTCCTCAGCTCTGCCATGTTGATGCTCCTGGTGAGCTTGATGTTTACCATCACGTTAAGGACATTTCAGGACAAGTTTTCACATAAAAACAGAACATTTGCCTCAAAGTATCTGAAGGTCACATTATCACATCTCAACCTTTATGGAGAACAACACAAAGTACTGAATGTTACTGACGTCATTCCGAGTGATGCACCTGTCATTAAAAAGGTTGACCTTGTGTACTTTTAAGTAAGTTTCTGCCTTGACTGGCACGTTCAAAAGGAGAAAATCAAAGTGTTTAATTCCGAGAAGGTCTGACAGTGCAGTGGCCAATAAAAATCCACTAATCTACGTCATTTGGCTTCTCTCTCCCCCAATACCTATCCCACACTATGTTATTACGGGCAAGACCTTTAACAGTGATTGGCTGCTGTGCCTTTCATTTAAAGTTCTTTGATGGACATGCATTCATCCACCTTCTCCTTCAAACAAGTCATTTGATGTAGAGTGCTTTGCCTCCTGCTGCTGAGGGAATATTACTCCTTAGCACAAATTAACAGGAGGTAATAAACATTTCAGACAGTTGTGAAAGATCACTGATACCTGGACTTGTGACATCTCACATGAAAAAGACAACTACCAGAACCTGTGAAAGAATTATTCAAAAAGTGTGTTTCAAATAAAAATGTGGACATGTTAATGTATGAAAAGGATATCTTCTCTGTAGCTCCTGGAACCGGTATGAGATCCCCGGGAACACTTGTCTTCTGTGCATTAAAAATTGCCTGGAAATATTAAATGACCTTAATCAAAAACATTTAAACACAGGAAGTAGTGTTTATTCTAACAAATAGGCAAATAGCACTCCTCATGTGCTTTTCTTTAAAATGGTCACATCTTATAAATACTTAGGCATTCTAACTGATGAGAACCTGTCCTTCAAACTGCACATCGAGAAACTTGTTTCTAAGCTGAAGTTGAAATTGGGTTTCTGTTTTTATTAGAAATAAATCATGTGTTTCATGGCAAGTCAGAACACATTTGATCACCACAACTTTTTAACCCTTGTTGGACTATGGAGACCTGCTTTTTATGAACGCTCTTGATTAAGGAAATTGGATACTGTATACCACTGTACATTGCGTTTTATTACTGGTTGAAGGTATCTTTGTACGTCCGTAGACTCTCTCACCGGCTGACTTTTATTTAGAAATCTATTCTTGGACTTCTGCCTACATATTAATGTTTATACAGGTGTAGAAACCTCAGCTGATATGGCCTGTGTTCTCAGGACATCATAGAGATGCAGGTCCCCAGAGTCAGAACTGAACTGGGCAAAAAGGCTTTTCAATTTTCTATCCTGTCTACCTGGAACGATGTGCAGAAGGACTTGAAATTGACTCATCTCATAACTCTGGGGGAGTTCAAGACAGACAGAAATAAGCTCAATTGGATCTTGTGATTGCCCTGTGTAATCTTGTAATGCCAGTTTTTTTGGTAGTATTGTATTTTATTTATGTCTTGTGTGTAACCATTCTGCTTTTGTGCTGCCGTCTTGGCCAGGTCACTCTTGGAAAATAAGTTTTAATCTCAATGAGTTTTTTGCCTGGTTAAATAAAGGATATTGATTGAATGATTGATTGATTTGGTTTGTAGGAAGTTTTAGATCAGCAATGCTGGATCTGCAAAATAAGAATTAAAGGGACTGATGAATCAAATTAGAGTACTTGTTCTACTCATACTACTACTTATTATTAATTTAATTTACAGGGAATTTGTGCAAAAATGGTTAAAATGTGAACTCTCAATAGAATATTAAGGGAACACAGCAGGTGATTTCTAATTGGCTAACAGCAAACAGACTAAATAAAAACTGCTTTCAAAGAGTAAAGGAGTTATTTTAAAAACTGTGGTAGATCCTGATAAAGCATTTGAATGTTCCTCCCTGTGAAGACTATAAATGTCCCTCTCCTTTCACTTAAATACAGTCATTTAAAATCTCATTTACTGTGTCATCATACTTTCATAGCTAACTTAACAATACCAACTGCATCAAAATAGGGTCAATCTGTGTCAAGCTTGCTCAGATTAGAATAATGGACCAACTCTCACTTTGGTGATCTTAAAATATGACATGACTCAAAAGACAACTGGTTACAGGGAAAACAGTATTCCAGGAGAAATTTCTGAATGACATTTTAAAAGGACATATGAAGACCTACCATTAACACGTCTTGTGTGATCTTGTCCAACTCGTATAAGAAGTTTGAAGATGACAATGGTTGCTGCAGAGAAAAAAAAAAAACAGTTTATTACCATCAGATAGTCAAAAATATAGCATCTATTAAATACTGTATGCTTGTAAAACAACAAACAAAAAAATAACAGCATGTGTATGTTGCTTACGCTCTGTGTAGACTGGTTAGGTGGGGGTGCTTTTCTTTTGAAAAGTGCATCAGAAATGGCTTCATATGGAAGCGTGTCATCTCTCAGGACGGTGAAGAGAGGACTGTCCCATCGGTTTCTGGAGTCTGGAGCTTCAAATCTCAGCACTAACTCATCAAAGCTACAAAAGACAAACAAGATGTCAGGCAGAATAAAAACAAAAATAACTACACAGTGTTCATTTTTTACTATGACGGACTAAAGGTATTTTTAACATCCTATCCAAAGGTAAATACAGATCCTAACAGGTGACTGGCATGCACCTGTTCTATATGTAGGAGGCTTCTTACTCACATGTCCTGGGTGTACCGCTCAGCAGCATCTCTGTTGGTATTCCACGTTGAGCTCACTTCATCTGACGTCAAACAGTATACCTTCATCAAAATAAAGCATAAGATTTTGACTTGTGTGACTATTTTTTTTAGATATTAAAAATCCATTAGTTATCTAGTATACTTACTAGACAGTGTGGTGTCTGTGCATGTTTGGTGAGACAGAACAGTTCATAGCGGTAGCCTGTAAGGTATTTCAACTTTAAAGGTAAACACATGAACAAATCCTATGTTTGTAACACGGCATCTGCATTGCACAATATTGTTAGCAAGATTTACCTTTTATGTAATTTAATGAATCCAAAATTACAATGTCGTCCTTGCTGACTTTCCTAAACAAATAAAAAAAGGTTTAAATGGAGCAGTCGAAAATCACTGATGAAACTAGTCCAGAAAACTGAAATCTGAAAACCCCACCTCTCTACTTCAGCTTTCAGAGATGCTCTGACATTTTTTTCCTTTTGGGAATCTGCAAAATATCAAACAAGGTTTCAATTACAGCAGGAGTATGCAGAAATTCCTCCGAGGGAACCTTGTCTTCTTTGTGATTGTGACACCAAACAACAGAAGGTGTGACACTTGCAACTAACACATATTCCTATCACGGCCAATTAATTTGCCAGTGATTTTCTTGATTAATCAATTAAACTTGTAAAAAAGAAAATAGGTGAAACACGCCGTGCCACAGTTAACATCTTGCTTGACATCTTGACTGTTTGAAAAACTGCCTGAAAGAATGAAAGACAGGCAATTTTCACATTTGAGTAATAATCACCAGTGAATTTGAATCACCATTTCATTTGATCAGTCAACAGATTATTTGACTGTTGTTGCTGATATCAGGATTTTTTTGAATTGTGATGAGAAAATGAAAACGTAATACCCAGTAAAATAATATCGACTATTATTTAGTTTTGTAATTATTTTATCTGAATGTCATTTTATATCGAAAAATCGTTTTATATGTTTCTTTCCAACGCTTTTAACGTTTTATGTAAAGCACTTTGAATGACCTTGCGGTTAAAAGGTGCAATACAAATAAACTAAAAAGGCAAGGCATCTTTATTTACAGTATATAGCGCATATCATACCAAGGCGACTCAATGTGCTTTACATAAAGACAAAACATTTTTTTTAAACAGCATAAAAAAAATTAAAAAAAAATTAAAAAAAAACACAGTTAGGGGAGCAAATGAGAAAAGAAGAATAGAAAAGTAAAATAAAATAGATAAGTTTAAAGTTATTAAATATAGTTTAGCTATACGCACATGAAAAGAGTAATGTTTGTAACCTGGATTAAAAGTGCTCCCAGTAAGGGCTCAGTTCTGCTCTGCAGGTAGTTTGGTCCAGTTGTGTGCAGTTTAACAACTAAATGCTGTTTAATGGGGAAAGCCTCCATCATAGGACAGTGATGATGTGTGCACGCCAAACTTCACTGAAAATACCATTAAATTAATGTCGGCCAGACCCTCGATAAACACACAAACTCCGAAATACAAGAATGAAACACTCAGCATGAAGCATTTTGAATCGGCGGTGAACCCGCAGTTACGACGCTACAGAAAAAAGGCGATTTAATAAGATGTTGTCTTTATAGCGAACCGGTTCGTTAGCCAGCGAGCATGAGCTTAACTTGCCTGCGTACACGGTGTTTTTGTCCACGCCCAGTGCTCCGTCTCTCACGATATGTACCTTTCGGTCAGTGTTGCCCTCAAAACACACCTTCAGTTCTTCTGCCCGTCGTGTTTTACCACTACAGGGGTAACCACACATCAGTATTAGAGGCATAACTACGTAAACTAACTGACTGAGTTAGCTTAATGAAAACAAAGCATGTTGCCACTTTCACCCGGATATGATTACTGTTGCTATAACGACGACCCATAGGAGGCGCCACAGAGCTAGCTATTTTAAAATGAAAATACTTTATATATACAACTATAAAGATATACTAAAAATATCAATACATTTATATTTTTTTAACTAAATTAAATAAGTATGCAAGAAAATATGATATATATTTGATAGTAATATATGCGATATAAATTGTATTTTGTAAGATATTTGTTAAAGTTTGGATAATATAACGTCAATGACATGACAGAGGAAGCTGTAACCAACTAATAAACATTTATGGAGAAGATTAAAAATGAGTACAAGTAAAAGTATTTGTTCTTCATGCATGTCTATGCTTTTAGTTTTGTAATATTTTAATTTTCTATATGACCTCTAATGTTTTCTGTTTTACACGTTTGAAGTAAAATTGAAATCAATCATTTGAAAAAAACACATATTTCCAGTACATTCTTTGCTGTTTTTAATTCAATCATAATAATACAAATTTAAAAAAGGCAAAAAATTGAAAATCAGCTGACAACTGGTCCGGCTTTCAATACTAGTTTATTGACACGTGGCACTAATACATCATTAATATTAGGTTCAAACTGGACCCATTAATATTAGGTTCAAACTGGACCCAAGAACAAAGCAGTGCAGATTGGCATCACACAGTCATATACAATATGTATCACATTTAAAAAAAAACGTCAACATATTTATTTTAGAGCTCATTCTAAAAACTCCTCTTCATCACTAGGATTTCACATTGTGACAGTGTTTGTTGAAATGTTCCTCAGACAGGATCCCCTCCTTCTCTAAATGGATGGAAGAACAAATCAAACAAACAATCAATCAAGCACAATGACTTTATGTAGTAATAATAATAATAAGACAATAATAACTATAAGAAGAATCATAATCATACATGTCCAGAGCCTGTTTCCGTTGTGTTTGTCGGGCAGTTTTCAACATCTGAATGAGCAGTGGCTGCAGGTCTTCTACTCGGTACAGAGGACTCCCAGCTCTGACTTCAGTGGGGGCATTTACATCTTCAAAGGCAGGCTTCATAAAGGAACTATCCACAACACTTTTCTTGCCCATGAAATGCCCTTAATTAACACAAAATGCAATGTTAATATAAAGTGTCAAACATAAAATGGCAATAGAAAACATGAAATAATGTCTAAATAACTGCAATTCCTCTTACCTGTTGCCCACAGATTCCCCCTTGGATTCACCTTGATCTTTGAAACTTTATTTCTCAGCTCAGTTAAATCAAGACTCATTGAAGATGTCATGGCGATGTATGATATAAGAATGAAAGAAGACAGGAATCCTGCTCTGCAGATCTTTGTCAAAGTGCCTTTCATTCCTCAAACGTGTTCAACACAAGTCGGGTGTCGATTAATTGTAGTGTCTTTGCTCTTCTGTTACTTTGGAGCCAGGCAGTTATACTGAGATAGGATGGGCTTAATATTCTAATGGGTGAAGTCATCGATCTGTCGTTGGTTTCTGATTGGATGAATGATGCTTATTAGAGTGCCTTGTGTCATTCTGACTAGCTATAATAATTGTAAAGTACGTCACCTCAGTGCAAAACCACTTATCACCACGCCGAAATACCATTAACAACACATTCCCCCAGTGCATCCAGTACATTGACTCAGACACAAGACAAAGCAGGTGTATAATTAAATGCACCAATTTATTTGTAAGTACTTTGACGTAAACATTACAGCAAGGCACATGGGCCACTGCATGCTGAATAGATGTAATGGCTTAAGAAATGCGGTGAATCCAGGGTTCACTGGCTATTGTATGTTGACAGGTTACTTTCCTATACAAGTCCTTACGGTTCATAATATCAAAAGTACAAATATCATTTAACAAGCATTACAAAAGAACACGTCAACAAGAAATTCTTTTCAGCCTTTGCAGTTGAACAGCTGCAGTGTGGTAAATTAAGGATTTAAGATTACAGAGAAATGAAGAACTCACATAGCATTTAAATAGAAAAGTTCACGTGCCAGTTAAGTCAATATGACCATATGGCCTTGGTATCATTCCCAAAATAATTTATAAAATTTAATACGGTGGGATAAGACACATTTTATGAACTCGTTTTTACATTGCACTGAGATCACCTGCAACTCCTTTCGTCGTTTAACAATCACTGCCATTTACCGTGGAGGTAGGAACTGTCATGTATTCAATACAAAACAAGAGATTCTGATTCATAAACCAGGACATGCAAACAATAAGTACCCACCATAATGATCCAAGACATTACTTTTCTCTGAAGCCATCATGGATAAAACTAATCCCTCTGATCCTACTTGTTTTATTATCACCACGTTAACAGGTCCTGATTTATAAAACACTTCCTCCCATATGCAGCCAAACTTCACTTTCACACCGGCTCTAGATTATCCAAAACAATGTACCCTGATTTGACATTACATTGACTGTTCACTTGCCTGAATAACACACTTCTGGCAACTTGAGGTATTTTCAATACTGCTGCAGCACACATCCAATACCTCACCATGTTTCCCCTTAACACTCATTCAAAAAACAACAAAAATAAAAATTATTTGGGACGACACATGCACCCACAAATCAAAGACGTTCCATAAACATAAAGACAAAAGCATTTCAGAATGCTTAAATGAGAAAAAAGAAAATCTTGTTATTATGTGTAGCCTAAATTTAGTAGGCTTTGCTTAGCAAGTCAACTCGCCTGTTTTAAATCTCACAGGGTAGTTTTAGGAGTAACTGTATACAAATAATGCAGAAATATGGATTTAAATGAATACCAAACTATACTATGTTTTGTAATAAATGGTGATTAAAATTCTAGCTTTGTTATGCAAATTAACTGCAACACAGTCATGTCATAAAAAAATGCAACCTGAACAGATAAGTGTGTAAATTAAATACTATAGACAAAATTCAAGCAGTTAAAATAACCATTGATTACAAAGACACAAGTCCACATGTTCACAGACATTCCTGAGTCTCCTGTCAGGGTGGATGGAACATTTGGGGGAAAAAGAAAGAAAAAGCTAATATGTGTGCAATTATGTCTGAAAGGCAAGATGTATATATTACCAACATGCAAAGTTAAACAAAAATAATTCAAAAATTAATATTAATTTGTAGTCTTATGTATGAAAATACTGTTCTTTATTAAAAGCTAAAGATCTGCTTGGATTATACTGCTTGTTCTCAGAATAACTTGAGAAAAATAGAAAATCAAAGGCCCAAACACTTCCATGCAGAACATCAAGTATCCCTCGTTACTTTTCCATGAAAACTGAAGATATTAAAGCAGCTTTAGAGAGGTCTCATTATCGGAGAGAGACTGCTTGTGTCTGAGAGCGACTGCTAAGTTTTAAATTACAGTCCGAGGTCTTGTCACAGTGCAGACTTGCTGGCTCTCCCGCTTGTGAGGGCTCAGGTTCATTTAGCTCCGGTAACAAGTCATTGACCTCTTGAGTATCATCTGGCTGATTAACCTGCTCTTTTGCCCTCACCTCCGACTTGTCCTCCGCTCCTTCTTTGACTTTGTGTACAATGAAAAGATGTCTGTTGAGAGACAGCACTGATGTGAAACACAAGCCACAGTGAAGGCACTGAGGAGTGTTTTCATCCGTTTTATGCTGTGGTATATGCTGCTGGAACTGTGTACTGTCACCTGTGATGAAACCACATTTTGAACAGCGAAACTGAGTTTTCAGACGTTTCGCTGGAGGAGCCTTGAGACTAAAAGTGCGATCCTCCTGGCTCTCCTGCTGTGTGTCCAAGGCAGGTCTTTCTGATACAAGCCCCTGTGAAATCACAGAAATCACACACTTTAAAATGAAGACTCGTAAGATTCCTAACAATTGCACCTGTAGTTATTATTTTGTTGTTTGTGTTAAAAATAAATAATTACCTTTCCCAAAGTCTTTTTTGATTCCTGAATGGCTGTCTTTGGCATTTGGCTGAGATCAGGATTTTTGATTCCATGCATTAGACTGATGTGGTTCTTCAACATCACGCTCGTCGTGAATATCTTCTTGGTATCTGTACAATACCTAAAGTGTGGAGAAGAAAATGGAGATGGGATTCAAAGGATTTCCTGGTTAATTTGAGAAGACTCTCAGGAATGTGACATCTGTGTTCATTTTCAAACCTAAAAATCTTACCAGCAAGTATAAATCTTCTTTTTTCCATCATGGTCACTGCGAATATGTCTTCTCAGACTGGTGTTAGAGTTGAAAGACTGCTCACAATGTCGACACGGATACTTCTTCACTGACTGAAAGAGGTAAGTGTAGAAAAAAGGTGTGACGATACAAGCGTAACTTATGAGTTAATTTACACACAAGTAACCATTAAGAGATCATTCCTATACCAGGGATTCACATTAACAGCATTTTAAATGTGCCACACTCAGCTACAAAGGGTAGTTTTAATCTGTATTAACATGCCAGTTAAAAAACAAATAAAGATCTACAAGTCCAAATTAAAGCAGTTAAAGATGACGTCAGATAGCTGAGAATAACCAACAGGGCAACACTTAGATAAACCATTTTGACTATGACCCTAAATTCACACTGGAATTAAGACATTAGCAGCTTTTCTCATGCCATGACGCTTCAATCCATTCAATCAACACGCACTTTGACCTCAGGTACAAGACTCACTGTTGTACCTGGTACACAGCATATCAGTCGTTAGTCTCACCTGCGTTTGACGTAACAGATACACTTTTATTCTAATCAATACAGATGCGTACACAGGCCGTGTAACAGCTCACGTTTCCCTTAAGGTATAATTTATTTACTATTAAAGAGTAACTTATCCATAGTGTTTTAACTATAGTTAACTATAGTTTAGATGTAGTAAATTCCAAACATTTCCTCAAAAAGCCTGTGATTTCACGCTGCTTCCGGTGCCGTTGTTTCCTGATCTATTCTATTTCTGGGTCAAAAGCCACTGCTGCGGAGTGGGGAGGCGGAGTTATAACCCCTGAGCGCATGCGCAGACCAGAAACCCTATATTACTCGGGGTAAGATGTTTACATTACAAGGAGTTATCTAGGTATGTTAACCGGGGTATGAAAACTCCGATTTTACCCGGGGTACGGTGTACACATGGTGTTTGAGAAACCGGAGTATGCCTTTAACCCACGGGGTTAATTGGGTTTTTAAACTGGATGTAAATGCACTGACTGAATACTCCATGACCTCTTCACAGCCTGCAGAGCTGCAGGAGAGGTTTTGAGGAGGGGGGAGGGGGGTTTAGTTGGTTGGTAATGAAACCTGCTACATGGCTTTAATATTAAATTATAAGCGAACGCACCAGTCATTAGTGGTTTGGATGATCACATACACATTCAAGTATTGGGGAATACATGACCTCTCACCTTCCCGTGGTTGGTCTTCACGTGAGAAACATAAGAGTCTCGTTCAGGGAACCACTGAAGACACATCCCACACGTCCAGCCAGTGGGCTTCACATGATGTCTTCTGTCCTGCTCAGCCTTTCTTCTAGAACTATCTGTGTGTTTAACGGCACTGTGATTCTTCTGTTGTTGGACAGAGTGAGTTGCCTGGTACCAATCAGGATTGTCTGTCTGTTTACTGTTCTCCTCTGTGTCTGCTGTCATGTTTCCTACATGAACACCCTGCAAAACAGAAAACACATGGAAAAAAATCACATGAGGTAACCAAATCTAACTAAAGACCCTTTCCTCTCCATGTTAATGATCATGCTCTATTTAATACAGATCACTTATCATTTACTCAACCTTTGACTTTTGACTTTCATGATTTACAATGGTTTTGTATATTAAATTTGAAAAAAACTAACATCTGAACTTTGTTGGGCAAGTTAAACAATGCTTCCAAAGACTCAGGTTAAATGTCACTTTTTGCAGTTTAAACATATGATTTTAATGAGAATAATGGAAATTAGTTGCCATTTTTTTCTTCATGAAAGTTCTAAGTATCAAATAGGTAATCAAGTATATGGATAATTATATTCATTCCTAACACACTCTGAAATACAACCAAAAAATACATGCCAAATAGATCACTTGCAGGGAGTTCCCTTTACACTGACAAACATACATGAGGTCTATACTTAAAAAAAACACACAATCAGGGCTGACCTTGAAATGATGCATTAACAGCTGCTTTTGTGGAAAGACCGAGTTGCATTCTGGACACTTGAACACACACGTAACACGCTTGTTGGCATTCTGATGAAAGTGCTGAAACAGTAACTGCTTTTTCTTGAAAACCGTTTCACATGAACACTTAAAGATTAACCTGCAAATGAAAGAGAAAACTGTTAAAATGAACTGTAAAAAGAAATGTACAACTTTGAACTGTTAGGTCATGAGGGGTTGACTTACAGAGGGGATATTTTGCTTGTACTGTGTTTATTTTTTAAATGCATTTCACAGCTGTCAGATGTCTTTAAGGCAACTGGACAGATGGTGCACTTGTAAAGCACCTCACAGTGTTTCTCCTCAATGTGAGTCTTTTGACCTTGGAGGGTCTTGAAAACCATATCACAGTGAAGACATCTGGAAGAAAAGGAAACATGATGACCCTTTTTTTGTAACACTGTGCTGTATGTTATAAGGCATGCATTTTATGCTTGCTTACTTACTTGTACCAAGCCTTGCGAGCATAGTGCAGACAGTTTTCCCTGACATGCTTCTGTATGTCTGCAGAACGACTCAGGGCACCACACTCAGGGCAGCAGTAAGGGGACTTGTGTGTGTGAATGCGTTGGTGAGCTCTAAAGCTGCACTTGTTGGGTAACAACATCGAGCACACCTTACACATCTATTTTTTATAAGAGAAAACAAGAGGAAAGTCAAAAAAGATAAATGTGAAACATGGAAAACACATAATGACCTTTAAAGGGTAAGTCTGGTGATATTGGTTATATTTCTTATTGTCAACAGATGGAAAAAAAACGTATATCACCATTTTTAAAAGCCCTTTTCACAACAAGATGCAACAGCGCTGCAATAAGGGAACGCAGCACAGAACCAAGCAAATGTGACGTAAAACCGCCCGGTTGTAATTTTTTTGTGTGTGAGGAGATCTGCTCTGTTACTTAACTGCTCAAAGCTGACTTGACCAACTTAATGCATTATACTAGCACAACTGTCAGAAGAGAGAATGACTACAGTGTCGTGGTGGCCTTGTGTTTGTTTGAGAGAGGGAAAGAGACTGTCGACTCTTGCATGCAATGTTTCTCTTTTCTGACTTACTACTCTGAACGATGCTTTGTCACTTTTTGACCCTCCTGTTGGTGTTATGATGCACAATTGTGTCGCTCTGCCCTGCCATCTTTCCCATTCACACAGACATCTGTTCAGTGCTGATGCGACTCTGTTACTACCTCTACTGCTAGCTCAAGACAAGACAGATCTATAAACGGTTTCGTCTCTGAACCTTTCATACAGACAGCGGGGCATAATAAAGGCGCAACTCCATAGGCTGTGTGAAAGGGGGTAAATATTTATGTCTTCAGCAGGAATGCTTGGGCTGGGGGTGAGTGCCACAGACAGGTTTTGGGATTTGTTGACAACAACAAAAATATTCTTTAAATCATTTAATTATTCAGTAAAACTATCTACTCACAAGTTCTTCCACATCGTCTGATGGCCTCTGGTAATGTCCTGCAAGTGCTTTGTAGTCAGGTAACTGCTTGTTACACTCCAGACATCGGAGTCGGTGGCGAATGACATTGTCTGAATATAAGGGCAGGACAGGTTGGCTTTTAGGTGGGGGTGAAGTGTAAGAGTCAATGTCCACAGCACTCAGGGGTACAAACATTTGTTTTTCTGCTATGGGTTTCATATGGAGCTGTGTGCACTGCATCACCATGCCATTGTTCTTGTGCTCCCGTGCATGTGCCAACAAGGCACACTTGTTGAAAAACACCATCGTCTTTGCACAGTGCGTACATCCTACTTCAATGTGAACACTCCTCCTGCTGTAATGATAAGTAAGACTTCTCTCCACCCCGAATGAGTCCCCACACTCGAGGCAGCAGTATCCGCGTGGTGGTAGGTTGATATTGCACTCTGGAGGGGGGTTCAGGTCGGGCACATATGTAGGCACAGGGTTGACATTGTTCAACAGTCTGTTTAAGGTCCCTGCTGCTGTGTTGGGAATGGACGTGCGAGGATAAGGGCTGGCTGTTTTGACCTGGTGCACCAGTGGGACAGTGCTGTACACCGTAGAGGAGAGTGTTTGTTGGGTTTGTTGATGAGAGGTGGACCGTGCAGCTACTGAAGCAGCAACACTGTGAGGGACCAGGTTCAGACTAGCTAAGTGCATTGCTTTGGGAAGGAAGGTAGTGCTAGTTGTATGGCCTGTTGTGGCTGATCCTCTTTTTGGTTTCTGCCCCTGATGTGCAGAAGATCGTTTAACACTTGTATTATGGAATAATGTTGCAGGCTGAGTTTTGCCTGACCTCTTGGAGTTAACCGCTGATTTGTTGAGTAAACCTTTCGGTGAAGGTATACTAGCTGGGGTACCTTTAGTCTGTACTCGAACAATGCTGTCAACAGATACACTTTGAGACTGATGAGGAGACATATTACAGTAAGAATCTTCACTAATCACACTCTGTGATGGAGAGGATTCATATGCAGAATGAACTTCTGTTTCCGAATCAGGCAGCACACTGGTGACTGTGCGCTTGATCTGCCCAGATGTGGTTTTAATTGTTTTAATTCTGACCCTGGGTATGGCAGGGGGTGACCCAGTTGCTACTGCAGGGGATGCTTTGCCACTAGCATCACTGCAGATGCTCACAGGACTATCAGAGGGTTTCATTAACCGTTTCACAGCTTCAAGTGGACTTCTGGGGCTTCTTGGGGATATAGGCACGTTGGGGCTTGCTTTCATGCAGTCATTCTGAACCGCTGATGACTCTCTGGAATTACTCTGCTCACTGGGATCTTTTCTAGCATTCAGGGCCACCAGAGCCTCAAGGCAAGAGGATAATTTAGGTGTCTGAGATTTCACATATGGATAAGAAGTGGGAACATCCATTGTAGTTCCTGAATTACAGTTGGTCTCAATCAAATTCTGACTACTACTTGGTGGGGGGAGTGCACTGTGTAATCTAGGCATTTTATCTGCTTCTTTATTGGCACAGATGTCAGAGTACTCCTCGCTTCTACTACTTTCTTCTCTGCTCCTCTGAGTGTCCTTTGGACAGTCATCAAACATACTGAAGTCCAGTTTTTTCGAATTGTCTGGGATTGACGGTTCCACCAAATCTGAAGCTTCTGGAAAACAGGTTCTCTCTTGTTCTGGATGCATTTCACTACATGGAGTGCCTTCAGACTCAGGACTGGAAATGGGACTAAAATGGGAAAATGACTGGGAAAATGTTGGTGTTCCATCAGGTTTGTGTTGAAAAGGTGCATTTCCAAGGAGCTCTCTTGAACTCCCCCCGTTCAAAGCAGAGACAAATGATTTTGAAAAGCCATCGTTGGTTGTCTCAACAAAGTCAATTGAGGTCTCTTGTCCCCTGAATCCATTTTGCAATGCTGGTTCAAAACCTTCCAACGAGTCCTGGCGTCTTGTATTTTTCACAATTACGCTAACAACAGGAATATCTCCTGTTGTGTCAGGTTGGTTGCTCAATAAGCTGTCATCCAGACATATCCCAGTGTGTTTCAGCTGACTCTCTGTCTCCTCATGGCTCCCCTGGATCCCCTGGATGGGTTCCTTGGCATCCAACCCTGTGGCATCTGGGATGTCAAAAGCTGCCAGCAGATCATCAAAATCTGGGGTTTTCATGTCACCCATGGCTGCACACTCTCATAAACCTGCAAAAAAACATTTACAGTAAGCTTAATATCGTTTTCTTTCAAATTCCACATTGGACCCTGTAGGTAAATGTTGTTAGCAAACATAGCTTCTTCACAATCTGAATAAGAGCCATTTAGCAGCTGGGTAACGTCCTCCTGCTAACGTTAGCTTTAGCCAGCAAGCTAAACGTTAACAAGATCAACAACAGCTACTATTTCTTACCAAAGCATGCATTAACACACACACATATGAGCAAGTAAACGTTTGCAGACTATAACGCGTTCCCAAATATCAACTCCGCCATATGCCGAACTGCATTAAAATGTTTTTGCTGTCAGGGTAGCTAACAACAGCCGAGTAGCTACAGAACAGAGCCAAGACAGAACGTTAGCAACGTAGCTTAGCAACGTCCTATCGTTTAGCTAAACTTGTTACTTATTAAGTGCGCTTACCATTTGCTCCGGTTGTGTTTGACACCTCGCTAAAGTAGCCAAGTAGCCAGTTAACTATGGGCGTTAAGTGTAAGACAGCTAAGTTTGGCTGTAGCAGGGTTTCATGGCTAGGCTACTCTAGGCTACTAGCGCTAACTTCGTTTTCCTTTTCCTCCATCTGTGTGATTCAAGCCCTTGACGATGTCTCACAGGCGAGAGGCGGCGCCATTGGCCGCTTGAAACGTTACTACTTTGTTACTCTTCTACGTGTGCCCCAAAATACGGAGAAATGCGATGTATTGTGTCCGGTGGCTCAGCTGCTACAAACATTGACATTATTGTGTGGTAAGTAACCAGATGTAGGTAAGTAATGCATCATGTTAATACCATACTTACGCCATAATCAAATATGAAACATATGTGTGCCTGCCTGGCATGTCTGGATGCCATGTGCCATGCCATCAACCCAAGGCCCCCCTGGGGGTTAAACAATATTATAAGCCCCTAACTAACCACCCTGCCATTGCCACTGTGCAACACTATATTTAAAAAGTTCATATTTATTTTCAAAGTTAGGTATTTTTAAAATGTAGATATAATCATTAAAAATTCAAACGTATAAAATGAAGAACAATGTGAGTCGGCGGAGTCAGGTGGGGCCCCATTAGCAAGGTCAGGTCTCCTTCTGTCATAGCACACTGTGCGCATTGTCACTGCTGTAGTTTAAAGTCTGTCAGCCCTGGGAGACCCCCTACTGGTCTAGGGCCCCGCAACAGTAGCCTGCCTTGCCTGCTGGGAAGCTGCGCCTCTGGATATTACACATCACTTCTCAGTGTGTCTCACATACCAAACTTTATTTGTGGATAATTATAGGACTACTCCAGCCATTTAGTCTTGGAAATGAAGCAGCTGTGGCTGCAATATTCTGACTTTCAGTCCATGGTAATCCCCCAAAACACTGGATCATACCCCCCAGAATCAGAATCAGGTTTATCGCCAAGTCATTTGCATTACAAGGAATTTGACTTGATTTGACAGTGCTTACATGGAAACAGACATAATCGTAAGCCTAACAATAAAACTAGGTAAAATGAACTAATAACCATAAAAATAGAAAGTATATACATATATGTATTTACACAAGTAGTGCAGGAGGTAGTGTGCAGTTAAAGTTAAAGTGTCCAGTGTTTGTGAGTTGTAGGTCCATAAGTTTCATTCAGAGTCTTTAGCTATTTTCTGGCCGGATGGCAGAGGGGTATAAACTGTTCTTGTGGCGGGGGGTTTTTGTCCTGCTAGACCGCAGCCTTTGGTCAGAGGGGAGAGGTTCAAACAACATGTGTCCGGGATGAGAGGGGTCAGCAGCTATTTTCCTAGCTCTCTTCAGGGTCCTGCAGGAGTAAAGATCCTGAAGAGAAGGGAGGTTACAGCTGATCATCCTTTCTGAAGAGCGAATGGTACGCTGCAGTCCGCACCTGCAATTTCCATCTGAAGTCTTTTTCATTAGATCCTCCCTGCCTGGTAAAATTCCAAGTGGAATAAATTGATTAAATAATTCAGTACAAATAATATAGTAATATAGTGTAAAATAGTGCACAATCAGAATGCCTTTAATTTAAGGTTTTGTTTCAGTGAGATTTGACTGATGATCTTCAGGCTGTGTTGTGGTCTGGTCTTAACTCACACAAAGAGCTCTGTCAAAATCATCTCAGGATTTGTTGATCTTAACAGCAAAACAACACATGTAGCTTATCTTTTGTTATGCTCATTATCCTCCAATCCTCATGCAGTCAGTGCTTTAAAAGTGTTTTTTTATCCTTGTCAATTTCTAATCAGGATGTAAATAAAGGAAACCAGGCTTCAGTTCTACAGCTTGTTCTTATTAGCAGCCTGGATGAATATAGGTTACACACCAAGAATTTTCTGGCAAGCAGTATTGATACTAAGTGGAATTGTATTTAGACAGGTTGACAATGAAACTGGGGCAGTATCTACTAGTTTTCCGTCATGTGAGACATTACATCTCACAATTTGATTGATATGATTTGAAATTGGTACTAAACTGGAACTTTCCCCAGTTTCAGTGGTAGTCTATTTCCAATTTAATGGCAGCTGTCGATGCCAAATGTGCATTCTCATTTGGAAAGGAGGAAGGGCAGATTCAGTTTTTAGATTTGCTGGAAGATTCATGACCTCAGGAGCCTCTGAGTTGGTGGGGTGGGACAGAGCAGTTTTTAAAATATCCTGTAAGACAAAGATGAGGGACGTATTATACTCAGTACCACCTTCCATCTGTCAGTTTGTAGCATACAGTCTATGGTCTGTACAGTGGTGAGTTGTTGTTTGGGAGATGACACAAACAAGACCTGCTTTTTTTATGTTAAGTTAGTTTCAAGTTATTTATTATCAAATGCACAACAATTACAGAAGTAGTCGTTGGGCTCCCTCCAACAATGCTAGCAAGTTCAATTTTAGGGGTAAAATATAACATGATTAAAGTATGGAATAAAGTAATATACATTTGTTGTAGCCATTATTGCAAATTAATAAGCTGAATGTTAACAGGGATGTAGTAAATGTATATGCAGCACCTATTAAAGAGTATAAACAGGTGTTACCAGTTTTGTAAGCTAAAACAGTAAGTAAAAGTATATAAAGGTAAAGTGTGTAATGTGAAGTAACATTTTAATTTGTCAGTCTGTGAATAAGGAGTAAGGGAGAAAGGGTTGCACTGAATGGGAAGCTATTGCATACATTCAGTTTAATGTTGCATAAATAGCCTAAGTATTTTTTTGTATCGCATGCATTGCAATCATTCTTGTGTTTTCTCAGTCACAGACAGACTTTGACTGTCACATCTCAATTAAGAATGTTGGCAAACGAGTTGATGGTGTTCATAAAAATGGCTTGGATTATTCAACCAAGGTGCTATGAAATCTGTTATTAGGTCATTAACCTCTGCTAATGAATTTCAGGGTCTGCCAGGCTTTCTGAAAACTTAGTGACCACAAAAATATCCTGTAATTTTAAACACAAATGACTGTTTATCATATCTATCCAGACAGACTGAGTGTTATGAACCATGGATAAACAGCCTTTTATGAGGAATCAGAGATTTTTGTGTGTGTGGCGAGATCAGTGTTGAACAGCAGCGAGTGGAACAAATAGCTGCCATTATATCCAATCATGAATCATCACCCTGAAAGTAAAGTACAAATTGAACTGCAATATATTTAATGATCCAGATAACGGCTATAACTGATTTCGAGGCTGACCTGATTCTGCACAAAATAGTCAGTGTGCTTAATCTTCAACACTAACATTTAAAGATATGACGTTCTGTCATAAAAATACAAGTTAATTTGACATTTCAACAGTGCTACGTGTGCACCGCAGTATTCATATAGTGGCAATTAATTTACATAGTTATGTAGAACGTATAGTCAAAGTTCAAAAGCTTATCTTTGAGCAAGTTTACAAGAGTAATGTGTGCTCTGGACATCAAAGGATAACTACTTCTTTCTATTTTAACTATATAAAATGGGTTTGTGAAGGGTCATCTGCTACCTTACAGTATTTACAACTTACAATACAATACCTGTTTGTTGTTCTATCTTTAAGGGCTTAAATTTTAATTTAAGTGGAAAATCAATGTCCACCATTATCTATTTTAGTTCAGTGAAATTAGAATAGAAAGACAGTTGAGTTCTATTTATAAAGATCACATTTCTCAATGAATAAGACCATTGACAAATGTGTTCTTTGTAAATAGAAGCACAATAACTTTTTATGACTAACTTAATGTAGTTCGGCATATGACGAAGCATGGTTGGAACACTTCCTCCTACAGACTCATGATTAATCCGCTATCTATTATCACATATTGGTTTTTCAAGCTCAAAGTCATACCCAATGGTTTCATATCTGTCAACAGAAATCCACATCTTATCATCTGTTGTTCCAGAGATTTGGCAAATGTGATCAACATCACGTTGCATCAAATTTCTCTGCCCCATTGAATCATTCCTGTTGCATTATTTCAATGTGTCCTGTACTTCCTGAGACAGATCAGAGCAGCACGTTACGTGTCTGTTAATTAATGATGAGATGTTTCATAGAGGGCAGACTATATTTTCCCGCAGTGAGTTTTACAGCATAGCATTTGACAGTCGGGTTTAGGAGGACGCACAATGAGTAAGCCATTAGCTCTACTTTTCCTTGAATTAAGTCATTTGTTTTGCGGTTGTGGACTGGTATTTTTGTACACCGTTCCTCACAAGATAAGCCACAAGGACTCTGTGGACCTATTTTGAGGTTCTTTTTTATCGCACAGAGTACATGGAAACACAGCTTGTTGCTTATTTGACATTCCTGGCTGTTAAAGTTAAAGCTGCTCTCCTAAAGGCTGCTGCATTAAAGTGAACAATGATTGTGTTTTTCAGCAGATACAGACGATGTCCAGCTCAAAACTATTACCCACGTCAATGGAAATGGTGTGGACAACCAGGCTTTTGACTTTGAGGTATGTATCGCTTGACGTTTTTAAAAAAAATGCCATTTCTTTAAAAACGACATATATATATTATATATATATTTCTTTTAAATAACATACCTTTATTTTCTTAGGAGGACAACAGTTCGGATACTAACAGTGTCAAAAGGCAGACTAAAAAGACTAAAAAAGGACTGGGATCATACTTAAGGTGTGTCAGTTCAAGTGATTGCTCTTTGTAAAGTAATTGTTTTATTTAGGGTGCAATTATCAAAGCAGGTGTACAGCATTACGCCTCTGCAGTGTTGATTATGTTTATACCATATGTAAATGTAGAGTAACATACAGATATGTGCCTAATTAATTTACATTCAGCAGAAATGTAAACTTGATTTGATTGCATTTAATACAACACAGCAACATCTTTTGGGCAAATATACACAACTTGATATTGAATCTACAATTATGCGATTTTTGTTATTCACACAAGTTGACCTTACTTCTAATTTTTCCATGTATTTCAGCCAAGTTTCCAAGCCAATTAATGCCACAGAGGATTACATCAAGGCTCACTCACAAACCTTCAAATACATTGTGCTGGGTGTACTTGGAGCAGGTAATATTAAACATCTGCTCATTTGTCAGTAGCAGTTTGTTTATGTGTCATGATATTAATTTTGAAGACTATGACAAGAGAGGATTAATCATGTGAATACAGACGGTGTGTTTTGATCAGATGCTCTTTTCTGTCCTGTAGGTTTTGTGGCGTACTTCATTGCAGCCTGTGTGTTGGATTTCCAGAGGGCCATCGCTCTTGTAGTCCTGACCAGTTTGGCTGTTGTTGCTAAGTCCTATGAACTTCTGAAGGAGTACAAAGGAGAAAGCATCAGTCAGTGTTTTAGACCCGCAGTTAGGTGCTTTAAATCTAACCTGAAATGGTTAAAATGGTCAGTGAATTTCTTGTTTGCAGTTGATGATAATGAGCTACACATTATGGAATCTGTTATCAAGTGAAGGTGTGTTTTGTTGTCTTTTCAGGGTTTTCATCATAGCAGTTGTGGTCCTGTTTGCTCTGTGGCTGATCTTAGACACAAGCCAGCGTCCTGAACAACTTATTTCGTTTGGAGGTGTGTGCATGTTCGTCGTGCTTGTGTTCCTCTTGTCAGCGCACAGGACAGCGGTGAGTTCTGCACTGAGTCAACCACTGAATCACACTGTGGTGACCACTGTGTCGAAATGGGCGTTATCGTTAAGTTATCACTGGTCTGTTTTGCTGAGACTTTGGATATCATTTGGCCTTGTGCCCCTATCATCTTAAGGTTAAGCAGAAGCGCTCCCTTGCGATAAGATAAGGTGTTATGGAGACTCCTTGAGACATTTACTAACTACTTCCTTTTTAAAAAAACATTAGGTGACATGGAGGCCTGTGTTTTGGGGTCTCGGGTTGCAGTTCTGTATCGGCCTTTTTGTTATAAGAACACAGCCTGGGCTCATTGCATTCGAATGGCTTGGAAAACAAGTACAGGTATTACACTTATTACACTTGTGTACAATGTTTTCTTCCTTAACAACACGTGTACAGTATTCCTAGTTAAGTAGGAGGAATTTTCTTTTATTTTATATCAATGAATACTAGGCATGCGTGATCAGTATATTGAAAAAAAGGATATGCACTGATGATTATTACGCAGGCAAATTTCAAACTCAGTTACTTAATTAGGAACGTGGATTTCAAATACACATTATATTAATAACAGCCAAAATGTATATTTATATTCAACATATCTAGGAGTAGTATAACTTTTGAACATCATTAGTGATACTGATGCTCTTGGTTTGCACAACAGACTTTACTTGGATGGCACACAGTGTTCCTTATCAGGGCACAATATTCTTTAACTGAGTGGATCATGCATGCTTATCTTTAGAGCTATTTTATTATGTTGTTCACTCTTATTCTTGAGTCATCCGAGGGTTGAGTTAGCAGAACGTGCGCACAGGCATGTGGACTGTTAATTACTTTTTAATGTGCAGTTCAGCCTTAAATTCCATGACTTCCTGTTGTAAAATCTGAATTGATAAGTCACTGCGTCATAAATGAAGTGGAGGAAAGACATAATTATTTGAGATAAACTAACCCATGTTTCTTTTTTTTGTCATGATTATAGATATTTCTTGACTATACCAAAGAAGGCTCACGTTTTGTTTTTGGGGATCTGATAGAAAATATTTTTGCCTTTCAAGTAAGTGGATGAAATTGTATTCTCTCTTAAATATGGGCACTTAACCAAGATACTAAATAATTGAATGTGATTTCCTCCTCAGGCTTTGCCCATTGTTGTGTTCTTCAGTAGTGTGATGTCGATCCTTTACTTTTTGGGCATAATGCAGTGGCTCATTCTGAAGGTAAAGAAAGGTTCAAATTTGTACCTCACTGCATAATAGGTTCCTGTAGGTCTGGGTGCATACTAAGTAGGCCTGCTGTGTCATACTATGACCAAGAGCCATGTGTTTTTGTCCACACAGATCGCATGGGTTATGCAGATAACGATGGGAACCTCTCCCACAGAGACCTTGAGTGTGGCAGGCAATATATTTGTTGGGCAGGTACTCTGAACAAGACTGAATGTCTTTGCAACACTACGTTTTGCTTTGAAATTTCATGAGCTAGGATCTCTCTGTAATTTAGTTTTATGATTACATAAATGATCAGTAAATTCTACAGTTCTACAGTTCTGCTTATTTACTTTTGCTCCATTTCTTTTTTGCATCAGACTGAAGCTCCGCTGCTGATCCGCCCTTATTTGAAGGAAATGACCAAATCTGAGATCCATGCTGTTATGACTGGTGGATTTGCCACAATTGCAGGCAGTGTCATG
This sequence comes from Echiichthys vipera, assembly GCF_963691815.1. Lineage (NCBI taxonomy): Eukaryota > Metazoa > Chordata > Actinopteri > Perciformes > Trachinidae > Echiichthys > Echiichthys vipera. The sequence continues at coordinate 12,223,276 of NC_139832.1, read as the reverse complement.
GGGGCATTCATCTCATTTGGGGTGAGCTGAAGCTTTTCATGCCAACATGTAATAAATACATGAAAATTATTGTACAAATATATCTATATAGCACATTTCATACAGAAGTATGATTTCAAAAAGAGAAAAAAAACAAAATAAATATTTAATAATGAATAGTAAATAATCACAATTAATAACAAAGTCAAAGTTTCTATGTAAAAGCAATTTTAAAATTAGTTATAGGCAAGGTGCACAGTGAGTCTGGGGCCATATAAACTAAATGCAGCCTCGCCATAGGTTTTTGTCCTGGAGGGAGAAACGGTTAATGTTAGACATGAACTTTGAGGAGGTGAGGTGAAGCTCCTTGCTGCATTACTTTGAACCAATTGTAAAGTGTGTTAACAAAAGCATAAATACATTTTTCCCAGTTGTACTGCAAGAAAAATGATGTGACCATAGCAATTCTTTAAGTGGTTAAAAGCCAATCTAAAGCTACCAAAGATTACTTAACCAGAGATGTGAAACAGGGTTGTCTCCTTTGTCTCTAGTTTGAGCTGAAGACAATTTCAAGCAGTTTGATCCTGGAAAAACAATTTACAAGGCATTAGACAAAGCTCAGATCATTAAAGAATGGGGTCCAGGACTGAACCTTGGGGCACACCACAGGAAATGATTTGTTCTTTCTGAATGAACTCCCTAATGGAAACAAAGCAGTCTCTACCTGTTAGGTATTCAAGATCCGTGCCCGAGAGCCCAACCCATGTTTCTTCGCGTTGAGCCAATAAAGTCTGATAGCTGCAGATAAACCAGTTTCTCAAGTACTTTGCTCAGATGTAATACATGTTACTGGCATCTAGAGTGTTTTCCTCAGAACAGGCCGTATACCAAAAGCAGTATCAATAAACTAACTCTGTTTAAAGCTGCAAATGCATTTTATAAGGATAATGAGGATTTATATGATGATAGTGTTGCTAAAAACAGCGATGGTTTTGTGTTATTATTTCAAGAACAATTATAAATGCATGCAGAATATTATAGGCTAATAACTGGTGCTGAATACTGCATTTTCTTGTATTTTGCAGATTGATGCATCTTCTTTGATATCAGCCTCTGTAATGGCTGCTCCTTGTGCCTTAGCTATCTCCAAACTTTCTTATCCGGAGACAGAGGAGAGTCCCTACAAGTCAGAGAAGAATATTAAAGTGGCTTGTGGGTGTGTATAACTGTCACTTAATTTTTCATTCACATTTCTTTTTTACATTTGTGAATCCATTGAATGTATTTATTTATTATTTTGTTAAAACTCCCTAGAGATGAACAAAACATCTTGGAGGCTGCAAGCAGTGGAGCATCTGCTTCAATAGGTCTTGTTGCTAACATTGCTGCAAATTTGATAGCCTTTCTTGCCATCCTGGGGTTCATAAATCAAGCTTTGAGTTGGTTTGGTGGTATGGTGGGATATCCTTCAATCACATTTCAGGTATGTTTCAGCAAGTTTCAGTTTTTGGACTTTTTAAGTTTAATATTGTTTAAGTGTAATATCAAAAGGTTTTATCCAAAAAGGTTTATGTGGTCTAAAGATAAAAAAAGAATAGACAAAACAATGATGTGTAATAAATAAACATTTGAATACATATCTGTTTTGATGATAAATTGTCCCATTTATGGTGATAATCTAACTAATTATTCGGACACATATGTTTGTTTATGTGCACATTTCACTAATTTTTCTTGCTTGAACTATACATCCATGAGTGAATCTACAATATCCACATAACCTTATGGCTCTCTGTGCTCATAGATTATTTGCTCTTATATATTCATGCCTGTGGCCTTTATGATGGGAGTACCATATGAGGAGAGTTTCATTGTGGCTGAACTAATTGGCACAAAGCTCTTCCTCAATGAGTTTGTGGCTTATGAGAAACTATCCGAACTGAAGGACAACAGAATCAAAGGACTTGATGAAACTATTGGAGGCGAAAGACAATGGATATCTGTGAGTAAATGCATGTTCCTAATTGGCGTGAGTGTGGGTGTGCTACAAGTATACATTCATGTACACTGCATAAAAAAATAGAAGGGAAAAGATTCAACGCAAAACAACATGTTTTTGTTTTACCTCGTTTCAGGTTCGATCAGAAATAATCACCACTTATGCTCTTTGTGGGTTTGCCAACTTCAGCTCACTGGGTATCATGATTGGAGGCCTTGGTGAGTATTCTATCAACCCATCATCATGTTTTTGTCCTGCCACAGGATTTTCTCTCAGTAATGATTTTTATTTTCTCCAAGCCTCCATATGCCCATCCAGGAGAGGTGATGTCTCTTCTATGGTGTTGAGAGCTATGATCACTGCGACATGTGTATCTCTTATCAATGCTTGCGTTGCAGGTAAGAGCTTTTGAATTGAGTTGGTTATACTGTATCTAGAAGGTAACCCTAGATTTGCAAAAACGTGCACGAGATTCGCTTCCAGAATAATTTTTACTGACCTTAACCATTCAAGGTCATTGCCTAACCTTAGCCAGCTGACCTTACTAATTTATGGTCAGTGACAATTTTTAGCCCTCTAACCTTAATCATCTCGCAAATCTTGGATTACCATCTGGACATGACCATTTAAAAAACTGGCAGTGCAGTTTCCTATTGTGGTGTAACTGAGTAGCTTTTTCATTAAAAAACAAAACATTTATTATTATATATTATTTTTTCTCTTAGGGATCCTCTTTGTCCCTCCAATCGACTGTGTGGAGCTGTTCCAAGCATCTGCTTTCAACGCCACAGATGCTAATATACAAACTTGCTGTCAAGACCTCTTTAAAAGGTGAGCATGCACATTTTCATTACAGTGGTTGAATATAAATGTTAAGGAAAACATCTGTGACACACAAGGTTAAGGGATTCTTAAATGTGCACTCAGGTAGCTGAGTATCTCTCTTTGATATGGTGCTATTTTGACTTACATCTCAAACAATTATTTTTGCAGCACTGTAAACAATGGGACCATCTCATTTGAAGGATCGTGGAGCACAGTAGCAAACGCCACTGTGTTTTTCTCTAAATGTTGTCAGTGCTGTGGTCTATCTGATGTAGCAGTGTGTAATTAGAGGAGACACATGCATATCTGTGTTTGTTTTATATACTGTAGATCCTTTACATGTCTCTGCATGTTTGTATATTTGTGTCACAGGTAATGTAAAAAAATGTAAAGTCTCTATGCAAATCTTTTAACGATAAATGTATCTTTCATGTATTATATTGTAAATTAATTCAGATATTGGCTTTTTTTTTAAAGCCAAGGATTAAAAGGACACACCTTCAGATATATACCTCAGGGAATCTTCAGACATTCACGGTTTGATGAATGTAAATGTTTCAAATAATGTCGAGTGACTCAATTATTTCATGACGTTATTGATAATTATACATATATTGATACTTTTTGAAAAAATAAAAACCTATGAAAATGAAAATGTGATCTATGCTTGGATACAAATGTTTTACATATTTATTAAAAAAACATTTGCAGACATGATGTGACATAACAAAGACGGCACACATTGTAAACCCATTTATTCACTTTCTTTAACAGTCATTCATTTACTCACTCACACACTCACTCACATTTACAATTTTTCTTCACACTGCTTCAGACATTCAGTCCTTTGACTTTATGTACACATAAACACAATACAGTTTCTTTGCATGACACCACACCGTAACATTACAGTGTTCTTACCATCATCCAGTGGTCAATAGTTCAACCTCATTTCAGCATCCTTTAAATTTTTTCAATCATAAACATGCATTTACAATGATATAAAATAACTGAAACAGCAGAGCAGGAGACTTTTTAAGATTCTCATAGATCTTTAACCAATAATCCATGACAGGAATCCCTTTATTTTTAAATGTCCTGCTGGAATTTAACCTTGACTACCTGAGCAAACTCACAAGATAACTGAATACTTTTCATTCAGATTCTTAACTAACTGTTCACTTGCAAAACTCACAGCTCTCTTGTTCAGCGAAAGGTGATTGTAAGTTGCCGTAAAACTTCACATATTTCATTCAGGGAGCCCTAGTGATCAGTTAACTTTTAGCCCACAGTCCATAGGTCAGATCCAAATTACTGTGTGGAGCTCATTCAGCAGCTTTCCTCATTGCTGGCCTCATGTGTTTGCATGTCAATGAGCGTGTGCATACCAGAGTTAAAGAGTTTACTGGTAAGCCCCGTATTGCTCATTGATTTGCATTCACCCGCATATCTTCTGAAATACTACATGAGGACTGATTAAAGGCACAGACACAACAGACACAAAGTACTCAAAAACTACTAAAAAGTATTGTCAAAAACAAACAAAAAAAAGTGCACACAAACATCTTTGACCTAAAAATGGTGCTTTAATTCTACAGCATGAGCTCAACTTTGCTGTGTAAAGAAACACTGCATAGGCATTTCTAATGCAAGCCATAAAGAACATTGTTAAAATTAACTTTGTATCCTACACACATACTGTACATCACAGATGAACATGCATCGTTTAAATATGGACACATTACCTCCACCCCCTCTGTGGCTGTTTATTCTCCATAATTTCTTTGTAAATCAAACCACAAAACTGTTGTTATCTCTTTATCAAAAGCAATTAGCAAAGTGTCACTGCATATTAAAAAATGAGAAGTACGGTTGATTTTTCAGTGATGATGATTTCGAGTTGACAGGTATTGCTTGAAGAGTTGTTTGTCCACTCATAGAGCTGGTAAGTCTATCTCTAAGGCAAGTCTTTCAACTATTCAGTGTTATGTCAACTTTAATGTGACCTAGTGTTGCTTTTCATACTGACAAAGTTAAAAACAATGCTTTTGCTGTTTGGCGTCAGTGGTCAAAAACCCTGCGCCCATTGTTCTAAACATTCTCATAAGCCTTTTAATTACTGTAAGAAGCTGGAGAATGAAGGTTTCATACTGTAATTTTAATGGCGACTGAGAAATTCACATTAATTCTTTATGACAAGTCAGGTCAACAAATATTCCTTTTCTTGTAATCTCACTCTTCAAGTCCTTGCTGGTTTTGGTAACTGGAAAAAAAACAGGTAATACTAAACAATTAAAAGCAATACAATCTTACACAGAAAGAGGTGCTTCTTACTACCTCATTTCAAGAGCATCGGTCGTTTCTGCAGGCTTGGGTTCGGTGCCTGCTTTAATGTCCTCTGTCTCTTGAACTTTTCTAGTCACCTTTGGGCTAGAATTAGCCTTTCTAGACATCTGAGGGCTGTGTCCTTTCCGCTGCATCTGTGGGCTGTTAGAGCCCAACTTGCGGTTGAGCAGGGGGCTCCTGGAGCCCTTCACCTTGGCAGGTTGCTGCAGACTATCCATATTCTTAAGTGGGCGCAGGCCAAGAAGTCCACAGTAGTAGTTGCACTGATGGTGTGTCAGGAACTGTTCGAACACTTCGGGAGAGCCGTGCTCTGTTAGTCCTTGGTATCTGAAATAAAGGGACAACTTTTTATTACAGCTATTCTAAAAAAAAAAAACAATAGCCTAAGATTTGCATGTCCTGTTCTGGATACAAACCCTTTTGACTTGGTCACAACTCTAACATTTGTAATCTTTGTTTCAACACCTGCAAAAATAGATCACAGAAGATTATTAATATCATTACCGCGAATAGATTGGGCTCGTTATAACCTTGTATGTGTGTGTTTTACCATCCAGCCGAGTGACCAGCAAATTGCCATGTGTCCACTGATGGATCCAATGCTGAAATGTGCTGCATTTCTGCTCCACCTCAGACACAGTTCGTGTAATCAGCCTGCCTTTAGTATCCATCATACAATAGTTGAGGAAGACTCCCTTGAGATCAACCTCCACTTTGGCATAGGGTACAGAGTTTGCAGGCCGGTATATCAGATACTGAGGAATCACTCTGTGGGCCACACACACAAATAGAGGGTTGATCACAAGCAGTGTGGTACATTTGACTAGGAATCAATCATCGGAGCTACTGTATAATAAGTGTTGTACTTACTCGAGCGAAAAGCCAAAGTTCTCAATTAGTCTTGCTTCAGCCGCAAAGATTTTACAGTATTCTCGAATCAGGTTTTGGACTTTGCATTCCTGGCAACAGATATAATTAATAAGGCGGATTAATGCACCGAAATTACTTGTATAAGCGCTAGGAATTTAATGGGAGCAATTTACTGAAGATTCTTAGGTAATAAATCAAGCACTCACTTGCTTAGTTATCTGTAGATTTCTCTCTGTGAGGTTGTTCTCCTGTGTGGTCCCGTAGGGAATAGGGCTTTGCACTTTGATGATGCAGGCGCTTCCAGACTCAAAGACGGGATCCAGGCCGTAAATGACCTTCACTCTGCTGGCTTTGTGAGCGCAGCCCTCCCCGATGTGCACCTTCTCGGTCATGATGCGGCCAAAGTACTTTTCACCCCAGCTGCCACAGTCGGCCAGGCCTTTGTTGAACAGCATCGGAGTCATCTCGATCTCCTCTCCAACTAAAGGAAAACAGAAACACATATTTACAATGAGCAATCACTTACAGAAAATGTTAAAGAAAATAAGGCTGATATGCGACATAGCTATGTGAAAAATGTACCTTCCAAATCATCTTTCAGTAGTAGTATCTCAGAAAGGACTGTAAAATATAAAACAGAAAGTCTCATAAAAGCAGTATTTAAAAGATTCAGATTTGACACTTGATTTCTCCAGTCATACTGTATCTTACTGTCTACGCTGAGCAGGAAGTCAGTGATGTCAGTCCCGTATTCATTATTGATCGAACAGCCATATACTCCACAGTCATTGCTGGATGCTAGAACAACAGCAAGTGCTACTTGGCTTTCATCTCCTCCACTTGAGGACAAAAAAGGGGAAAAACACAATCATGAAACACTAGTTGAGTTGTATCTAAAGTCAAAGATTCAATAACAACCCACAAGGTGTCACTGTGAGACAGATGGCCTCGCTGTGTGGCAGCAGTTTGCTGACACAGCAGCCTATAGCACATATATAGACTTAATGCCCCCCGGAGATGGGGAAAAATAATGTGTCAGGTTACAGTTTCTGTGTCTAGCCAGAGATTCACCTCTCTGTGTCACAGCTGTGGGGCTCACAGTCACATGAGCTGGACGTCTCTGCAGTGAGAATATGAGAATGATAGAAGGCCATGGGATGCACTCTGAGGCCCAAATAAATCCTGTTCATCCTTGTAGCATTATTGTTTCAGATTTGGAACCTGTCCATTTTTACCACTCATGTCGGCTGGAAATCCTCAAAACAATAGCAGCGGGGAAAAAGGTGACAAGTGACACAACAAATTGAACACAGTGTGACATTGCTGTTGATTTGTGTTACAGGTTGTTAGACTTGTGTTGACACTGTAAGACAAGAAGAGCATTTACCTTCGCTTCACCTCTAGTATTTCCTCTTCATCCCTATACCATTTAATGGTGGAGTCACTGAGCACGTTAAAGAACTGGCACCACAGCTTCAGGTGTCCCGAGGCATCTGGGAACGGCTCTCCCCTGATCTTTCGGATGACCTGTGGAGCTGGTGGTGCATGAGAGAGGGGGGCCAAGGTAAATATATACTGTACTGGAAAGTGGAGACTTTCTAATGTTTCCATTTCCTCAAGCACTGGTGTAGCAGTCTCGACTTGGGTGTTGACGAAAGTATTTCACAGAACCATTTGCATTATGCCGAACATGATATACTGTTACAGCTAATGTGATACTACAGAGCCTGAGCATTTAGCCATATTGTATAGACAATTTCTGCTTTATAGTAACTAATGTAACTATAGGCTAAGTTAGTTATTGTGTTGATACGGCTCTTATTGGAAAACATGCAGAACTTTTTCCCACACCATATTATCTTGATATCTTTTAGGACTGAAATGTTTATTCTTTACCTTTCAGAGGGTCTAGCTTCTTTTCAGCAGGCTTCTCATCTTGTTTGGTGCTGACCGGCTCTTCTGTGGGAGTCACCTCCACGACTTTTGGCACCTCCAACGTGGCCTTTCTGCGACTCAGCAGTGGAGACCGCCTCTCCATTGGTGGGGTATTTTGTCCCGTGGGAGCTTGTAGTAATGCTGCCCTGCGGGCCTGGCTCGGTGACATGTAGGGGGAGGTCTCCTTCTTGCCTTGAGCATCTAGCAAACCAACCACTGCTCCCTCTCCATCTTCTTTAGTTTTAGGGATGAAGATTTTACGACGAGCTCCGGAGGCCAACTCCTCAGGCGTGGCAGAGCGTATGAGTGACAGGCTGTCTCTGCGCTTCAGACGGGGACTACTCTCACGTGAGAGGGATGATGTCGGTGTTGAGCCTCCGCTTAGATCTTCATCTGCTTTGTCACCTACAGTGATTGGGTCTGAGTCTGGAGCAGCTTTGGACATGAATTTGCGGAGACTGGCTGGACTCAGTGATGGATGTGCCGGGGGTTTAGAGGAGAGTCTCTCAACAGATGGTTTGTTTCTTTGGAGCTCATCAACAGACACAGAATTCTCTGTCTTGGCCTCTTTAAGGGGTTTTGTCTTCAAGATATCAGGGACAATGTTGTCTTCTGTTGTTTTACTGAGTGATGGCACATTTTCAACAACCTTTGGTATTAGAGCCTCATGTCCCATAAAGGGAGTGTTTTGTTCTATACTCTTTTTTGACGTTTCTTCTAGATTCTGTTTTTTACTTTTAGTTTCTTCAGGCGTAGTGGTGTCAATGATGCTGGCATCTTGCTTTGTTCCCCCTTGCGTGTCAGCCAGAGTTTCTGTTTCCGTCAATTCACTTTGAGGGGGCAGCCTGAGTTCAGAATCACTTTCATGACAAGTAACAGAGATAGGAGGCACGACAAACAAAGGCACAGTTGGAGTTTCAAGAGGCTGCTGTGTATCTGAATCATGGGTGTTTAAATATACATCCTCCTCCTTGTCATCAGTGCATGAAACATTTATAACAGGAATTGATGCATTGTCCATCTGAGGGAGCTGTTCACTGCTTTCTGGACATGAAGGCTCCTGCTCAAGCATTTTTGTCCTGTCATCTAATTGCGCAACTTCCTTTACTTTCTCTGTAAGTGAGAGGTTGTAATCATTCTGCATACCTTTCTGCATGGGCACCAAGTCTGGAGAATCAGTCAAGCTCTGGTCTTGGATTATTACCTCTGACACATGGGTTGCATCATATTTTTGCAAAGTAACCGGCTCTGATTCCTGCTTGTTTAGTGCAAAAATAGTTAGTGGCAGAATGCACTCTTTGAGCTCAGGTTCCATTATTTCAATTTTTGGGATTATAAAATGTTCATTTGGGTTTACACTTGCCACAGTGGGTTTCATATCTGGGATGTCTTCAATAGTAGATATTTGGATTTGTGGGATATTCACTGAGGGTTGACCCTGTTGATGTGCAATGTCACTGTGTTCCTCCAAAACACAAGCATTATCTTTATTGTTTTGTGTTTCTGAGATGCTCTTTGAATCATCCAACTGCTCTTCTTTCACTGGGTTTCTCTTTTCTGTCTCCACTTTAAACTGTAAACTCTCATTCCTTGCTTCAGCATCCTTCCTGCTTCCCTCTTCTAAAATGGCATGCTCTTGTGTTTGTAGGTTGTTACAAGAGTTAACTTCGAGATCTAAAGCAGAAATCAATACCTCTTTCAATTTGCTTCCCCCTTCGCTGCTTTTAAAACCTGTGTTGGAACTTTGTATTGCACTGACATTGTGGACTTCAGTGCTTTCCTCTACTATAGAAGTGGTGTACTCTTGCTGTATTTTTAGGTCACCTTTCTCTAAACTCTCCGAGGCTGCAGTTGACGGAAATCCTAGATTAGTTTCCTGAACCAGTGAAGTAAGTTTGGTCTGTCCTTTTACATTATCACGCTCTAAACTGTGTGCTGCCACAGCAGGCAAAGGTGAAATCACCTCATCTGGTGTTCTTGATTGACATGGCTCTATTCTCTCTTCCAGTGAACATGTTGGTAATTCAGTAGGTCTATTTATATCTGAGAGCGGCTGTTTGTTTAATTTCACTTCAGTTTTCTCTTCCTCATTTAACTTATTGGAGATACGGCCCCGCTCTGTGTCAGATTTACCTTCTTTGCCCATCTTATCAACACTCCTCTTCTCTTCTTGTAACTTTTCAGTGGGTGCTATTCCAAGGCTGTGACTGTTTGACACTGAGATAAGATTGTGAGGGGAAGTCCAGCTTTCTTCCAAACTAGTTAGGCCAGACGTAGTGGTGCATTCCTTTTTGTAAGGAGCTTGTGTCTGCTGAAGGACAGGTATTTCTTCCCTGAGTGAAGACTCATCTGTTGCCACCTGGTGCTGTGGTGAAACTACCACACATTCCTGCGGATGTACGGGAACCTCTTTGATAACTGATGGCATTTGAGAATCTTTCTCTTCAGCCTGACGGAAAGTACACAAATAAAGCATTTTAGTACTTACAACAATGTTTGTCTCTCATATGAAACTCCATGAACTCCATGACACACACATGCCTTACACTGCTGGTTTTATATTATGAATGCAAAATAAGTTTAACAGTCTGATTTGTAAGTGGAGAAGAGGCTGTGCAACCTAATGGAAAAAAAAGGCATGTCAAGAAGTTTTTTTTTTTAAGTAGCTTGCCACAGCGAGCTAACTGCCGTGACCTTTAACAGTGCAGCACTTTTAGACTGAGATGTGTTTTTCTATCATAAATCAGCAGAAGCATGAACAGTGACAGATTCTGACACGCATGATATTAAAATGCGGTGTTATATTCTGGTTCAGGATGGCCTCGTACTCAGTTTGTGAACAAAGTTCAATTACTAGTCCATAGGTAAATAATAAATAGTTTAAAATTATGCTGAATAGGAACTCAACATATTCTTGCGTTTTATGACCTGTCAGCCTATTTCAGGAACTTCTTTTCCACATGTCACGTGCAAGGTTGCTGAAACCAAGTGTTTACATGTGCAAGGTCCAATTCAGTGTTTGGAACTTTTAACAAATAAGGTTGATCTTGTTTTTTGTTGTTGTTTTAAACTGTCTAAATTAAGTCATGAATACATTTTATAATAAACTTTTATGTCTATGATTTAAACAATTAAACTAAGTTTGAAAGTGTTTGCGTGCTCTGTTTCTTATGTTGAAACACAAGTAGGGGAATTCCCATATGGTTGACACAGATCTGCTGTTTACTTAAAGAACTTACTGGACAATGAACAATTTATCAATTTTCTCTTGACAAAAGACAGGTATGAATTACATAAATATGTTGTCATTATCAAGCTGTTGAGGAAACTAAACTAAACTAAAAGTATATCTTAAATTTGACTGTTCAAAATTACAGAAGATTTAAAGGTAAAGCTTCAAGCTTTACATATAGAAATGATGTTCGGGTTTTCCCCACACTGCCCCTGTTTTTGCAGTTCACACTTAAAAACAATCTAGGAGGGTAATGAAGCCTCTTGACAACATGTTTGGCCAGCAGTGACTACTAAGAAAAAAAGAAGTTGCTGCTTTCGATGGAAAGTGGTGTCACATTCAGTCTAAAAATGACACTGTGATCATGGCCACACCTCCGTGTGTAAATAGATGGCACACGTGAGAAAACAGTGTTCAGTTAAATGGTTTGACTTCCTCCCCCTAGTCATCAATGAAGCCTCACAGCATACCGCCACCATAGCAAAGGTACAGTTGTAGTTCCACATTATGGACAAACAATCACTCTGCAGGTGGATAATGTTTAGTTGCCATTTCCACATGTCATTGTGCACCAGAAAACGTGACCTTAGTAGACAAAGTAGAACGAATTACATCCGCTGTGTTATTGCAGTTCATTCACAATCCACGGAACAAAGCAACTGATAAAAGGGACATTTTGATTTTGATGGGTGAAAGTAACCACATAAACATTCAGAAATGATCATAAATCAACACATTTTTCCCAACTTTCTCCTTAAGCAAACAGGTGAATAAAAAAAAAAATGCAGAATCAAAATTTGAGAAGAAGTGCATGCTTGTTATTTTAGTGGATTTCAACTTAATATGAGTGTATGTAGTATTTAACTCCTTCGAATTTCATCTCTTAAAAATTGAGATGGCTTTAGATGAAAATACATGGTCATGTATGTGCAACATAAAAAAAGAGTTAATGATCTAACTAAACTAAATCAGTGCCACCCAGAATATAACAAACCACTATAGCTCTGTTCCTATCAGCTTACTAATGTATACTGTACATTGATCACAGCATGATCGTCCTAATTACTGACACATGACAGACATGAAACAATTCTCTAAGCTTAACACTGAGATAAGTACTGCGTTCCTCCTTCTTCTCTAAGGAAGAGGGTTTATTTTAAGACATGAGGGCGAGGAATGCGCCCAATGTGACGAGGCCCTCCTTTCATGTCGAAACCTGCCGCCCTACTCCTGCTCACCCGGACCACACGGCCCTCTCTCAAGCAAAGCCCACTTTGTAACGTGAGATTGACTTCTGACATTCAGGTTTCATCATGATCTCTGACGCACTGGTTTCCCACTTCCCACTCACCACAGCCAACATCTATTCCCCATCCTATCCTACAGTGTGCAGCGATCCACAACATCCCCCACCCCCACACATATTAAGTGCAGGCTGTTCGGTTCTTATGGTTCCCTATTTCTCTAACACTATCTTGTTCGGCTTGTCGCTCTTGAGTGATTTCGATGCAGTAGAAACCACATCCTCACATGGCCAGGCTGACACACTTCACTGGTCGGTTATCACTAAAATTAGACTGTATGTTTTAAAGCAGTTGTAATGTCTTACTGTCCCATGACTATAACATCTAACCATGAGTTGTCAAATCTTATCTACCACATTTGCTACTTGCAGCAGCTTAAAGCCTAAACTGTGTAATAGTTTACATAGTTCAGGTGTTGGCCTTCAAGTAGCTCATCTTGTATTATCTTGTCACACAAATGCAGCCTATATATAACTCGCAAGTGTCAACCAGCTGCCCTTCGCTGTACGTACCTCAGTGAGAACCTGAAGTCCAGACAATGACATGTCTTCACCTGGACTGCTGATCTCTGGCCCCACAGACACCTCCATGGCCTCCACAACACCATTATCTGCCTTGGCACTCTGCCCCGTGGGCTCTTCTACGCTCTCAGGTGGCAATTTATGAGCCGGTTGCAGGTGTGTGTGCAAAACAGTGTCTTCGTGCTTCTGTCCGTGTGGCTTCAGCGATATTGACTGTTGTTCTATATCCATAGTTGCGGAAGATTCCTTTGGTTTATCTACTTCCATAGGCACCACATCCTCCGTGACAGGCTTGCACACTTCATTATGCTCTGGTTGCAACCGAAATGATGGCGGCGTACAGGCAGACGAGCGGTCAAACTCTTTCTCCTTTTTCTCAATGTGGTCATGAGATTCCTTCTTGCTCTTCCCAAATAAGAAGTCTTTGACTGAGTGGAGCACAGAGGAGATGGAAGTCTGGATGTTGTGGTGGTCGTGATCCTTATGAGCCTTATTATGTTTGACTCCTGAACCATGTTTTGTGTAGGGTACTGTACTGTACTCCAACGACCTTTCCCTTTCTTTCTCTCTCTCTATGGACAATTCTTTTTCCTTTCTTTTCTCTTCCTCATACTCTTTCTCTAGGGATTTTTCTTGTTCTTCCCTCACTTTTTGCAACCTCTCTTGCTCTCTCTCTTTCTCACCACTTACAATGGGTATGTCCATCTCTTTAGGGTTCTCGGCTCGAGATGAGTTCTGTTTCTCCTCTGCCGCCTGGGACTGGAGGGCCTCTGCCAGAAATTGTGCCAAACCCATTCCTCCATCATAACAGTTTTCCCCTCCATTTCCCATCATGTGGTTTCTGCCATTGCTGCTGCTGCTGCTGTTTACCCCAGCATCTACACCATTTGTAATCTTTATTTTCTTTTTAGCCAAGGTTTCCTCAGATGGCGATATCTCCTTCTCCAGGTCGTTGGATGTCACAGGGGCAGTTTCCTTTAATTCATTGCTAACACCATTAGGTTCTGCAGCAGCTCCCAGTTGTTCCAGAGCCTTAGGCTCCTTGACTGCTGGCCTGTCCTCCGGTGGTGGGGCGTGTCGCTTCCTTGGAGGAGGTTCTGGGCTATTCTGTGGTTTCTCTTCTTTGTCCCCCTTCTTGGTGTGCTCAGCCAGTTCTTTCTTCTTGTTGTCTGCTTTCTGCTTCAGCTTGGCGAAGAACCTCTGGTGGATCATGAACTCGTTCATGGTGCCAACCTCCAAAACTCCAGAGCAGGAAACAATACCTTTGCTATTGCTGGCTGACACCTGATATATGGCTGCATCATCCAATGTGCAGCTGAAAACAGAAACAGTTATTAATCTCATATTATAGGTATGCTGAAAAGTGTTATAATTCCCAACAAAGAACTGCATTTCTAATAATTTGATGTAATAGGTTACTATTCTTGCAAGGTTGTGTTACATACTTGTATATTTGGAGGGTGTGGTTTTTTCCATTACGATGAATTTCATATTTTGGGAGTCCACAATAACGGTCCATTTCCATATCATCTTTATACCATTTCAGTTCTGGAGCTGGATGACCTAAAGACATAATAGACTATAATGAACTGATTGCCTCTGGGTTAAAAACATAGCAACATACAAAGTACGTTGAATATTTGCTCTAAAGATCATTTTATATGTGAAATTATGCAGTCAACAAAATACAGTATAGAAGCTTTGGCACTAATGTGTTTTTAGGCTGTTGCGTCATATTTGTGATGTGTCAGCTGTTATAGTCAGCTGCTGTTGGACGGGCCCACCCATCCAATCGGCCTGCAGTGAAATACACAACATCCTGAAAAAACACTTGAATATGACACAGTCTGCTGCATTTAAATAGCAGTTCATGGTGCCTTGAAAGTAAAATCCTTCCTTTGTTTCATATGAGTCACATCCTGTCTCTTTACAACACAAACACTCTGAAAAGTTTCAGTTATCCAAAAAACAACAAGCTGAGACATGACAAATGAATAGACCTACCTGATACCACACAGCTGAACTTCACGTTACATTTTTCTGACACTGCCTTTGATTTCAAGGTAGTCTCAAAGGATGGCTGTATGTCCTCAGTCAGCTGAGCCATGACGCTGCACAATGTGCTCCTGGAAACAAACACTAACGCATTAGAGTCAACTTATTGCTTTCAAATCGTAGACAGTTTTACATCTCAGTATCATTTCAGTGACCCCTTTACCTCTGTGCAGTACAATCCAATAACTTGGTTTATTGAGAAAAACAGATGTTAATGGGGATTTCTGGTAGTGACGAGAGTGTGAAAGAGTGACACAGAGACTTTGTGAGATGTCGAGCAAAACAAAGCTGTCAATCCAACATTAAAAAAACGACGTTTACCACTTAAAACTGAACGCAACACTGGACAAACCGGACACTTACATTACAGTTCAAAAGTGTGTGGGTTTCATTCTTGGGGTAAACCATTTGTTGTGGTTAAGTTGTTAGTTGGGAGGAATGTTTTAAAAGTGTGGATTACCTCGTTGGCCTGTAGTGAGAATACCTTGAATAGCTATTCAGAGAGGAGGCAAATGAAGGGACGTCAATGATAATGTCCTGCTTAACCCACTTACATGAAATAGTTTAATAACTGCCCTCCTCTTTGACAAAAGGATCACTTTCTTGTTCTTATAGTTTGTAAACTAAAAACAGAAACACTGTTTTTTGACCAGCAAGGTGATTTGCTGAACACTATGGTAAAAAGGTTTGACTTGTTTTATAATTTTCTCTTTCCAGCTAAGCAAATGTAAACATGGAGAAACATTAGATGTTTTGGCATTATTTTACACTTGATTTACCTTTTTTTTCACTACCATGCAATACATCTTAAATATAAGTTTGCTTCACAAGAAACATCCTCTGCATAGACATGGATTAGAGACAAGGCTGTCTACCTGTTTTCAGGCCTAACATTTGAGAGGTAAGGATTGCGGCTTTCTGTGCGGCCATTGGAGGAGCTGCCCTCGTCTTCACTGAAGCTGCTTGTCCTCCCATTGCCAGAGAAAGAGCGGGTCATTGGCCTTCTGGAAGTCATCGTCCACTGAAGCAATTCACAAAAAAATATTAAATCCAAGGTAAATGTATCACCCACAGTATGAAACTATTCCGTGTCCACAGTTTGTCAAAGTTCAAGGCTCAAGTTTAATGGTGTTATCCGTGTAAAAGCCCCTAGAGAAAGAGAGAGAGAGAAGAAACAATTCAGAATGGTAACAGAACCTGTTGGAAGATGATGAAATAAAGTACAAGATATCCTCTTGGTCATTTGCTCATATAAACCTCAGACGCACAGCTGAGACTTAATGCTTGTCCTTCCAGACCAAGCAAAGTACTTTGCATTGGGGCAAGTTAAAAATAGGATAAGCTATCAGGTTATGGAAGGGCTGTTAGTGGTCAAACACAAACCAAAGAAGTGTTATTAACATGTACATGTTATGAGTATAGTTCAGGTGTTTCTCGGTCCCCATCAAACCAGGTAAATGTCCCAACTTACCATTGAGATGTTGTCAGTGTTGCTTTGGAGCCACAGTCTGTAAAGACAATCTCTGTAACTGCCTATCATAGACACGCATGTGTTGCCAGCAGGGGCCTATTTATAGCAGCACTACAAATAGGTGCAGGAGCACATCAGATTTTCCCAAACTAGACTTTAGACTTAGGAAAGAAGTCTAAAAACAAACCTAAATTTAGAGTAAAAGCTAACCATTTCACATTACTAAAAATCATTTCATCAATCAAGGCTCATGCTGTAAAAAATTCACTTCTTTGTTTTGATCCATCTTAATAAGTTGAAAAAAGGGTGACGCATCTCAGTGGACACTGTATGTATCTGTAGCTGATAACCACTGGTCTATATGCTTTGCTCAAGAGTTGCTTAAGTACAGCCCCCCTCACGTCAGATTGCAACACATGGTCAAAACAGGGAAACCTACTTGCTGCTCATGTTTCACAGCAATTAGACAAAATCAGGTTCAACCGGCAAATTAAATACTTGAATTTAATGATGTATGGGTATATTAGAATCTTAATGTTTTAGTAGATTAGTCTTATTTTTTGTATGGTTTTGGACTTTTCTTGAATTTTTGATGATAAATAATAATAAACACACTGTATTATTAATTTCTGATTTCTATCTAAAACTGGCTTACCTTCAACCACAGAGTTTAAGCGTTCCTTTAAATAAAGGAATCCCTTAAACAAAGGTTGAACTGAAAACAAAATAAATGAAATGAAGCTTTAACAAACATAAACAAACATTTGGATTGTGAAAGGGCCACATAGCAGCATGTCTGCCATGTGAAAGGGATGCTAAAATAATATAAATATTCAAATCTACGCTTAACTGTACACAAAAACAAACAATTGAATCATTAATAAACTATTTGATTATATTTTATACAAATGCTTTTTATAAATGTCCAATAAGGGAAAATAAAATCTTATAAAGGATTTGAAAACTAGGCTATATATTATGATTTAGTAAGAATTTATGGGTGTCAAAGAATACAGAGAATAAAAATGTATCTTCACCAGGCGACATTTTCTCATATGTGTTGGTAATCAGTCTAAGTGAAAACAGTATCCAGTAAGCTATTATGTCCCTGAACTCAACAACATGAAGCCTAAAAGAGACCAGAATGCTCGTTACCGTAATGTCTCAAAAACTGGCTCCACTTGCATCCCCCTGTACATGATGACATCGACTACAACAGTGCAGAGTTCGTCTGTTTGGATGTTTTTCAAATGAATGCGTTTTGTTATTTTGAATTTAAAGTAAATATCTACATTTTGACAGCGTAACATTAGTGAGAGACTTTATATTTTAATGAGATGCTCCCGTATTGCATGCTTACCGGTAATGTGTGTGTACATGGTCTCGTTCCGGGAAAGGGAAGAGTCAGATATGATTGAAGTTATGAAGATTGAGAGAAGGAAAACACACACTGACTGAGGTCCGACAGCTGCTCATCTGGTACTGGACTGACGGCAGGTAGACACTAACACATGTGCGTTCATGGGGTTTGAACACCGGTCATTTTCATCATGTGTAAATGAGGGACATTTCTAGCTGAATATACAGCATACTATGTTGGTGAACAGTTAAACTTCACTGGAAATGAGAAGTTCAGGGGCTGAACATAACACCAGCCCTTTCCTTGCGTTATTCATGGCGTAGTTGTTTTATATTGGATTGTGGGACGGTACTAAAAGGAGTTATTAAACAAATATTAATTTTAAACTTTGACTCAACTTCTTACAGTCTGTTATAAGAAGAAGACAATGCACTGATGACCGGATCCCGCACCAAACCCTGTCGAATAATGATCAGCGGTATGTATTGTGTCTCTTCATGCTGTGACTTTTCAGAAATATACCACACAGTATTATTTCGGATGGCTGACATTCTCCCTTGATTTTTTTTGTTATTTTTTAGAAATTATCATTGTGCGCCATCCTGTTTCTGTGTGCGTACCTGTGGACCATAAGGTGACCCTGAGTGTCCGAGCTGAGGGCACACACATCCTTAAGTACCAGTGGTTCACTGATGATGACACAGAGGTATAGTGGATTTGACTTGTCAATATGTATATGTGGTACAAACTTTGAAATGAAATATGTCATTATTCTAAAATTCTACTGTAAAACATAACTCCAGCAATTTGAATGGTGACTTTAATGGAAATAGCCTACTGTGTGTGTGGCTGCGAATTTCTGCTGTGTATGTTCATTCTGATGCACAGCTGTCTTGATCTCAATTAAACCACTAGTTTAAATAAAGGATCAACTACTGGAGCTATGGAAAAATGACAACTGAAACGAGTTCAACCTCATATTAAGCGCTGAGCTTTATCTTTTCTCATGCCATGAATGTTTGAATGTTTCTGTACTTAGTTATAACACTTCCCGTTTTGTTTTGTCTTTGTTTTCAAGGTGCCTGGAGGAACTGAAGCAGACTTGTCCATTATAGCTAAAAGAAATCAGCTCTATGTGTGCCGAGTGAACGATGACTTTTGTAACTGCGTGTTCAGCGACTGGGTGAAAGTGAAGGTGTTGGACATTGATAAATCAGGTATGTATTGTGCCATTCGCGTATTGATTTATATTGTAGTAGTGTGATGTACTTTTTGTTGTTCGTACTGCGAGTCAGTTGACAGTGAATCAGTGTTATGCATATTGCTAGTTTATTGCTGTATTTAAATCTGTATCTCTTTCTTTTCAAACATCATCAGGATTGCCAGTACACTGGCAGGGTGAGCCGCACGTCGCTGTCAACCCTAAACCCCAGACAGTCCGACAAGGTACAAAACTCACTCTCCGCTGTGCCGCCTTTGGCATCCCCACTCCACACTATCAGTGGTACAGAAATGGACAGCCACTGTCGGACAAGATTAGTGGCATACTGCAGGTAAGAAAGGAGTGTTTACTTACCTCAGTGCTGACAGTGATTGTTTAAACTGGGCTATATTTACCGTGTCACTTCACTGGCTCTGAATCATGCACCCTTTGGTTAATATTTTGCCAAAGTTTTGATTTATATATGAGTAATCTAATCTTACATGGGTTGGATAGCCAGAGAAAGACAAAACAATTGTAGGACTATAATCCACTGTGGTACCCGCAGATTGACCGTGCAACAGCCGAACACGGAGGATCATACCTGTGCTCTATATCTAACGTGCTAGAAGAGACATGGACTGAACCAGTCGATGTTGGAATTGGTAAGTCTTAACTGCAATACTTATCAACTAGGTTAAAAGCCTGTCTTTCCCCATTGTGTCATTATTTTTTTCCTCACACTTTACTTCCGCCATTTCCAAAGAAAGGGCTGTGAAGACACTCCTTTCATTCCACAGGTTTAGCATTTAGAAGTTATTTCCATTATGCTGCAGGTACTTTCCCATTTCTACAGACAAAAAAGGAAGTTAGACTCCAAATAGTACTTGATCCGCAACACACAACAGGAAAGTGATGTAAACTGAAACTAGTTCTTGCAGTGTTTCTGGCAGTATTTCTGGCATGTACAGTGCAGATCACAAAACAATTTGTTAAATTGTACTGCCCTGCACCCACAGTACTTCAGGTTATTTAAAAACAGATTTTGTGCTTCTCTTTTTCATATCCTCTAGTGCAAACCGATCAGCTTCCTCCTGCAGCACCCACAGGTATGGTTTTATGGAAAGTGACAGCTTTAGTGTGCTACAGTAGAAAACATTTGTGGTATGAAGGAGCATTTCTTCGTCTTGCTATAATTAGAATTCCATTTTCTTCTTTGTTTTAGCATCGGATAAAGTTGCCCTACTTATTGGCAACCTGAATTACTCCCACCACCCTGACTTGATGGCCCCTATTATGGATGTGCACGAACTAGCCAACCTCCTGCAGCAGCTTGGCTTCAGAGTGGTTTCCCTGCTGGATCTCACCAGGGAGGAGATGCTGGCTGCTATTGACAAGTTCACTCAGCTCCTTGACAGAGGAGTTTATGGTGAGTATAATTTGCCTATAAATATTTATTTCCCAAAAAAAATTCTAGATACCATTGTCAGTTGATTTAGGCTTCGTCCAAGTAAAAATGCAGACACAGTAATTTCAAAATTTCTGTGGGATT
This sequence comes from Echiichthys vipera, assembly GCF_963691815.1. Taxonomy (NCBI): domain Eukaryota; kingdom Metazoa; phylum Chordata; class Actinopteri; order Perciformes; family Trachinidae; genus Echiichthys; species Echiichthys vipera. The sequence goes on along the minus strand of NC_139832.1, from coordinate 12,202,626 downwards.
TGAAATACAACATTGTAACTTCCCCTTTTGCAATTTGCGTCTCTTTTCTCTTGTTGTCCACGTGTCGTGGGTCACGAATCCCCTGGTGGTTTACAGTACCGATATCTTGTGTGATTGAGTGGGCAGAGATGGGTTAAAAAAAGGTGTAGGTGTTTTTAACTTTGTATTGTATGTATGGAACTTCGTGCATGCCTGCAACACTTTAAGAGAGATTGATAGCATGTGTAGGTCATTCACAATCAATTCATTAATTCAACTAAACGTTTGTCTTTCTGTGTGTCATAATCAGTTATACAGTGTTAAACAAAAGAAAAAGAAAGGTGGCATTGTAGTGTATGAAAACTTCCAGCTATTGATAAACCATACAGGTTCAACAACTAGTCATATTGTTCAGGGTAACTAGGGCACTACTGTTATTGAAACAGCAGACACATACACAAGTAATGATAGGGTTGTAATATGAAATTATGTTGATGATCAAATAAAAGCAATGATAAGAGGACTGACACGCTGTAGCAGAATGATACAGTCTTTTACTATTCACTACTTTCTCTTGCTAATAACGAAACAAAGACGGAAAACAGAAGACAGTTTTGAACCATGTCATACTGTACAGAAACCAGGCGCCTTTTTTCTCCCCATTTTTCTCCCTTTCTCTGCTGCTCAAAAAAGGGCTGGAGGATATGGCCAACATCTCCTGATATAGGCCATATCATATCTTGATGACAATCTTTACCAAGAAATAGCAAGTTCTTTGTTAATTCAATTCATTTCTATATGAAATAACCACCTGGTAAAGTCTGTGTTGTATTTTCCTGTATACATGACAAACTAAAAGTACTACATATTTTTTTCATTTTAATAAGAACTTAAGTTTAGAATTAACACAATGTGCAAGGATGAGTACGTAAAAGTATTGTCCAGATGAAGTAAATATTGCTGTAACGTAGTTAGGCTGCTGTTTTTTCGACATAACAATAAAATTATATTGAAAAATATATACGGTAGACCTTTTTATATAGTTTTGACAAGATATATCATTATATTTTCAGCCCAACATTACATTATTTATGCCAGAATTGCGTACGTTCAGTGCAACATATGATGATTATGAGTGGTAACTAGATATGTATTTTATCACCCTTGACAGGCCTTTTCTACTACGCGGGTCATGGATATGAGCATGCTGGGAGGAATTACTTGGTAGCTGTTGATGCTCCACAACCCTACCGACCTGAAAACTGTGTCTGTGTGCAGAGGGTCATGCTCAGTATGCAGGAAAGACGGACCGCACTGAGCGTAATCCTATTGGATACCTGTAGAAAATGGTAGGCAGTAACTCATTTCTGTCTTCACTAACACAGTAACACATGGATTTTCACATGTATTTATACACACTGTATTATACAAATGTACAACTATTATATTATGTGCATATTAGAAGATTTTGTGATAATTTGTCATAATAATATTTTGATGGCTTCAGTCTTCTGAAAACTGTATTTTCCTTTCTGAAGGTACAACCAGGATTGCCTACCTTCATGCATCATGCCTTTGGGACCCAGTGGGAACACAGTTTATGGTTATGCCACGTATGTACCTTTTATTAGTTAATATTTAATTACAAATACAGTCATCATGCTGTATATACTGTATATATATAAAAAAATAATGCAGAACCAAATATTTTGCTTTCTGTTTTCTTTAAAATAACATTGCCTTTACTAACCAATACAGATGTGAAGACGCTGAGGCATTTGAGGTCCAGGACGGGAGGAAAAGTACTGGAATCTTCACAAAGTACTTGAACGCACACATCCTGCAGACTGAGAAAGTCACACATGTCTTAGAGAAGGTGTCTGAGGGTAAGTACTTCAAACAGGCCTGTGTTTTTGGTTGTTGAGAATATGATGATAAATCTAAAATATATCAGCCTTAGAATAGATCTAATATAATGCTGTATCAAGGAAAGGTGTAGTTTTATTCAAGAACGCTGTGTTTTTTTAGTAGGTGAGTGGACATGTGTGAGCCATACATGAAATGGTTGTTTCAAGTGAACAAATGTATGACTGATGCTAAAATTATTGTTTTTTTCGTTTTATACATTTAGTAGGTTAATGGTTCTTAGAGATTAAGGGTAAACAGATTGAAAGGGAACAGGTAGCTCTTCGGTGCGCAGGGTTGACCACAGACATGTTTTCTAATAGTTGGCAACTCATTTTAGTGTTGTTTACTCAGGACTAGAGAGTAGAGCTGCGACTGACTGCAGGGTGGGGACTTACCAAGTTTGCCCATCTTGAGAGCGTGTTTGTCTGTTTAATGGGTCTGTGGTAGAATCATTTTTCGAGGTACCATTAGCATGTGACCTCATTCTCTGGAAATTCACACTGTTGGCACGAGAACAGCAAGAAACCTGAGAGCTGCAGGGTGCAAGACAGCTGCTGGGCCGTTTGGGCACCCCCTGCCACTTCTCTCATGGGTTCACTGGACATCCTGCTGACAGCACTCACTGTGTCTGTGTGTGTGTATGTGGACATATTTAGATCAACAAAGAACCACTTATTATGACATTCTTACAATATCCTTTTTTTTTTTTTTACCTTTTTATAAACAACTTTTTTATCCTTTGTAATTTTCATTTGAAACCTCACAAAATGAGCAGTAACTTCAAAATTCCAGAGCCTCTGTTTTTGATATCTGCTCATCTTGTCTGGGACTTATTTAGAAATGGAAAAAGAGCTGTTGATGATGAGCTGCTGGTTGCTAATCCATTATAGCGAAGACAGCTTGCCCCAAATATTCCTGACACCAGATCTTGGTGATCTTCAGGCATAAATCTATATTAAATTATCTTAACAATTGATTTCTCCTACTGGCCAGCCATCCCACCCTGCTAACCTTTTAAAATGACACATGTATTGAGTTTCGCAAAGAGACTCACTTAGTCACTGTGAATATTAATTATCTAATTTATCAAATTTCCCCTAAGTTCCTCAAAACCAGCCATGTGAATCTGATGAACTTGTTCTCCTTGCTATTACAAAAGCAGGCAGTCCCTGTGAGCCAAAGACTATGAGTGCACACGCTGTTGTAGTTAGTTAATATTTTATAAAGGCATTAGGAGTTAATAAAGTGGTTTTCTATGGTCAAAGTGGACTGAGTAAAATATGGGAGAAACACCCTGGACATTTGTTTGTGAAGTTGCTGTGAAGTTTTGTTGTCAGATCTTGAAAGCATCCTATTTACCAGTGTTTTTCTCCCTCTCTCCACCTCAGATCTGGGCAAAGATCCTTTAGTCACAGGCAAGCAGCAGGTGGAGATCAAACACAGCCTGAAGGAACCTCGATCTCTCGCTGACCCAGTTCGGACCACCGGCCACACAAGGGAACTGCACCTGCGAGACGCCTGCTGGAGACAAGCAAACGGTACGTTAAAGCTATGAAAACTTTTTTTTTTCTGTCTATTTCCAGGTCAAATTATATCGAAGACAGCAAAAGACAGAAAACATCCATATTCTAAATAAAGTTTACTTCCACCAGATAAACCTTACTTCCATTTCTTGATCTGTTGTCACCTTGGGTGAGAGAGGGAAAGAGAGAGAGATTGTTCTGTTTAATCTTTAACCACACCTCCTACACAACAGCATGTGATTAACCAAGTGCAGATATTATGGTTATTATTATGGTACCATAAAAAAAAAAAATACTGCTCATTGTTTATGATAAATGAAAACGGAAATGTTTTTTTTAACAAAGAGTATTTTTCTGTTTGATGGAAGGAAGTTGGCTTTTGACACCTTGACTTCCTCAAATTAACTTTAGACCTGTTATAACAGAACCAAGAGCTTTACTGAGATCTTCTTAGTCTCCTTCAGACTAGATGAGCGATAATATGTCTGCGGCTTATATTAATAGAATCCGAAAGTCCCTATTGTGGTTAATCAGACGATTTTGGAATTTAATACCATAATAATACCAAAGTACAGTCAATGTAAAACAGTTATTATTATTATTAGTCATCATTAAAAAAACAAAACCATTTTTTTATATCTCCTTTCAGAGCTACCACGGAAGAAGCGGCTGATGTTTGTTTGCGGAGTAGAAGTGGAAGTCAGCTTCTCAGCTTTGTTCTCGAATGTCTTGGTGGCTTTTGCTGCTGTGAAGTCTACAGCCCCCCGCACCCAGGACTGCACCGTGACCCTGAGTAGCATACCTGTAAATATTTATCTTTACTTAAAAGCTATCCTAAGAATTATTCTCATCCGCATAGGACCCACAAGAGATCCATACAGTGATATACTTTCAGTTTTAATAGACACGTACACAAAACACATTTGGATAAAAACTAAATGTACAGTAAACAGAAATGTCAGCATAACTCCCTTCAGTTTTTTGGCACCGCCTTGTCTGGCTTTCTCTTTTAAGAGTTGCTAAATTTAGCATTGGATTTAAAAACGGAAAAGTTGTATCTACATCATAAATTCCATGTTGCTAACCTTAAAATGCCGTCAGTTTCCATGAGCCAGCAGGGATTTCTTAATGATGACCAATCACCCCCACGTTTTACACGTCTGAGGAAGTTCTGCCCATATTTAGACTTCCAGCCTGCCACCGACACAGACAAAGCAGGAAGTGGGGATAGTAATCTGTTGCACTTCTCTTTAATACACATGCATGCCTTTTGAATGCAGAATCTTCACCCACACTGACATCTAGTGGCTATTTTATGAACACATCAGTAAGTCAGTGTCAGTGTAAATGCTGGACATGTTTATTGTGAGTGAAGATGTTTTGAAATAGTTGCTTTAAAAAAATGTGTTAATGCTGACAAAATCTTTTATGCTCTAAATCCGCAGCCAATGGAAGACATATTTTCAGGGTCTGGCAGGTCAGAGGAGATGGACAGTCTACTGTTTAAGAAAGCTGATTACCCGGACTGTACTCTGCGACTCTGTGCTCTTCAAAAGCTTACGGTACGCAGTCAATGATATGTGTCCCATTCAGATGACGTGTGTAAAAAAACAAAACAAAACACAGCAAGTCTTTGCAAGAAATTCTGTGAAATAAATGTAAAATTTCCATTTGCCTTTATTAGGAATCACTGATCATTAAGGTGGATCTACACTATACTCACACGGGCAGTAAGCTGCGCCAGACAGAAAGCCAGCGGGTGGACATAGGAAAGCCTCTGGTGGCCTCCTGTAAATTGCACAGGAGGAATCGTGCAACAACAGCCAAGAAACAAGAAGGTGCTTCTGCTCAGAGTATGGGCAACATCTCAAGCAGCAAAGCACAGCTGCATCAGACTGTGGCTGGTCCATGTCGCCCTTTCACCAGAAAGGCAGAGTGTGCTGCTAAAGTTGCAGTTACAAGGAGCAACGAACCTGAAGAGAACGATGAAAATGAGCTGCAGGACTTCAGTCTTCGACATTAGACCTTTCTGGTCCTATTGTAAATACTAGTTTAGAAATGGGATGCTTTTTACTGATGTGATTAGGAATCACTCAGTTGCTCATCATGCATCTTACTTGTACGTGGCTGATGATAAAGAATGAATGAGTGAGTGAATGACTGACTGAGGTCTGTGTTTAGTGTGCGTTACCAGCCTCTAATTCTTAAGACGAAAGAGACATTAACACTTATATTTGCTCACCAGTGAAAGCATCGCAAGTTGTATAATACTTTAAAAATGTACATATTTTTTTTAAATTGCTGTCAAGCTGGCTAGCCTAATTTATCAAATAAATCATTACTGTTAATGTATCTAATAAAGACCACTACTTTTTTCACAATTTTGTCCGTCAGTCTTTTGAAACATGCCACTGATATTATCTGTCTTTTTGTCAAAGCAACATTTTAAATGGATTACAGTGTTTGTGAGTTAATAAATGAACATGTAAATTGACATTTAAAAAAATAAAAAATAACATGATGCTGAATACTGGTTGGTTTAAAACCTGACTGAGTGAACGAGTACATACTTCTGTCTGAATTTCATGACTAAAGAGTCCAAAAGACTAAATGCAATAGCTTACGGCAAACTGTTTTAACAGTTTATCAAATCCCACTACAGTTTGGATATCCATAACACAGTTTCTCCCAGTCAAACTGAATTCTTACTAGTCAGAATGATAATTTCAGATATCCACAATGACATTCTTACTAGTACACATGACTTCACTTTTGCCATTCATGTGTATTGGCCTTTATTTTCAGATATCCTCAATTACATTTTAGATATCTGCAATGACTATTCTGGAAACCTGTAATGTAATTCTTACTTGTAAAATTACAGTTGTAGGCTACATATCCATATTGAACCATCTGAAATTAAAACTATGACTAGTAACAAGTGGATTGTAGATATCGGAAATGGGAGTTTTTCTTAATAATTATTACATAACAGATATCCAGAATTTTAGATTTCTAAAATGTAATTGTGGATATCTAAAATTGAAAGCCCAATACACATGAATGTTAACAGCATTTGTACTAGTAAGAATGTACTTGTGGATATCTGAAATCTTCTTTTTGACTAGGAGGAATTGAATTACAGATATCTGCAATAAGAAAGTAGCAGGAACGTCATAGCAAGATTATGGTAAGTTAACTAAGTCATAGCTAAACTTAGTCAAACATTGACTACCGTAATTCAATTGTTACGTTACATCATAAATGTTGTCAATTTTGTTCCACTGTCTCTTGTCTTATGTTATCTAGACAAAACACCCCCCTGCAGCACCAGTCCCCGTTAGCTCGCCGTGATCGTATAGTGGTTAGTACTCTGCGTTGTGGCCGCAGCAACCCCGGTTCGAATCCGGGTCACGGCAGATAACACGTGGGGTTTCCTTTTTGGATTTCAATTACTCAAATGTTACAAAATTCTCAACGCAGACCAGGCCCACAGTCATATACTCGGTTTATGTGAAATGTGGTATGCTGCAATACAGACCATAGTATTAATTATATCCCTTTGATATAAACTTGACTGTGAGTAATCAGTGGATGTAAGCGAACAATTACATTTTCTGAATTTGGTAAATAGCCTAACTCAGAGATCCCAGAGGGTCCTCACACCAAACAGGATTACGTTAGCTCAGAGATTACAGATCATATACTAGGGGGCACAGTTGGCCAATACCATCCAGCTGTTTGAAACCACGCACTAACGACAATGGGCCTGCAGGTGGCAGTATAACACATTCAATGTCCACCCAATATGACCTACGAAGATGTATCATGGGCTAACCCCCCCATCTCAGGATGGCCTAACCTAAGTTTAACAACTATGGACAATAAAATAAACCCACTAGAGTGCTATGACACCCGAGCCCAATGACCTAGGCCAGTCTGGCATGGTTTTGGTGGAAACCCAGTTGCTCAACCCCACATGAGACAGCAACTATCTTTTATACAGTCTATTATAGTGCAGCATATTTTTTCTATTCAGCTTCGTCACATCCATAATTATTCATGAACACCTCTTGGATGCATTTTATCATCGCAGCTTTAATGGGACACTACAGCTCGCCTCTTTTACAATATAAATAAAAACCTGACAGTATATTTAATTGTGAGTGGTATGGATGATATGTCATAAACATTTTCTGTACCTAACTGTGTGTCAGGACACATTGTGGTGTAAGAAAAACCATATTAGATATCAAAGCGCGGGGGGGGGAAACGCCACTCACCCCCCGTTGGTTCACTTTGACGTCAGTTTCATTGGGTCCCGCCCGCTTGCTCAAGTGGCAGCGGCGAATGGGAGAGAGATAATCCTCGGCTCTGCCACAGACACACAACGGGACTGAGCTGCTTCTGGATCTGGATGCGGGCATCCTTGGATTCGGCTTTTAACACGGGCCCACTGCACGGAAACTTAACGGGACAACAATGGTGCACGCCTCGGCGGCTGAATCCGTGGCTGCTGGTCGTTTAAGGGACACGGGATTGTGGTCAATGTGACATTCACTAGCACGCTGGTGTTGAGTTTTTTATTGTTCTGGTCCTGTGGACGCAGAGCAAGCGATTCTGTGAGAAGATGTTGAGCCGATTCATGAGTGGCAGCATCAGGAATCTTGAGCGGGAATACAGCTGCACCGTGAGACTGCTGGATGATACGGAATATACGTGCACCATTCAGGTAAGTCACCTGTCGACCACAGTGTATCCACTCCCCAGAGCGGGCACGCTGAATTGCGATGCAGTTGTGTCGGACCTGGCAGGCAGGAAAGCGAGTGTCTGAGGGACAGCGAGTGCCTGCATGTCCCGGTGCTGCTGGTGTCTACCAACAGACAATATGTATAGCCTAGACCCCGAGGAGCATTTTGTAGAGACATCTTCTGTCAATTCAAAAAATATTAAGGCTGATGCATTTCCTTCACGTGACCCACTATTGCCAGAAATGCAAGAGTGGATTTAGTGGCATGCTTTCAGGGAGCTCTGCAGGACAGACATGGCAGTTCCCTCAAGCTCAGGTTGATGGGATGTCAAAAGCACATTAGACTCTGAAATTCATGACTGAATGGGCGTTTTGGCAGGATTCATGTGTCAGTTTGTCTCGCTGCTTGAGGTAGTATAGCTTGCTGGTATTAATGATCATCCTAGGTGATGTTGCTCATGGTGTTTGCCTTGAACCTCTGATATCAATTATGCACACAGGGTATCCCGTTGCTGCTTTGGAAAACATGCCTACTAAGTTACACACTGGATCTTGCAGATCTACACTAGTAGATGATTAAATGTGTTAAAATGTGCTTCGTTGATGCGGGATTGAATGTACTCATTTCGAGAGCACAGCTGCTATGTGCATGCATGACATTTTCTTTCATAAAAATGGGCATTTATTTACGCCAGAGGGAAATAAACAATTGATATTGTCAGCTGACACGTTTTGCTCGTAAAGATGAAAGCAGAACTATGATTTTCTTTTAAAAACAAAGTATTTCTCTGCCTTTTGTCTCACCACTACAATCATTGCTTTGATGATGGTGCAGTTTTATGTTCATGATTGTAGGTGAGAGGACCTGTCACATCAATACAACACAAAACCCTTCCCTTTATGGATGCTGTGCCGTTGTAGGGGGGTGTAAGGATATCCTTAGAGAATACTCTGACTAGTCAGCAACATGTAGACGCATTAGAGCCGCTCCACGACAGACCAAGGAAACATTTAACCTGCAATGTGAAACAATGAAACATTAATAAGACATGCATAAATTCTTGTCACTTCAATATCTGTTATCAGCAGCAGGCTATTGCTGCAGTCACTCCTCTTTTCTCCCACGAGCAAGCGTGAAATAGACACTGCAGTTAGTGTAGGATCGTGACTGTGTGCCCAGGTTGTAAACAGACCTGCCTTTCTGCTTGGAGGGATGAGCCAGAGATGGAACTGGGCCAGATGGACTGTGAAGCCACAAGCCAGAAGGTGTGCTGTTTGCAGCAGAGTCGTGTGGTTTGGGTGGCTGACGTCAGCAGGCTGGAAGATGGGGAGTAGAGTGAAAGAGGAGAATGCACCGGCTCTGCTGTGACTGTCTGGTATCCTGACTATCTAACCTGGCTGTGGGAGGGAGCAGGTTAATCCACCTGACTAACCACACCACTGGAGTGACTAACCACACCACTGGAGTATTCCTCCCTTTTCTTCCCTCCATGCTTCTGGCCTGCCAAAAACCCAAATCACCCAGGATACCTAGACTAGGGAATGCAAAGTGAGAGGCATAACTAGGTCATGTATTCTCAGTCTCTCCTGATCTCTCTACCTCCCTTTGTTTTTCTGTCCCTCCCTCTTTCTCCTTTTCACCTTCCCGTAGTTTGTAGTGTGCTGAGGATTTACTCCCACTACACCTGTTTCCATTACACTCTGAACTGTTTAATGGCTCCAATTTGCCCCTGACTCACACCAGCCTCCTACTTTTGTCTGACATTGAATCAGGCATCAACTTCCTCAATGACAGGGACATACACATGAGTGTCCACATGCCACCTTCAGCAGAAATGTCCCAAGCTGAAATTAGAAACAGAGAATATGCGTGCACTGCAGCTGGGCATCAGAGGCTTTCAAAAGAGGGGCAAAAAATGTGTCGTCTTTCTAAAGCAGAGGCAGCTGTAATGCATTAACTTAAGTTTTGCTTTAATGAATTATGGATCTTTCTGCTATGTTTGGAGGAGGAAAGGATGAGCACTCATCATTACATAGCCCTGTAGATTTAGCCCTCATCTAGTCGCAGGTTGATGGAAGTGCCTGAAATCCTCTGTTGCCCTCAGGCCTCTTTGCTCTCTGATTTTAATGCAATGTTGCAATCAAAGACAAGACCAAGTGGAATCACCCTGTAAGGTGGGTCTGCTACTGAAGCCGAACTCAAACACTATTCTACTTTAGTTCTGTCTGATGCAATATTTGATGAGTCATCTAAATGAAGGTTGCATATCCAGAGTTTGCCTTAAAAGTTTTGTCTCCTATAGTTTGTGCATATAAAGAAGCTGCAAATATTCCACTATATGCAAACATGTCAGTTGCCAATCTTTTTTCTGCATCTCCTGGCTTGAATGGGCTGTATGACTGTTACAGTGAAGCAGTTGAAAAGTTATTATGAGTTTTGTGTGGGGAGAGGAGGCAAAAAGAAAATATCACTATTGATTATGCCTGAAAGGATTGTTCAGCTTTTGAGCAACTTGTTTTTAAATAGAAAGAGTTTAAGCTCCCTTCTACTTGTTATCCTCTTGTCTCTGACAGTTTACTGTGTTTGTTGCTGATTAATATTTCTTCATATGCCTAAAAAGACAAAACATGTGATGATCTAAGACGTAGATCTTACATATTTTCTCCTTCACTAGTGCAGATCTGTTATGCATGCCTAACACCCTCAGTGTTATGTTGTGCTTCTAATTATTTCAGATTTATTGAATGACTATCAGCACGGTGACCTGTCCCACTCTATTCCAGATACAGAGTTAATTATGGCTTACACCCTGGAAAATATGTTTCCCTTGGTTTTCTAATAACTGTTTTGTTTGAGGAAACCACCAGCTTTCAGGTTTTACCCAAAAGTAAATAAAAAAAAAAAACCCAATGTGATCGTATTCTGAAGTCCGTAAGAGAACAAAGAGTTACTGTAGGACTTTCTACTCTTTCACTTTCTGTTCTCCTGAGGTTTGCTGACATCTTGGTAAGGAGACTACCGGGGGATGGGAGCCTGTGTGTGTGTGTATTGAGGGGTGCTTTACTCTGAAGCATGGTACCAGGGTCTCAGCTGTTGCTACGGTGACTCCACAGTTACCCTAACAAAATGTGAGCTCACTCACTGGTCAGGATTCTCCTTCCAAAAGCCTTGACAAAGACTCGGCCGTTAGCGGAAGGTCATTTATATCTATAGAGTGGTGGGGTGACTGATGCCATGTCTGCACCAACCAGGACAACCTTCTTGGGACTGTCCTACTGTTCCCCGCACATTCAGCCTTGTACCTTCTGTGCTACCTTGCTGTTAAAGCTCACATGAACAGATGTGTTTGCAATTGGCAGATGTGTGGAGGGTTGGGTAGTATTTAAGCATTTTTGATACTAGTACACATACAGTACTCAAGTTTTGGACTTTTTTCACAGAAGACCTTTTGACATGTCACAGTTTAAAAAGCATTGGTGTAAATAATAGTTCAGTCATTCATCTTCAACCTCTTGTCCCTGTCGGGGTCGAGGGGTGCTGGAGCCGATCCCAGCTGACATCAGGCGTGAGGCGGGGTACACCCTGGACAGGACGCCAGTCGATCACAAGGCACATAGAGACGAACAGAGACAGACAACCATTCACACCTACGGGCAGTTTTAGAGTCATCAATTAACCTAACACGTGCACGTCTTTGGATTGTGGGAGGAAACCGGAGAACCCGGAGAACACCCACGCAGACACGGGGAGAACATGCTAACTCCACACAGAAAGTCCCCAGCCGGCAAAAAAGGGCATTGATGTGATGTTTATTGGGACACTTGAATAGAACAGAACCTTCATTAATGTTATTTGTAACACCTGTACTTTTTCCTAATATGGTAAATGAATATTTACCTGCACGTCAGATGGTTTGTTTCACCGAACCATTTGTCTAACAAACTCTCATCAAAGTCAGTCAGAGCAGAGAGAAAACATATTTTGCATTGAGAAAAATGCAGTTTTCTCCAGTTCAAATAAAACTGATGCTATTGCAGCATCTAAGCTAACCTCTTTAGTAGCCGCCATTGTTGTTTGGAATGAGCGGTCGCCTTGCTCTCAACTCTGAGCACAAGGCATTACTTGGAGCCTGACTACATGGATTTTAATGTGATATGTGAACTTGTGATTTTGTTATCACGATAATTCATTTCAGCTGAGCAAGGTAAAGTGAACGTCTGCTATGAAACTAGCCCCCTAGTACCAAAATTATACTTTAAGTAAATATATGTCTTTGAGAAGTTTTATTTATTTATTTTTTTGTAAAATCTATTTGTGTAACAAACAATTTCTCATGTTCAAATGTTTATCTCAATCAATTGGCAATATTAACACTTAAATCAGTAACTTTGTGCTTTGTATGCACTTCAGTATATTCATATAACAAAATGAGAAAAGTATTTTTGACAAAATAACTGTTACTCAAGGTCTTCATCAGTGAATGTAGACAGCTAACAGCAAAAGATGTTTTATATAGAGTTGTTACAGATTAAGCTGCAGTGTGTGTGCAGTGGGGAGACTTCAGAGATCCCTGGTGACTGCTGGTCTTTGCTGACTTTACACTGTCAGGGCCCTTCAGAAGTGTCCTGCGCTAGTTCCACCCAGCATACAACATGTCATCCAGGGTTTAAAGACTGCATACTCTGCGTTTTTCTGTGTGCAGGTGTGTGTGTGTGTGTGTGTGTGTTCAGAGCTCACAGCGGCTGACACACTGTTGCTATGCTTCATATGAATGATTAAAATGTGTGCTAGGTCTGAATGATTCATGAGGAGTAACCTCAGGAGAACGTCACTTGTGTTTACCAGCATCACTGCTCCCCAGCATCACGATTGGCTGAACCTGTGGCGCATGGCTGGTTGCGATTAAGGATTACATCACTGTAGCGTCTATCTACACAGTAGAGCAGGGCAGGACAGCCCCAGTTGCAGATCTCTCCAATCTATCTCAGGGGGGCGAAGGGGTTGCCACTTGCCAGTTATATTTTATCAGTCACGTCTTGTTGATAATGAACGGGCCGGTGCATGGTGTTAAGGTTGCAGAGGGCTGCTCCTCTGCTGCTGCCTTTCGATGTGGTCCATAATCTTCACACTTTTGTTTCCTTGCTGTCTCACACACACAGCTCTGATATTCCAGCGGGGTATCATGGGGAAATTAAACTTTTTCTGACCTGCATTAGCTTACTGGGATTCATGAACGAGCTTTGCTGATGATGAGATGTCAAATGTCTCTTTGGTTATGCACTCAATGAAACACAAGCTCACACACACATTTTGTTGCACCGTATCATATGAAGATGCTGAGGACACTAAATGTGATTGTAGAGCTTGTTTGGGTTTATCTCACCAACTGGCCTTCTCATATTCCCCAGTGTCTCTTTGTGTGTGTCTGTGTATGTGTGTGTGGGCTGGATAGAGAGCAGGCAGGCAGTCTGTCAGTGTGTCGGTGGCAGTCTGCTGAGCCCTCCATTGTGCTGTCTGGGATGTATTATGTGACAAAGAGAAACGCGGAGGGGCCTGGGGTTATGCTCCACCTGGAAGCATGAATATTAAACCTCCTACCAGAGCGATATATTTCTTTGGTGACTGGTTTGCTAATAAGAGAAGTGGACAAGGTCAGAGTAGTGTTGATGATCCTGCTCCCCGTCAGGCCAAGGTTAACTACAACAGGAGACAGCCTGCAGCCGTAGAAACGCAAACAGATTGTACAGTTTGATGGTGATATTTATACACTTCACTGGCCTCATAAATGTGTTAACACTGTGGGGATTTCGAAAGAGAGAGCCTTTAACTTATTTAGAAAGGGAAAATCAGTGTGGAGTTGAGCTTTAATCAATTACAGATAATAAAGGGTGTTTGTAACCTGCGGTTATGATGCACCACCTCAAGCCAGAGAGTTAATCAGATAATGGCTGTCTTCAAATGCTGACCTCAAAAGTTTGTGAGCACAATTTCGTATCAAACTGGATTTTAATTGCAATATTATATAAGCTCAGCATTTACTTTAGCAGGACAACGTAACAGCCTTGGTTGATATTGGGATTGTTGGATAATGAGACACAATTTGGTGCAGAGTAATTTTGGTTGTGTAACAGCCCTAATGCTATTGTTCTGGGACATTCTCAATTGTAGCTTTACAGACAGCTGCTAATGGAGAGCACACACATTTGATTTTATATCAGTTGTGATATCATGGTAATTTGTTTTTTGCCTTATTTATTCTACAGTGTCTAAACATGCATATTTAGAAAATATAGATGCATATGCTTTTGCTTGGGTTTTCTTTGTAATGTTACTTTTAATTTAGGGATTTTACACAAACCAGGATATGTTTGGGAAGAGTTTTCTTATTGTTTACTACTGTATAAACTCTGATGCGATTGCTCTGTTTTTGCTGCTGTTTTACTGACCTGTGTGCCTTCAAAAAAGTTTTAATAGATAAATGTCACTACAACACAGTCTCACACCCAGCACTATGCTGCCATCCGTAGTCAGACTTTTCTTTTTGTCGTCTCCTCTCTTCTTCGTCCTCGTCGTTCTGGTCCTGTTTGTCTTTGGGCCACAGGGCTCTCTGCTGTATAAGAGAATCCAGCCTTTGTCTCACTCTGTATTTCAAGGCCTTGTGCCTCCGCAGACTAATGAGGAAACACAGGCATATGCTGTACTGCCTCAGTCACAGTGAAAAACAGCAGAACTGCACATTTTGTTGAGGTTGTAGCGCAACAGGACACTGGAAATTTAGTGAATTGTGTGCATTTGGATTGTTGTTCTATTAAAAGATATGTAGGACCACAGAGCATGTGTATACTTTGTCTCTGTCAATAATCCTTGGTTGTGCTGTCCAACACAAAAGTTGCTTTGTAATGGAAATTGATAATAATGTGGGTGTCATCAGCTCTCAGGACAGGTGCTGAGCAGAAGTCTGATGTGGTCTGACAGCCGTGACACTCTTCTGTTGGCCAACTACTCATAGTGAGTGGGATAGAAAGATTCATTTCATCTTCAATCCTCACTTCAGTCTTCATTGCGTCACTTAAGTTTGATGTCCTACAAAGGAACAGTTTTAAAGAGAAAAAGTGAGCTGTTTTTATGAGACATATTTCTCTATTCTTTCTTTGAATTGAATTTACCCTTGCGTGATTAATAAAGGAATTCTTCTTCTTCCTCTTCGTCTTTTCTTTTGTCCCTTGGCTATTTCTCTCTTTCTTCCCACCCTCATCTGCTCCACGGGTCACTTTTCTCTCTCTGTGTGAAGCATCAGGCTTGTGGTTCTTTTGCACACATCCTCACTGCAGGGTTTTTTGAGCTAATGATTGCCGTCCCTCCCCTCCTTCTCCCATCACCTTTTTCTCCTGTCCATGCCTCATTGTCTCGAATCTTACTTGTCTACTCAGCAGACTTACCTCCTCAGTGTGCTCTGTGGGATCTTGCCCCTGTAATGTTTTCAGTGTGGTCATTGCTGTTCAAAAAACAGATGACTTGCTCTTGTTATTGTTTGTATGCCAGGAAATCCAAATGTTCTTAAGAGCAAAGTGAAAGCTAGGCTCTCTCTCTGTCTCTGTCTTCCAGCGGTGCAATTACGCATGTTCATACCAAGGCTTATACCACGGTTGACTGTGTTCATCTAAACTGGATTTGTGGTTCAGTTTATTTCCACAAGGCAGCTCGATTCATGGATTCTTTGGGATTTAACTTCAGATGATTCAGGTATTAATTGACTTGGAAAATGACTTTGTATTGGCCGGATAATGTCACACATAATCTATTCAGTAACAATATAAAGAGAGAGGCAGGAACAATAGGCTTTCTGCTTTACAGTTTTACAGAATTACTGTTTGGTAGGAGCCTATTTTCTCGTTATATAAACAGTACTTACCACAGTACAGTGTGTAGTATATAGCCTCAGTTTCCACGTTGGACATTGTTCTGTTGAAAAACAGTTAATTCCACCAGACAGTGAGTCATGTATAAATAAAACATTAATATAAAGCATGCAAAACGGGGTAGAGAAGTTCAGCGGTGGACTAAGTAGTACACTTAGGTTCCATGTTTTAAACAATGGAACCCTGAATATTGGAATTTTCAGGGGCCGTCTACACGAACGCAGGTATTTTTGAAACCGTGTGTTTTTCTGCACGGTTTGGTCTTTCATTCACATGTAACTGCAGTTGTGGGCTCCTGCAAGCGGGTTTTTTTTGTAACTGGAGTCCAGGGTGAAATTTTTCGAAAAGTCCGGTTTCAGCAGTCATGTGTGGAGAGGAAAACCGAGGAAAAACGCAATTTCTTGTCAAAATTTCTTGTCGTCCCACTGTGCGACGGTAAACAGTAAGTTGTATCCATGGAAACTTGTGGAGCACTCTAGACGTGATCAGCTGACGGAGGCAGATTTTGCGGTTTCATGTGGAAAGAGATATTTTTTATCACATCTGTAATGTGGACGGGAATGTGTTTTAACAGGGGGCCATAAAAGTTTGGTTTCAAAAATACCTGTGTTCGTGTGGACTAGGCTATAGGTTGTGTTCACCTTTAATGTGGTGATTGCTGCCACATGCACCAACTTCTGGTATCTAGGAAATTACTGGTGTCCTGAGATTTGACGCACAATATTAGTTTGCCAAGAGTGAGGCGATAAGCAAAGAGCCTAATGTCACCAAAAGCCCTTCAGTGATGGGAGAGGTTATTTAAGTTGAAGCTTGTTGCAGTAGTGATTTGCATGAAGGAGTCTCAGAATGCACAATCTGTCCCCCGCAGTTGGAGAGGACGATGGAAGTCTCCTCTCCTGCAGATGAGGACAATAATATAAACCTACTGAGAGCTTTGATCGAAGAACTTCGGAAAATTAAAATGTCTATTTACAAGGGATGCACTGATCCAACTACTTCTCTGCTGATACTTAAAATCTGTATACCTCTCTGCTTGGAACTTAGTGGGATTGTTTTTTTTTTATCAATGTGCCATGAAAAACGGCAGCTGCTGAATGTAACTGATGAAACTCTGATTGTATAATGACATTGACAAAGAAATTCTATTTAATGTGGATCGGTCAGATACCCATTCTACTTAGTCTGGTCAGTAACACAGCTGATACTATCGGGTGAATCAGATTGGTGTATCAGTGCATAGTGTAAACAAGTGGTCCAACAAAGCACTGAGGATTCTCGCTGGTATCTAATGTGGGCCTTGTGCTGGCACACATTAAGCTCTTTACTGCCAAATTATGATCATTTTACCACCAGCTAATGCTTAAAACAATGAAAATGATAATACCGTTGACAATAATTTAAATTGTATTGAAATAAAGGAGGAATTAGATCACTTTATCCCTCTTTTCATATGTTCTACTACATATTCATATGGATAAAGTAAAATATATCTCCTCCTGTAAAGCCACTGCAGCCGGCAGTGTTGTTTACCAGGAGGAAGGCAGTTGATCTTGAACATCATAGTAAAAGGGCTCACTTAGGAAAGCCATTTGCACTCTCAAATGAGTGTCTCGCTCTAGGAGAAATACGAGATCCTGTGACCTTCATACAGATGTGGCTAGGAGCCTGTGAAAGAAGGCCACTTGAGCTGCACTGAGAGTACATGGTCTGGTCTTTGTCATTGGGTCTCATTCCGCCTCTCATTTACTGTCTTTTATCTCTCTGTTCAAAAGACATAGAAACACACCGTCTCTCAGGTGTGCCACAGCACACAGCTGAACAAATCAGCTTATGAAAATGAGAAAGGCAGAGAGTGGAGGAGCTTAAAGAGAGCCGTGTGTATTGGTGCAACAAGACGTTGAGATGAGTCGGGCTGGTTGTTTTTGATATTTAGAGTTGAAAAATCTCCCCTTCAATGTTTAATTCATAGAAGTCTAATTTGCCACCCACTCTGGAGGATTTTCCTTCAGAGATGAGTTGTGTTTTCCGCTGGGTAGATAGACGACAGGCCGAGTTGCTTTATGAGAGTCATTATTTGTGTATTAGCACTATGCGTGCATTGCGTGTGTGTAGTATATTTGGATTCCATATCATCCATCAGTCAATGTTTTATTCCATCTTAGAATCAAATAAAGGCTTGGCTCCCATGCACCACGTGTGTCTGGGCCTGCAGATTACACTAACAGCTATTCATGCATGCAATCAGTCTCCTTTTCCTTTGTGTGTATGTCAGCGCTGCAGTCAGAAGAGATGAGTGTCTCTGGAGATGAGATAGATGAACACACACAGGAGACAAAGAGGCTGGCCAGTGGAAAGACACAACAAGCTATAGACACAAAGCCAGCTGTCCACTACAGGTACTGGGTCAATTAAGAAAATGTGTTTTGATTAAAAACAGTAACAGCAGTGTTTGCCATTTAAATGTTGTTCTTTAATATCTTTTAATTCAATAAATAAGAGTTAAGGTTCTCCTATCACAGTTTATTTCAGGTCTTTTGTAAGCTTTCTAACACTTCCTAGAAGGGCAGGTATCTTGATTTACTGTTCCTTTAGGGATCTTGGATTTTCACTTCGTCCTTGCTGACATGTAGGTCTGCAAAAGTGTTTTCATAGTGCAACTGAAGTACCATACATTTCTGCTTCTGCTGCAACCAAATGTCACCCTCAGTTGCATTAGACGATAACTTATATTTGACATTTTTCTGCAGTTGAGAAAATAGATTTTGCAATATGTTTCCTGATAAAGCAATCTTGAAACATTAAATAGATCTCAAATTTTATAATTTGATGCTTTTCTGTTTTATACGTATGATTATACAATATATAAATGTGTTTTGCCATGGGACTGTTTGTCGGACAAAACAGGCAGACAGGAAGATGTCAGTTTGGGCTTTTGGAAGTTGTAATGTCACCATTTTATGACATTCTATAGAGAAAACAATAACTGATTAATTGAGAAAATAATGCCTTACCCTCACATAACAGCATTACAAGGAGACATCATAGGTAATTTATACCTTTATTAAATCACTTCTCTAAATCACTCCTGTGGAATGTCTTTTTGAGTCATCTATTCAGTCTGGTTGGTGATTAGCTGACCAACCTGGAAACCAGCCAGGCCGGCCTCAATGACAAGGACAACCACAGCCTGTCACAGCATGTTCCAGGTGTCTTCCCGGAAATCAGTTGAGGAAAAACATTCTCATTACTCCTGGTTCATTAGGTTGTGTGTCTGGATATGTTAGACAACAAGCAAAGATCGAGACTTGTTACCCGGGCATCTCCTGTCTCCAGTGCCCTTTGTCTCCATTTGCCTGCATGCCTCGCTGACTATAGTTGAGACTGAGTACACATCAGACTCAATCTCAGGCACCTTTTCATTTGCTTCAGAAAATTCCATTTTGTGCCCTATAATGTTTGTAATCGTAACTGGAGACAATTCCCACATCGAGCATGAGAAAATCGCATTAGGAACAATGTAAGCGCTGAACAACTGCACTGCTCTCTTGAGGAAAATGGGTTTTCAGGCCAAGTTGTAGTGACATGGCTTTTGGATTACCAGTTGTGCATATGATTGTCACTGTGATTGTTTCTCTAGGGGTGTTACTGTCATGACTGACTGAATAGAGCATCTGATATCTTCGAAACCATCCGATGCACTCCCCTGCTCTATGTTTTGCAAAACTAGAGATGAGTTGCTGCTGTTGTTTTCTGTCTTGCACTCTGTCTGTTTAAAACCAAATATCAAATTGAGAGCTCTCAGTCTGATGAAAGCATTGTCCGTAAGATTCATCTTTGGAAGAATTGGATATGGAATAATGGTACAGCACTTAAAAGCCATATTATTTAAAGTGTTCATTGTTAGAGTGTACCATAACAAACCAGAAATATCATGTCCTCCAGTGGGAGACTTTATGAAAGCTTATGGAGAAGATTTTGCATTTTCAACACAACAAAATACATAAAATCCTTTTAAAACTGTAGTAAAGTAATTACAAAATCCTGTGTATGGCTAAATTCTAAGACTATACAGCCAGGCTAGCGGCTCAGTGAGGATTTGGCATACTGACATCAGCTCATACTAAACACAAAGTATAGCTGAGGCTGATGGGAATGCCATAATTTTGCCATAAAAAAAGTCTTTGGTCCTAAAGAAAAGCATTGGACAAATTGGATAATGGTGCTAAGGAAAAGGACCCCCAAAGTTCATCAAGTGGGAACCATGAATGAACAGCACCTGTCTATCCAATAATTAAGCTACAGTATGTCACAGGGTAAATGTTAGCCTGGACCTGCTGGTGGTGCTAGATGAAAAGTGAGATGATAACAGATTTCATTAAGGTTCATCCTCTGGGGACCATGAATGTATGTTCTACATTTCATGGGAATCATTCCAGAAAGTGTTGAGATATTTCAGTTTGGAAGTGGTGGACAGATCAACCATCAGACCGACATTGCTGTCCCTAGAGCCACACTGCTAGCATGGCCAAAAATAACACCAGCATCTTTAGAGTGTCCATTTTTGTAGCGAACTCAGTATAATGCGCTGAGTGTCTGAACTTGTAATTGAATACAAATGGAGGAAGACTTAAGCCCCACGTGACAAAAACACTTTGAAGAACAATACCCTTTAAATGAAACATGTCTACATTTGTGGCTTCAAAATGATAATTTAAGCAGTAATATTTGATAAAAGAATTTGTTTTTCTCATGTTCATATGATATGAGCTGTGATAGTACTGATAATCTGCAGAATTTCTACAAAAGAAAAAGACCTCAGGAAATAGTTTTTGCCTTTGGTCGCAGCTCTGTGTCTTTGTTTTGGCTGAGTACACAGACAGAGGTGTGCCATATGGCAGCAGAATAGCAGTCTGGAGGGGATTGTTACAACAGTGGTGCTTCCCTTTCAATAAATGGTGCTCATAGAGCTCCCCACCGTCCCCAGGGTGGGAGACAGGTGCCGTTGAGGGGAATAAAGGGCTGTTTGCACAGCTACCCAGCACGTCAGTCTTGAAACTCATTTGGAAGGGAAGAGGGATTGTTTGCCCTGGGCTTCTTTGGCTCCACATACAGTGCAAGAGGGGAGGAGTCGCCTTCACACGTCCTCTTGTTTCTGTTTGTGAATTATTTTTGTAAAAATATTAGACTCAATGAAATATTCAGCTTTGGTTGTCTTTTGTTGGGAGAATTGATATGCCAAAGCTGGTATGATGATGAGACAATGGTATTATGAGACAATGCTGTAAATCTTAACTTCAAATAGAGCTTGTTTTCCAATATCATAACAGTCCATGTATCATATGAGCTATCCTAACTGGAATGCAATTAAGTGCGGATCAGTCCAATCAATACAGAGATCAATTAGGTATCCTGTGGGCTGTGGTTGTATTGATGATGCTGATCACGCTGTGGTCCAGTTTGTGGTGAGCGTAGCTATTTTTAGCACAAGTCATTCTTCAGTTCAGGTACAGAGAATAAACTCTACAGAGGAGTTGGCCTAGCCACCTCCGCCCACATGCTGCCTCAAGCACAATGCAAAGCTAATGAATCATGAACACATTCTGTGACTATCATTATCTGATCTGTAGGTGCCCTGCACACAAATTCTCTAGGATAAGATTCAGTGATATATCTTGGATTGATTGTAGTGCTGATACTGCACTACAGTTTTATAGCCATATTAGTCTTAGAAGTTTGCCACATTGCATAATATGGAGCTTGTGGCCTCTTTCCCTGATACAAGAAAATGAATAAACACCTTTGCCAGTTTGACAACACAGATGTGACATTTGACACATACAGATTTAACATTCTGACTTTATTGGAGAAACTGGCTATACGCCTAATGTCACTTAATTACTAGCAAGTTACTAGTGTGTTTATCAGTTTTATTGTCTCTCAGAGATTTCTATTATGAATACTGTAACTTAATTTCATGCAAATTGAGCAGTGTAAATGCATACAAAGTCAATGCAAATAGGCGAATAGACAGAAATTTGCTGCGGGTGACATGGATGGCGGGATGCGAGCATGTGAAATTGATGTAATTTGCGTATTCCATAACTTATGGGGGCAATGCAATGCGAAGCAAATTTACAGGGCTGGTGTGACGACATTAGTTGTGTACATGCAGTGTTTCTCTATTTGCTTACTTATTTGCAGCATTTATTATTATTATTATTATTATTTGCAGTGATTTTTTCTGAATGCAGTGTTTGTGTTGCCCAAGTAGTGATGTTTTCTTCACTTGCTTGTATTTTCTTGCATAGCATCGAGCTCTGTCAGCTTCAGTAATACATTGATGTTTGCAAGAATGGATATCAGACGTTTACTGTGTTGAAATAATGCTTTTCTGCTTGGCCAATAAAGTCTATTCCAATTTTATGCACACGCTAATTGGTTTGACCATTTATCATTGTTAATCTGTGTTGATCGACTCAGTTTATTGCTTATGCCTTCTCCGTGTAGGGATTCAAGTTCCCCTCCCTCCTGAATGGTTGAGTTTTGCTGCAGTGTCTTCATTGACCACAGCTCCCACTCCCTGCTCCTCTGGGTTTTCCTGAAACGCCTCTTATACACTAGGCATTAACTTGCCTCTATAATTAATGAGGGTAGCTAACTGAAGAGTGGCAGCAGAGCTTTATGAAAAGCCCCCAAGAGTGCCCTTGAGGACATCCCATTACCCCTCTCTGGTGGAAGCAGATTCTGACTGTCGCTGCTGGCTTGGTAATGATGTAGTGTGGTGGCAGTCATGGCTGAGGAGTGCTACAGACTGTAGGAGGTACAATCAAGCTGAGATTATTCTCCATTATAGCTACAAATCTAGTGTAACTGCTGTCAGTGTATTTATCCTATTTAGCTGCATACTTTTCATCCCTAAATCCTCAGTCTCTGTAAACTCAATTCTTTGTCATACAGTAGAAAAGTCATGTTCACATCATTAAAAATAAACAACAGTAAAGCAGGTTTGACAGCCCCCATTTCAGCCACCAGGAAAGTGGTGAAAGCATAAGATGATGGGGTACCTCCTCTGTTGAGTTGCATTAATTACATCATTGCCTCAGCCAGACTGTCTCTTAAGTTGGAAGCTGCTAAATAATAGATGAGTGCATACATGAATGATGTATTTTTTTTACAGAATACTGGGGATGGTTGCTTTATTATTATGCTTTACAAGGAAATTGATAATGCGCTCCCTCTTACATTAATGAAACTGAATGTAGGCCACACTCAACCAAAGCCAAGGTTGGATATTGCTAATTTGGCAAAAATCAGCATATTGCTTGTCTTTTACTGCGTTTTGAACTGTACTGCAGGCAAAAAAGTGTTTGAGTCTTTGCCAAGACTGTGCTCTTCTGCAAACGGTCAAGTAATTACCACCCAGCTGTCAGGCCCTGTTTGCTCTTTGACAGTTGGCTAGACTTTGCAGTCAATACTTCACTGCCCACTTCATTCACTGCAAACATCACCTTGATTTGATTTATCACTAAGACTCTTATCTCTAAATCAAAGCACACCAGACGAGTACTGTGGAGGATCAGCATAATTTTCTTTTGTGGTTTGTTTGGCCTTTTGTACAGCAAACTTTCTTACTTAAAACTTTCGCAGTTTCACAGACTTAGCAATACCAGGTGTAACCAGCAACATGAATTATTGCTGCATGCCAGGTGTGCCCCTGCCACTGCTCTGCACTTGTACATGCTCTGTTACTGGTACTGTTACACCTAAATGGAACAAAAATCATCATTAATGCTATAGACTAAGTGGAAGGAGTTATTTTGAGCACCTTTTGTTCAGGTAGAAAAAGTCCCATTCATGTTTGGGCATGTTTCACATTGTCATAGACAATGACAATGTCAGTTCTTCTTCGGCTTGAAACTATCCCAGTTGAATCATCAATACAAAAAGACTTATGGATGTTTTTCGAAAACTTCTGGTTCTTCTATAGAAATTGAAGGTACCAGTCTGGGTCTGTAGTATTACTAAGTACTACTCCCAAGGTGCATTCACTTTAGTTAAATACCATACAGTACATCCCTTCCACGTCTGTCTCTGTTAGTGGAGACTGATGCCGATCTTTGTTAATTCCTCAGGCTTACTGCTATATAAGGTCTTTACTCTCCGATTTACATTATTTTTACACCGTGGACGTACTAAACGAGTATTCTGCCCATTCCAGTAAAAGCTGCTTAGCCAACATATAGCCTTTACTGAAAACATATCTATTGCTTCTTGCATGTCAATAATACAAGTGCATTAGTGTCTTTCTCTAATTCCCACATGACTATTGGTGGTTCCTAGATAATTAAGATGTAATAATTTATTTGTATGAGTCAGTTGTGAATGTATATGATGTACAGTTTTGTAATGCATGAGAAGGACAAAGAGTCCCTCTGGACAAGAGTCAGTCATGTGAACTGTAACACCATCGCTATCCTTGGAGGCTTGGTTTACACCTGTGTTGCACAAGACAAGATTTGTATGGAGCAATCTGCTGCTTTTTCTGTCATAGATGGACAGCTAGTTATCAGTAATACACAGTGATTTAGTACCTGATTTGAAATGGAGACTTCTTTTTACCTAAAGTACTGGTTATTTTATACTCAAAAACAGGAGATTGTCCTTAGATAACATCCATTTCCTCTACTACATGGTGTGTTCAGCATAAGCATGGTTCTTTGGCCCAATTTAAACAGGCACAAGCATTTTTTGGCAGAAATATACATGCTGCACATTGCATTTGTCCCTCAGGACAGTGCTTGGCACATTGCACTGCTCCACTTTCCTCTTTGAGTATTCTACACCGCAGATTATCGTACATACAAGATTCAATACACAAGATTGACACGTTGGTTAATAAGCACCACCAACAGGCACCACATCATCAGTAGGCCAGGGACAGCATGAAATTGCCTGATACAGAATTGAGCCTGGCAATATTACCTCTCTGTTGCGCACCATCCCACAGGTCTTATCAAATCATGAGTACATAAATGTTGGAGACCTACATAATTGGTAAGATGACCGATGGAAGGATAAAAGGCCAATTCTAAAGTGCTTTGTAAATCTTGTCATAGTTGCTATGCTGAGTGTGGGTGTTGAAGATCATTTGTCAAGGTTATTGCCTGATGAGTCACGGTGGGGAGGCAATGAGAGAAAGGGAAAGGGGGCACAGCAGTCTGCCAAGCTAACTATATAATATTATTTAAGCACGGTCACAAATCCTTCAGTATGTCAAAGTTGATGAAAGGTGGATGGATGTCTCATTCCTTTTAGAAAATAAGGTCATAGAAGGCAGCTGGAATTAAATTCACACACAATTGAATATAAGTGACATTGAAAGCTTGTATTCTACTGCTTTATATCTTTTGTCATATTGCCCTTGGAACTAAAATGTTTTAAATGCTCAGAGACAAGATTTGTCTCACAGTTACAGTTTTTCCTTGAGCACACAGCGATTGTTGCAGCTGTGCAGGTCTAATCCTGGTTCTCTGCACTTCCTTCTGCACACAGACCTTCATGTATAGATCACAACCCACTCTGCAGGTTTATTTCTCTGTGACCCTGTTCTGATATCCAGTAGTGGATTATTTCTCTGAATCAAGATGTTTTATGTAACCACACGCCTGAGAGGATTATAGAAAAACATTCCGCTTTTAGAATTTAGTCCAGCGATTCATGAAGATGCGGCCCTACTTTGTCATGTGAACAATAATCCTTATGGTGTGAAAATGTGTTAAGGTTTCCAAGGCATCATATAACATAAACTTATCACAATATTCATGAAATAATTATCAGGCAGAAATTTTATGCTTGACATTTAAATTGATATATAGCAGCTGAAGCGTGCACACGTGTTGTAAGTCATGTTCTCATTCGTCTTTGGCGTTCCTGAGTGGCAGCCAACATTTCCTTGTCTTTGGAGTTCTTGAATGCTGTAGCACCCCATCACCATGGCAACTGCTTATTTCGTCACTGCTCCCCAGGTGTGCTGTGTAATGTTTGCCCAAACTCTCTCTGCTCCCAGCTATGTCTCACCTCATGTGGCACTTCCTCGCTCACCTCACATAACACTGTGCCTTTTTCATGACAGAGCTCATTGTTTACTGATGATCCCTTGTTTGTCAAGTGTTTCCTTTTGTTTCATTACCATACCATATCACCATATCACCCAATATGTGAGTTTTCACCATAGTTGACATGCAAACTGGGTACCAGACCTGTTATCTTCAGTTTGCAAATCAAGCTGCTCTCTTCCCTGCCTGTATTTACCAATCTGGCTTCCCGGTACAGAAAACAGCACATCACAGTGAGCCAGCCAGCAGATGAAAATCTGATTGTTGAGGTACCATAATTAGTGCCTGAAGGGTGCAACATTCTGCTAATCCAGTGCCGGTTCTCCGTTGGGTTCAGGGCTAGGAGAGTAGGACTGAATCCCAGTGGAGCAGATGGATGACATGATTCAAGGGAGTCTGATCATTAAAAAGGTTGATTACATGGTGGTAATGAGATCAGTATTTTGGACTCAAGGCGGTTTGCGAAGTTCTCCATGGGCTTCTACAGCAGCGTTTAGAGGACTTTTGTCTTAAAGGGCTTTTTCTGTTGAAATCAACTCAAGGTCGTAGTTCTCTCCAGGGAATGTTAACCTCCGCACATTGTGTTATGACATTGCCTTCATTAGCCAAGATCACAGGACAAAATCCCTGCCATCATTAAAGTAATTATTTGTTTTTGTTTCTTGTTTTTTTTGGCCAAAGCAGCATTCATTTATTCCCCATACAATCACATTGGGAACAATTTGGGGGTTCAGTGTCTTGCTCAAGGACATTATGACAAATAAACAAGTCGGGGGATCGCCAACAACCCAACTTGTTATGAGAAATTTCTCTTTTGATATTATGATGTTTTGCATAAAGTTGACAACATAACAAGTTATTATCTGTCTATTGCTACTTTTAGTTTGATTATTATTATCACAAAATCACATCAAGCAATGACAAGTAGTCTTTAAATAGGCAATGCATCATCGTAAAGACCTCTTGAGCGTACCTCCATCCATCACTGTCACATGACCAGGCAGCAGCAGTTACGTGTGTGTGTGTGTGTGTGTGTGTGTGTGTGTGTGTGTGTGTGTGTGTGTGTGTGTGTGTGTGTGTGTGTGTGTGTGTGTGTGTGTGTGTGTGTGTGTGTGTGTGTGTGTGTGTGTGTGCGTGTGCGTGTGCGTGTGCGTGTGCGTGTGCGTGTGCGTGTGCGTGTGTGTGTGTGTCCCCTGTAGCACAGACAAGTTTTACATGTCCCTAATGCTGAGCCCATAGATCAACATTGTCTCGTCATTGAAGCCAAATAATGAAAATAAATGGACGGCTGTATGCGCCCTCTTTCATCCCCGAACAGGGATTACAATTTGATTACAAGTATTTATTAATTAGGGAAAGTCAAAAAGAAGCAAGAGCCTCATTTGGCAGAATTAAAACAGATTTAGTGGCTGTGTTGTTTCCGTGGGATTGAAACATCTTGGCTCTTCATTCATTCAGTTTAGAAAGTCAACCCAAAGGACCTATTCCTGTTGTGTATCTCGATTCTTTCAAATTTTTGGGAAAAATACTGCCCTTTGAATTAAATTGTAATTCAAATATAAGTCACCATCCGTTTGACTTTCAGCTGACTTTTTCCACAGTAAATCAAATGTGTCAGCTTTGTGATGTGTCCAGGCTTCACGTACATGCATTTTTCATTCATTAAAGTGAATGTCTGTGCAGTCTGAACCACCCGAGAGCCATAAATTCAAGTATGCTGACAAACCTATCAGCATACTTCCTAGTTGCAGTTTTCCTTTGCTGACTAGGGAGGTTCTCATCTTATGGGCTGTGAGATTTCCATTATACAACAGCTCATCCATCTAGAGCAGAACAGCAGCAGAAGCACACTGGGTGAGGAAGGTGATGATAATGTTGAGACACACCTTTCGCTTCTGGGACCACGGCGCTCTGTTCATTTTATTCTGAGCTGATGGATGTTCTTGACTAAACCCACCACCGATAAATTCATACTTGGCTCAGTACTCACTCCTGTCATGGTGTGTAGTTAGATAACATACTAAGTTATCCTGTGAACAGATGGAATTATTAGTTTCCTTAGCTCACCTTGCAATTTTCTGTTGATGGAACTTGCTAAGTGGTCTCCTGACCATCTTCCTTTGGTATTTGAGGGAAATGTTTATGCATGTGAGCACACCGCAGATTCATCACATAGACATTTAGGATGACTAGGCAAGTTGTTCTCACTTAATTTAAAAGCACTTTACTCAAAAATGTGTTTTTCTTATCTTTACGTCATCTAAAATGTCTTAGATTGGCTATCATGACTTGTATCTGAGCAAAGTTTGCCACTAGAAAGATGTTTTCACATTCCTCTCCTGAAGGAGGAGATGTCTGCACTTCTCTGAGATTCAAACATATCTTCAGTTTATATGTCAGTAATGGATACACAAATTGCTGTCTAATATGTGGAACAATATTAGCTTAAACATGTAGGCCTATGGCTGATTCTGTCCAATGTGTTTAGTCATCCTGAAGTCAGGCCTGCTCGTCAACCTCGGATAGCGTGAGCAGGAGCGGAGAAAGAGTAGATGTGCTCCCAGCCTCCTCTCTGAGTTTTTTGTGTGGGGAAACCACATTAAACAGAATATTAATCATAGCAGAGTTGTTGTCACACATTTTAAAATGAGTCTGGAGTGGAACTTTAAGCATTTATATAATGCAGAGTGCAGGGAATACACACAGAACTATTTGAGCTTTTCTTTAAATCTCAGACTTTGCACAGTATTTTTTGTTGTTGAGATTCACCAGGAAGACTGCCCACTGCCTGCAGCACTTGATGACATCATAGCTCCCAGAGCTGCATGACTGAGTAGATGTTGGAAAGACAGGGGAAAAGGGCCTGCAGTAAAAAGTGCAGCCTCCCACGCCACCCTGGTCCCAGTTACACCAGACAACATGCCACCCTATGGAGCCAAGCCATGCCATTCTTGCTTCCCCCTGGGCAAACAAAGACCCCTTTCAGGCCAGTCCCTACTGTGATCGTGCAGAGCAGAAGCAATCTGTTCCTCTTGGCTGCTCACTGTGAAGTGACCCGGCCTTATCATTACTGGTTTGTGCAGCGCTCAACCAGCAAGGCTAAATCTGCTTTCTGAAAATCGTCGTGGTCCTGTCCATTTTTAAAAGGGCATTAAGGCCGAGATGAGCCATCCTCTTAAGGGTCTGTGGAAATGCATCAGGTTTTTCAGTGTGTTTCATGGTTTATGGCCTCTAAAGCAAACTATAAACGAATGACTGTGACATCTACCACAGTACAACTTACAACTTTATTTTCATAACTCCTGCCACCGGTAATGCTCTGTGAGCATGAATAACAGTGAATGAGCAGTTCTGTTCAAACTGCCAGTTTGAAAATGACAACTCTTCATCCAGCTGAGGAGAGTCTGTCTATTGTATTAACTGCAGAGCAGAGTGACATGGACACTGTGAGTGTGAGTATGAGTATGAGTACGAGTGCCTTTTCTACTAAACTTGTCATAGACAAGAAAGACACCTGCAACCATGGTAACTGTACACAACAAAGATGCAAAAATGCATGACAAAATTGAGACAAAAAAGCCTTTTACTCAGAAGTTAAATGCAATAACTTGTAAGCATGTTACAATGAAAGGACCTCCACCATTGGATGAATGTCTTTCAGAAAACAGGATTTGGTTACTTTCATTTATTTAAAGCATTGTATGTTGGCATTGCAGTACCCATCACATTTATCACACATCACTTATGTCATCCATATCCTGCAGCCTTTGATGATGTGGATTCTGTCAGTGAGAAAGTGGAACAGTAGCTGAAAGTATTTCACTAATGTTGAGTGTTTTTTTTCTGAATTCACCTTCCTTTTGATGGCTCAGAAAGCTCCGGGCCAAGAATGCTTTTTGTTTGATGAGGTCCGGACTAGGCAGTCTGTACCAGCATGCACCTGTACTCCACTCAGCCTTCTGGGGTGGTGTCATGTCTCCACTCTGTCAATCAGTGGACTCCGATTTCTTACTACCTGCAGCATCAATCCACTGGTCTCATTCAGTCACTCTATGCAGTAGTCAAGGTGTTCAAGAAGCCAAAAAGCCTTTTAGCCCCCAAGACATTTCTTTAGGTTACCAGGGAAGCTTTTCTTTGTGAAAAAAAACTATCTGCATTTATTAGAAAGGCATAGGGGAAATAAAAATCAAAAGAGAAAACATGGAATGTAATATTTCACTTCGCAAGAGGAAAAGAGAGAGGCCAAAGAGAAAGTTATAGATAGGGTGAGGGAGAACATGCAGGTGGTTGGTTCAACGGAGGAAGATGCAGAGGAAAGAGATGGAGACAGATAATCTGCTGTTGCTACCCCTAATGTGACCAGCAAAAAGTAGAAGAAGAATAAGTTCAAAATAATCAGTAGCTGACTAAGATGTATTAATCAGGGTCACTGCCAATTAGCAGTTGCTTCTCTCTCCATGTTCATTGGCAGAGTGTCATCTCTTTAAAGGGATATTACAGCTATTCTGTGGTTGTATGTGGTACTTATCGATAGGCTGGTATTGCCTACTGACAGTAAATTGGCACGACGCCTGTTTGGAGAAGCAGGCTGGAGTCCCATCACGGAAGCTAGAGCAGCAGCCTTTGCTACTGTGGACCGTGGGCAGCAGCTAAATGTATTTAGCTACCTACAAAAAAGTCACACCTCAAAAGAAAAAAGAAAAAGAAAGACTGATCCAGTGATAAATGAATGGGAAATATTTTGCATGACAAGAGTTATTGTGCTGACAATATCAACTCTTTATCACATGTGTGTACGTGGGAATCCTGGAAACCAAGAATAAGCGTAGCAAAAAACAAAAACAATTTTTTATTAAAGTTCTGCTCATTCTATTCATTTTTCTACCTGTGAGAACTCTTTCTTAGTGCTGCCATCTTAGTTAGAGTTGGGTATTCAGGAGGGGGAATACAATAAGCTCTCCATTTTCAGGCACACTGACAGCATGCTTTTTTCCACTATGGTATTACAGTACTGCAAACAAGAATCTAATTTCACCCAGTGATTTAGAAGGCTCTCGTGAAGAAATTTGTTTTCAATTGTGAAAATTCAGCTATACAGCTTGTTGAATTCATTTATTTCAGGATCTGACGTCCATAAGTTGTCATGTTTTTTTTTTTTAAGGAATTTGCAATGTTATGATCTTTTGGTGTCCCATTATGGGTGTGACAACCATTTATTCCACTATACATAAAAATGATTTAAGCTTATTAAGAAAACAAACATTTATACAAATTCTTAATTCTTTGTTCAGTTTTTGGGGAGTCATGTCAAGGTGAGGTTGTATTGTTGACTTCACTCTCCCTAATTACGAGGTGCCAGTTTTCTGTCATTTTACAGAGAGGAGTTAAATAGATCTTTGATAAGATTTAAATATTTTACATGCTAAGCTATTTAGAGTTGCATCTTACTCACTTGTTTTTCTATTTGAAGTCTGGCACACTCAAATCAATACCTTATGTAAGCTGCGTGGGAGACAGCTGAAGATGAATTTGAGACTCTGTTACTTCAGAAGACTGAGTGCTATCTTTACATTGTGTATGCTCTGCTAGAAGTCGCCTACCTCCATTCAAAGGCATGCATTGAAGAGTAAGGCATCGAGTAAGAGAGGCTTGTAAGAAGTGCTGCTCATGGAAACCGCCGTTGCTATGAGACTGTCAAGAATGTGTTTGAAGCACAGCTCTGTTTTGAGAAAAGTTATAATATAACACCTA
Source organism: Echiichthys vipera (assembly GCF_963691815.1). Classification (NCBI taxonomy): domain Eukaryota; kingdom Metazoa; phylum Chordata; class Actinopteri; order Perciformes; family Trachinidae; genus Echiichthys; species Echiichthys vipera. The sequence continues at coordinate 12,170,680 of NC_139832.1, read as the reverse complement.
ATGCTTAGGCCGCTGTTCACAAAAATTATGCTAAGCCCTCTGGTCTGAACATGCAGTGGTGTGCCCATTGAAAGCTGCGAGAATAAGAAGCCAGTGCTCTAAAAGTACACTGTATGTTGTCAGATATGTCCTCAGCTCTCCTCCTGTCTCTTTCACTGTTGACAGCTTTCTGATCAGCTTATGAGGGACAATATTTTCACACAGCATAAATGACGAGAGAAAATGCTATGTCTGTCCCTCTGGGTTTATTTGAAGTGTTCAGAAGTTAAGGGAAGAGGTTATGGGAATACACTCTGATTGTCAGTGGTGGTTTCGGATAGGGCACACATCTGGGGTGGCATGATAAATTGTGTTTGAAATTATTGTGGCTACTTAAAAGTAAATGACACAGTTAGTCACCTGTGCTTCGGTGTGTCAGGTTTCTAGATTGCTCAGAGACACAATAACTGCTTTGTCTTAGCACATGATGATGGATCCCATATGATTGCATTTGAGGTTTTAACCTTCGGTCCCCGCGGGGCCATAAGACAATCAACACCATGTCTCCCCTGAGGAGAAGAAGCTAAGCTGCATGGGACTGAAGCTGAAAGGCGACTAAAACAGTTCTCACAGCTGCCTTTGAAAGTTCTAGATTTTGCTCCACTTCTGGAGATTCATCCTAAGAGGCTTAATTTTTATTAGCTGCACAATCAGATTGCTCTCAAAATACCAGCTTTTAATTAAGCATGCAAACCAATTAAGTTATGCTCTTCTTCGTTTTCCCCTTGGTTGACCTCAGACAAGGTTAGCTGCAGAGGCGCCCACTGTCACAGGGTTTATGCTCAGATTCAAAAGCATTTCTAGTTTAAAGTGAACAAACTGAAGCCATGTCAGCTCATTAAAAGCATCTGTAGGGCACACCATGCAGGTGACATACAGTACATATGCATTAACACTATCAGTCATAGCTAGCTATCCCGTGTCTTTATGTAAAACATTACAGAAGATGATATGGATCTGTGATGTGGACAAAGAGCCGATTGCTAAGTTAAGCCCTTACTTTGATATACATATGTATAAAATACATACAGTGCTGTAGCGGGAACATGTAGATATTCAACAGAACAAAGGGCCCGAGAATGGCGCATCGGGGAACTCCATGTCATATACGACGTCCAGATGTGTAATGTGTATTGATCGACACAAAGTAATCCCTGTCCTTCAGTTAGAATTCAAACCATTTTTTTTACTTATGCAGAAAGCCCAACCCATATTTCAAGCCTGTCTACTAATTAGGGCTGCCCCCGAGGATTTTCTAGGTCCACCAGTGGTCGTCACTAAGAGCGATGAGTCGACTATCTACACCCCCCTCCCCAGTATAGCCTTAGCAAATGAATAACATAATTCAAAGTAATTAATAACCATTATTTTTCAAGTGCACACAGTCGCGCGCTACAAGTCTGCCGCCTTTATGGACACTGGCAAATTATTTCCGATTCTAATTCTGAATGTGTCAGAAAAAATCAGCAAGTAGACTGAGAACATGGACAAGTAGCTAGGCTAACGTTACTTACATGCGTAAGGTGGTAAGTCATGTTCGTCGTAAACAAATGATAGGCAAAGTTTTTCTTGCAAAGTTTGCACGGGACCTTCTTGGAATCGTCCTTGTTCTATTCAAAGTGATCCCATATTTTAGAGTCTTTCCGACATAAGTTGCTATTAATTATTAACTGTCTAACCGCGATGTCAAAAACGCCTGCCTGCCTGAGTGAGTGTCACGACTTCTTGTATCTGGCCCTTCAAATTAAAAGCCCTCCAGCCTTTTAGGCCAGTCATATAGATTTTCACTTAATCTCGACAAGACATGGCTCCAAATGTGTTTCTCTTTTTTAATGTGTTGTGGTTAACCGTGTTGAATGTAGCACTGAAATCTATAATGCCAATACTGAAACTTCTGCACTTTCTCTATTTAATTGGAAGTCATTCAAGATCTTAACAAGAGCAGTCTCAGTGCTGTGGTGAGGCACAAATGGTTGCAAACCAGCCTTTTCATTGATTTACTTAAAAATGGGGTTTGGAGGAAGTAACCTGCACGAGATTGGGTTAATTGTTACATTTAGTGCGATAGATGGTTCACTTTTGTCTCCAGTAAAACGTTAATCAAAGAAAAAATCTCCAGTGTGTCAAATTTAGCTCTAACAGTATCAAGGATTAGGCAATCGGGAGGCTCCTCCTTGAAGCCTCATAAGTGACATCACAGTAAATCTCTCAAATAAGCCGTCATTTCAAATCCCCAGCCGACAACTCAACAGCACTTTTTAGCCTGTCCTGCCTCACTGTTTGGTTGCCAAGTACAGCACAGTGGGTCGCAGACAGAAGCCGCCCTCGCTTTCATGGTTAAACTCTTCATGGCTGTCACACTTGATAATCAACGAAAATAACACAATCTCAAAGAAATGATTCTACACACTGTGTATAAGAGGGTGAAAAGAGAGCTGCTGAGCCCTCAGTCCAACTCAACAACCTCCTTGGGACAGTTTGGAGTGAGGAGTGTGCCTGCCATGAAAAGTAGCCTGAATTACATCACATGAGATTAAATCAAACAAACAGGGTTTACAGATTTTCTGAACATTACTCTGTGAAGTCTCTATAAGTTAAAGCTATGATAAACTTGCATTTTAAAAACCTGGTTTGTATCTGCTCTTGTTGCAATCCTAAAATATTTTTTAAAAATGGTTTAAAAAAATTAGTTATGTAAGAATATGAAGTGGTCATGACAGAGGGTGTGATGAGGCCTAATGGCTTTGTCACTTACAGAACAAGGACTTGCCTCAGTGTCCTCTGGGAATTTTTCAAAGACATGGCCCTTTGATTCCCGGTAGGCGATCAAATTGTGTGTGACCAACATGATTATCTTGTAATTTTACCCATTACAGTGGAGCCTGGCATTTCTTTACTTTAATGAGTTTCTGATTTTTGAAGGTTATTTCACCATAGTGCACCCCTGATAATAACAGACTCCATGTTTCAGCCCATGTGCTACAAATCATGCATAGTTTATATGACTGTGTATCAGTGTTTGTAGCAAGTGCTTTAAAGATTTTAAAGTGTTTTTTTAAATAAAATCAATTGGCAGACTTGAATCGACTTTAATCAATTCATCAATTCTATGCAATGTTATTTTCATTATTGATTCATTTGCATTGTAGATTTTTCCCCAGTTAATTGATTAAGAAGTAAGAAAACAACCTAATATTCATATTTTAGAAGCTAGAACCTGTGATGTTGTTTTGTTTAAAAATAGTACATTGACAATTACGTGAAAATGGTTACCAACTGTTTGTGGGTTAATGGAATATTTGCAGCTCTAGTGAACATGTCTGGTTTTATTGTTGTCAAAGTTATTTTCTGCAGATGTAAGTGTAGATGTTTTAAAAATGTAAAAAAAATAAAAACACTCTGACTCCTAAATTAACATATTCAACTCTGTAATCTCTCTGTCCTGAACTGCTCCTCCCCACTGAAATGAATCAATCTTTTCAACCATTCAGTACATATTTTAAGGAAGGGAGCAGGGATATTAATGACCCACGCAGGGCCAGATTTACTCTTGCTATAACTAGGTGGAACTGCATTCTACAAAAACCTTGTTTCTCTGAATCATTTATTGAAAAGATTGCTTCTCCCTTGGGCCTCCATTAGAGCGTTGACACACAGCGGCAGTGTGGTGGGCCTTTCACGCCTGTGTGCACAGGGAGCTAGTCTCTAGGGCCAAACAGCTTTCTACATTTTTATGGCTGGATTCACCACTGGAAATGGATCTTTCCCAGGGCTCTGGACACAATGGAGAGGGTGAAGTGGCACCACGGAGGCCCCCACTGCTCCTCTTGAGGTGTTTAAAACAGCCAAAGGGGGCTAACACTGAGAAATCGAGTGCAACATCTTTCCACTAGTCAATCAGCCAGCTGCCAGTCACAGCACTAGTACTGCTCTCACAGTTTAAACAGACCCAGATATTCAGATACATACACATTACAGTAAATCCGTCAAGTAGACAATCAGCTGTTGTTACATTTTGTAGCAGTAGTGGTTTACTTCAGAGGCCTAAACAGACTCTGATTTACAGCACACTGAGTGTCTTTGGCATGCTGGAGTCAGACACAGCTGTAAACTATGTGGGAGGTCATCATAAGTAGTAAAGGCACACAGAGTGAAATTAAAGCATCACTACAGTGAGGGGGCGGGTGATTGCAGTTTACAAAGAAGAACTACTTCATAACTGTGTTGTGTGACATTGGAATCACAATATCTTGTCCTTCCAGAAATCCAGAACTTTCCTCCAACTACGACAAATACAGGAGAACAGCTTGTGTTATTTTCTCATCATCTGTGCTCCCAATGATTTTGTCAATCAAAAATATAAAATATAATAAAATCTAAAAAAATTTTTTCCAACCAGATAACTTTGATGAATATACATAATTTCTATGAGCAGTGCTAGGGATGTGTGAATACCAAAGACAATATAGATTTGTCTACCATCACAGATTTTGCTGTACTGTTTATAGGTATATAGGTGTATACTGTATATGGTAGCTATCCCTTTAAAGGTATAACATAAAGAGTAGGACCCTCCTGTCATCCCCGACTCAGTGGCCTGAAAGAGGGGGGAAGGGCGATGAAAGTGAAACGATGGTCAAGCGACCGCCATTCAGTGAGGACAAAGCAGTAAATCAGGGAAATAAAACAGTACTTTTTGATTGGATTGTGTGTGTGTGAAACAGACACACTGCCTTGTGACCAGTCTGTCAGTATGAGACACTGAGGGTGAGGGGCGTGAGAAAGTGGCAAAATCACTCTAAAATCCGGTGTCTTTCTAGCAAACATTATTCCATCTAGAAGTGACTTCATCAGCAGAGTCAGAAATAACTCAAACTTCCACCTACTCATGACAAAAATCTTGAATTGACTAGAAAGGATTCTGCTGCCTTTGTCTCTTCTTGTCACTTGAATGTGTTGCTTTTGTCTATACGCAGCAATCTTATCACTGTGTCCTGCTGGCAGATGGGAAGTTAACTTACATCGCCTTGTCAAACAATAGAGCTTTTGTAAGATATTGGTTTTACAATCTTTAGGTTTTTAAAGCCATCTGTTGATATACTGCACACTTCTACCTGTTTGCTGCTTTTGCATGTTTTGACTGCATGGAAAGAAAAAAGAAGTTGGAGAACCTGTCTGCAAAAGATTTCACATTAGCTTCCTATTTTTTGCTGAGACATCAACAAATTTAAATTCCAATGCACAGCCTATGTATGGCCTTTGCTGAGGCGATAAATTAGTCAGAGATGTTCAAAAGCTCTTATGTATGCAAAGGGGAAAGAGGCTTTTTGAACACAGAGACTTTTGTCATTGTATCTGTGATCTGTAGACATTCCAGTGACACTGAGGACAACAAGAAAGCAGAGCCTAGTCTGCCGGTGTCAGTCAAGCTTTTTGATTGTGTTTATAGATTCATTTTCTGAGCAAACAATATGAACAATCACAGCAAAGCTTATTCAGACAAAAAGGTTCTCTTCTGGAATTTCTGCCTCATAACTTCACAGTTATTTATACTCCCACACCTGCAAGGTCCCATCTTAACTCCATCATGCTCTTATGAAGTTATTTATTAAACACCCCCAGACTGGGTGATGTGCCTGTCTTTACCTCTCACTCTGGTTCTAGGCTCTCAGACGAGTTGACTCTTTTGGACAAGGTAGCCTCACATTGGACTAACTTAATGTGACAGAGAAGGAGGAGGGACTCTCAGGAAAAAGAATCTCCACAGATGAAACCTTAAGACTTCTAGCTCACTGCAACCCAACTCATTCTAAAGTGCAAAACTATTCTTCACAGACATCCGAAGACAACAAAAAGTGATTGTTGTGTATTTTTTAAAATACTGCTGGGAATGACAGTAATTTACTATACTGGTCTGATATTCAAGATTAGGGATAGGAATTTATAATATTTTATGGTAACTCCATGCTGTGGACAGTTTCTTCCTCTCCAACATGACTCAGCATATGGGTTTGATGTAATTTCTTATTAACTGTCAGAAAAACATACTTTAGAGGAACGAATCTGGTCCCAATTTCAATTTGTTACAGGTTCTCAACTGGAACCTGTTCTCTACGCCCATCCCGATACAAGATGCAACATTTTTACCTGTGAATCTATTGAAAAGATTGCCCAAGGGCCATTCCCAATTGATGTTTTCTCCAGTGACTTCACATTCAATCAGCCCACTTGACAAAAATAGAACCGGCTGCAGTTGGGAAATATCCTTTTCAATAATGTTAGAAAAAGATCAAGAATTCAGAAGGGAAATTACAACTTGACAGTAAAAGCGAAAACTGTGTCTGAGTGGATTCTCTTCTTCCAAGAAAGCCTTTACTTTTTCTGCCCTCTATCTCACGCAGCTCTGCTTTTTAATAAAGATCTGACATCTGCAGTTTATTGAAGGAGACACAATGCTTTAACCAGCTGTTTTGTTTGTGTCAACAGATTCTTTAAGTAACAGAAAAAAGGGCAGTTTTGTGAGCAAACTGTTAGGTGAGGAAACGCGTGAGGAAAGTTGAATTTTAAGGCAGTAAATGTGCAGATGAAAAGCGCTGACACAAGAAGGCAATCAGAGATCAGTCAGGAGGGGATCATGAGATGACACCAGCGAGCGTGCGCCCTCACAGAAGAGGGGGTTGGCATTATCAGCACAGTATGATATATTTCTACCAAACAGAAGGCGTCGTGGTAATCACGCCCTATGGGTGTCCTCGCATATTTTAAAGATGGCTGGCTTGAGGAGAGAGCCAGTGGTAAAGACTAAGTAAGCTCAGACTGCCTCTTCTTGAGCTTTGGAAAAGAGGATGAGACTTGAGCTCAGTGAACGCGTCAGCTCATTGTTTAAAAAAAAAAGCCCAGGGCTGAGACACTATGTAAGTTATAACCTGAGACCAATCACTAGACCATTCAGTGTAGCTTTTAACAGCATTTTCTCACAATGATTCTGCTTGGGAATAGTTTCTGTTATGGTCTTATGTTCTTAAATGTCATTCATGAAATGGATGAAAAAACACTAAAGGCTCTGAGGCATTAACAGCTGCCAAGAAATACAATAGTGCAATGCTTATGGCTATTACGCTGATAAACAACAGACATTAGTCAACGTGTGAATGGGTCTTTGACAGCAACTCGAATGTGCATGTCTGGTACAACTCATTATGCCTGTGGGCTAAACCTAGATGTAGTTATTGTAATACTGCACTCTGTAAGACTGCCCAGTTTTTATTTCATGTCGAGGTTAACAGTGCATGAGAATAAATGTCAGGTCTGAAGGGCTGATACAATCTGAATTAGTGACACTGAGTCATAGTCTGACTGAGTCTTTCACAACACTGGGGGAGACCAAACTGGTGCATCACCAACAGAGCTGTGCAAATGCCAAAAAAAATGAAGCATTGTTTATATGCTAATCCCAAGCATGGCACCAATTCTGCTGCTCATTCTCTTTTGGGGGTTATTTGTCACACTCCCCAGTAAGAAAACCTAATTGCTGTACAGCGGGGGAACAACTCCACGCTCACTAACATATTTATATATATATATATATATATATATATATATATATATATACAGGGATGTGGATTGTAAAAAAACAAACATGAAAATCCTGTTGAACAGCATGTGTAAATTATTTTAATTGGACTCTTTCCCTCCTATAATTACTTAACATCCCTGTATCCTAAAGCATTAGCACACAAAGCCAAGCACCAAACTCACATGCAGTAATTGTGGTTTCAATCCTCTTATCACATATACTAATGAACCTCACTCCGGAGTGTCATCTAATAGGGCATGTAGACAACATAAGAGTTTGCCTCGTTTTACAGAACGCCGAATTGATTAGTCTCTCCTATTATTTGTGTCAAAGAATAATAACATTTGGCATAACGTCATTTTGCCGTAACATCGAAAGCCCTGCCAACAGTCTCAGGCAGGGCTACAGCTAAACATATCAATTATGAAAAAATGTGAGTGGCCTTGGCGTTCAGCTGAATAGAAAATTCCTCTCTCATGGATTCCTCTTTTAATCATAACTCACATCTCACCCATTCAAACTACCGTAAAGAGGCTTTAAAAGCAATTATCCATATCGCTGTATCCGCAGCTCTCTTTTGCCGTACTTATTTTTCTTTATTCTTCACATTTCTGGGGCAAATACTCACACATTCCCATCATGTTTTGATGGCCCAGTTTTTTTGCCTGGAGAGATTTTGCTGCAAACTGTTCCTTTGTTTCACAGCATCGTCTTGTACGAAGATTCATTTCAACTTCATCACCTTATATCTTTGAATTCCATGAAACCAGTCCATTTCTGATACGCATTAACGAATTAAAATGCTTTGTTTTTTCACTTTATGCTGTATTGTTCCTTGAGGCGTCACTCTGACATTGTGGTGTCTTTGTCAGTGTTGTCTTGTCCCTTTAGCGTCCATATTTCATGACTGATGATTTGAATAGTCTGAAGCGTCCTAATCACTCTTGAGATATTCTGTCACTATCTATTACATGTTCGGTGTTTACTCCAGCCGCCCAGGGCTACATATAAGTTAATAACCCTATTTCAAAACTATCATTGAGTTACTACAATGATGGCAAATGTCCGTCCATATGCCGATCAATTGGTTCCACTCCTGCTTGCTTTATTGCATTTTATAGAGTTTTTGGCCTCACAATTTTGTTTTCTTATCGTATGATATCAGATGAAGCTTGTAAATTGTTTCACTCATACTGACCATTGGATTGCTGTTAGGCTGATGTTGTGTATGAAGTAATTTCCTTTCAGAAATCATAAATTGTCCTCCTCAGCTAATGAGTGTGATGATTGCTTGCCGGCTGTGGCTCAGTGGGAGAGGACGTTTTTAGCTCTATATTAAAGATGCAGAACTCTTTCAGTTCATTTCTTATTTTCACCCGAGGAACTCAACCGGTGCGTGTCAATACGCACTGGTCTTGCTTTTAATCATTCAGCCAAAATATTAATGACTGTTGAAATGTGGTACTTTTTTTCAGAACTCAGCAGGTTTTATACAAGATGAATTCTTCCACCGTCCTGACCAGCTTCAAACCAAATACTATGAAATGACATCAATTATTTTCTTTTCAAAGATTGGATTTTCGAAAACAGCACTGTTGGACGATTGCTTAAATACTGCAGCAACCTGTGTTAATCTGTTGGTTTAGAATGGCGTAATAATGTACATGAATCACAACAAAAATAGCTGTAAATGCGAACTGACGTGATGTTCTCTTTTTAAAAATTGCCGTAGCTATTTACAGTTTGTGTTTTCTTGGATTAAACCATAGCACATGCATTCCAGTTTATCACTTGAAAGAAACAGACTTGATTTAACAGCAAAGAGAGCTTCACATTAACTGGTTGGGGGATGGCCTTTGTGTGCTCCCAGTCCCAGCTGAAGTGGCAGGGTCATGATTTGAACTCCATGCAGCTCGGTCAGGACACTGAATCGCTCTGACTCATTAACCAGTGCAACCACTCTGCCTCCTGGGGAAAAAGAAAGTAATCTGCCTATGAAACCAAAGAAATCACCTCAGAGTTCTGGGTACCTTTAGCTTCACACTGCTCACACACACACACACACACACACACACACACACACACACACACACAGTCCCACGCAGTCAATGGCAATATGTTTCCACTCCTCTCACTATAAAGTGATACAATCTTTTATTAATGGTCTGTGCTCCTGCGTTGACATGGAGACCATTTTAATGATTAATCTGAAAGGAAAGTGCCCATCATACACAGGGGGCTCTTTAGGAAGTAAAATCATCACTGTGTTGTTTTCAGTTAGAGGAACATTAGAAAGATCTTTTTACTTATTTTGTCTTCCTGAGATGCCCTTTAGGCCTCTATTGCAACAACATCAAGAGATGCTGTTTGGAATTTACTATTTCAATGTTTTTCTGTTTATCCGGGACATTTGGCGACAGGTGATTTCCTAGTCAAAACTTCCATCCCTGTTACAGGCTTGTTGTTACATTTGCATTCTCACAATTTTCAACACAGGAGGATTGGATGTTGTAAAAAAATCAGGTCAAACCAGTAAACCCTTTTTGTAAATCTGCCGACGCTCCTGTAGGTCTATATTGAGATGCCAATCAAGGCGAGGAAAAGGTTCATTAGTGTTAATTAGAAATTTCAGGACATCCTTTCTCTTCTGCAATCACCTCAATCTAGTAATTAAGAGACCAGCAGGGGAATAATGCAGCTGTGGTCGGTGTGGGGCAGACACAGAGGTAGGGGGCAGAAGAGAGGGGAGAGGGGGGAGAGAGTGCTGTTGAATACTAACAAACTTGCTCTCTTCTTGTAACAAAAGAGCAGATGTCTTTTGTGACTCAGTGTCCTCGCCATACAGAACAGATTTTAATTTGTGGTTGCCTTTGTCGCTCCAAATGGCTTGCTACAGCAGGGTTCTCAGCCCAATGGTAAACTCACAGAAGAAAGCAGGCAAATATATATGTATATATATATATATATATATTAAAGATGTATATGTATACATGTATGTATTGAAAACAAATATGTTTTAGCTTTTATTGTGTTCTTTTTGTAAGTGCATACTACCTGAATATCTTTAACTTGATTGAGATTATACAGGATTATAACACAATTGTATTTGCTTGACCAAGGAAATCTTTTTTATCCAGGATAAAACTAGCTTTAAAAAATCACATATCTCTAATCCCCTACCTTGTTACGGAGACAGTTTCTCTCACATATAACATTTTGCGAAATAAGGTTACTGTAGAAAGCCGCTTCAAATCAAGTTACTATTTCATTTGTCTGTATGCACCGCATGTGTCTGATCCTTCAAAAATGCATCTCAATGCATTTGTGTCCGAACACACCACAAGGATCGTTCTCCATTTTGTCAAGGCCCTGTAAGTTATCAGGCACGTCAGACTGGTTAGTAATGTTACAAAGAGGCTAATCTCAAAGTGACAGTGGTGAGCACCCTTGAAGCCCCTCCTTCTCGCTACAGAAAGGTCAGTTACCTCCAGTATCGGAGTTCCTATCGGCATTTGGTCACAGAGAGTAACAGCGGTTAAGCGAAAAGCCCAGCATCGATAGGCCTTTGTCCTAATGAAGTGCTTTTTATCTGCTGCCTGAGTAATGACATGGAGGAGAGGGCTGCCAGTGACACTTCTACTTGCCGTCACAGGGCAAAAGAGCAGAGAGAGTGGAAGGAAGAGCGAGACAGCCGACTGTGGCTGCCCAACCTTGACCTTAGCTGACCTCCTCATGAGCCATTATGAGGAATGAGACTTGAGTGCCCATTAGACCTCAGCTAACATGTGATTTAATCATGGTTATAAACTGGGTAAAATTTAAAACCTTAGTTTTAGGAATAAAAACTTGTTTTTCAACAAAGAAAAAAGGTTCTCAATTTGTAGGTAACACAAACAGCTATGAAAGGTTAAATGAAGTAAAGTCTAAAATTTCATTTGATGAGAGAATCTATTAATCTGATCACGCATTCTTTACGATATCTAACTAGTATGTTTAAATATGCCATCATCAAAGCTGCGTCCATATACCTGCCCGACCCATAGCGCGTCGATCACACCTGTCTAACATGACATTTCGCCCCATTTATGTAGCATCAAATAACTAATTAAAACCAAGCTTATCAGAAAAATTAACACTTGAACAAACATCAGCATGATAAAAACCTACAGAGACAGAAACCAAATTTTGAGGTGTTATTTTTAGTATGGTCCATATACCATCTGCTAATGTGGAGGGGCCGGGGCTTATGACCTATACTGCAGCTAGCCAACAGGGGCGATCAAGATGCTTTGGCTTCACTTTTTGGGAGCCATCAAGCCGTTCATCTTTTATACAGTCTATGGTAGGTATTGAATAGGTATTGACCAGTCAGATATTTTCCTTAGTTATAATGGTACAGTTTGAGACTTTGCCACGTTTTTTTGTCATTCTTAAACATTCAGATTTAAATTTAGCCCTTCACAGTGACACAGATTTGCATTGTGTGGCACCTCCGCAGCTTTTGATTAGTCGAAGAACTGTCGCTTACTGTAAGTGGCTCGCTGCAGTGATGCTCCTGTTTGTGATCATTGCTCTTAATTTACTTATGCGAATTGTATCTGCATCCCTCATAGGTGTATACAACAATTTCATGGGGAAGACGTTTTTAACAGTGTTATGTGCTTTTGTTGGATCTGTACAGGAAAAACAGTTCCAGTCTGATCAACATTTCCTGGTTTGAGCCAGAACGTTTAGCAGTGCTGTGCCAATACAGTGTTGTGAACAGCACAGTGGAGGACACCCATGCTTGTCTCTGTGTTGCAGTATACACAAGTGTTCCTCTAAGGGAAGCTTCTTCATGAGAATGCAGAGTATTAGCAAAACCCCAGTGAGACTTCGGCATATTTAATCCATCCTCTCTTTGAGATCCTCTTTTAGCTGTGAACAGGGTTTATTCCAGACGCTTCAGACAGCTCTGACTGTGTATTAATATTGGATGAATTTGAGATATCTCTGGCAGGGTTTAAAAAAAAATCTGAAGCACATTCTGCTAGCAGGAATTATTTCTCGTGTTTGAACCCAGGACAGTACCTTTTCTTTTGTTGAATCTTTTCTTGGCCACATCTTCAAATATGTTTGTGGTTTGTTGCTGTGGGAGTGTTTGCTGATTTATTGTTTTTCTTCCTCCCTCTTACAGCGGGATGCAAAGGGACAGTATCTGTTTGACCTCATCTGCCACCACCTCAACTTGCTGGAGAAAGACTATTTTGGAATCAGATATGTGGATCCAGACAAGCAGCGGGTAAGTGTGTGTGTGTGTGTGTGTGTGTGTGTGAGATCATGACAGGGTTCTTTGTGTGCATGCATATGTTTGTTTGATTTAATTGTTTTTTTATATAAGGTATTTTTAATTAGAGTGAGGTGTAGATTTTTTGTTTGTGTTTATTTATTAACTAAGCTAATCCATTCAATAGTACACAATACCATCCAGGTCCATGTCCCAAAAGAAATCATAAGCAATGAATTTGAAGTATTTTTATTCCATTGATATGATGCATGTTACAGTATTACTAAAGTCTATAATGTATCTGTTTTGTGTGATGTTTTGTTCCTGGTTTAAAGGAATAGTTAATCATTTTGGGAAATACCTTTTTTGGCTTTCTTGACAAGAGTTAGATGAAAGCATCGATGCCACTTGTCATGCCCGTTTCGCATGGAGCTTCAGTCGGAACCTGGTTAGTCTATCGTAGCATAAAGACTGGAAGAAAAGGTTAAACTGCCTTTAAAATCCACAAGTAGTTACATTTCTTCTTATTTATGAATTAAACAAAGGGGATACAGCATGTTGATTGCAGGGATTTTGAGGTGAAGGTAGGTCTAGTTTTGAGTCAGACTAGCTGCTTCTCCATGCTTTAGGCTAATCTAGGATAAAAGCTTCCTCGCTCCAGCATCAATCTTCTTATCGAAATGTTTCCTTTAATGTTGAATTATTCCTTTAACAGTCTGCCATGGTATCCTCAAAGTCTAATCAAAATCGCAAAATCATCCCATGGTCTTTTTTCAGCACTAACTATTAACAGAGCAATCCTGTAGAGTTGCTAACAGCCGGAAGTGGCTAACACTGATTAGCTCGGGGCAGTAAGGTGAAGGCATTAAAGCAGCTTTTTTTAACCACTAATACTGCTCAAAATAACACCAAACCTCTGCAGTAGCATGAGAAGAGTCCCTACACATAAAACAAAGCACCAATTGGCTCCTTCCTGTTAGATTGGACTGATTGGATTGAATGGACTTTACTACGAGAGGAGCCAGTAATGGGACCAGTTGTTAAGTCTTTCAACACTCAACACTCTTTTAATAAACTCCCGGTTCACTAACTACGTGGTTGGTGCTTCGTTTTATGTGTAGGGATACTTATCATGCTACTTCAGAGGTTTGGTGTTATTTTGAGCAGTATTGGTGGTTAAAAAGACGTTTGAATGCGTTCACCGTACGGCCCTGAGCTAATCAGTGTTAGCCACGTCTGGCTGTTAACGACTCTACCAGATTTCTCAGGTAATAGTTGTTACACGAAAAAAACTGTCTCGACGGCTTATTTGATGCATGTAAGTGCCGAAAAAGACGAGGGATGATTTTGCTCCGGAATTACACTTTAACAAGGGTAAAAAAAATGCTTCGTCTCTCTTGTTATAAGACCAGGTGCGACTAAGTTTGAATGGAAATTAAGAGTTTAAAATCTTAGAGTTATATCCTCTGTGTCCAATGTTTTATAATTAGAAGTTGTTGAATGTGAACTCAAAATGACACACAATTCACACAAACATAACTGTGATGCTTTGTGTCCATATGAAATCCCATGCAGGCCTTTACTTTTAAATATGGATTGGGTTTGGATTGGACTGTGGACCAGAGTGAATAGTTGTGTTCTTCAGTTTCTCTTATTCACGGCATCTTTCAGGCTGACGGTTGTTCCATCAGGCTCATTCATGAAGTATTCACGTGTTCACAGATCATGTTGTAGTCCTGCAGACAAAAGCAAAGTCCTGCTGATGCTGCTTTTCCCATGCTGTCACCCAGGACTATTTTGGTGGTTGTTGCTGTGGGTGGGTTGGGTTGGCGAGAAGGCAACCTGGGAGAGAGATGGGGAGAGAATATTATGCTCCCAGAGAGAATGAAGAATCTAAATCTGTTTCTGTAGACACAAAGTCAAATCCTTCCTGCTCTAACAGTGTGTTGAGAGACATCGTCAGTCGTGTTTTCAAAAGAAAAAAAATGTAAATCCTTAATATTCAATGCAGCTTTTGGTATACTGCATATTGCTCCGACAGCGCCGTAGTAACGCCACATGTGGCATGAACAGGTTTCCCCAGAAAACTGTCAGTAGTAACAGCTGAACATCATGGCAACTGCTGTTGAAAGTGTCAGCTGAACGATGTGATGTGTTGTTTACTCAGAGATGATTATTTTAGTGACTTTTTGTGACAATTTATATGCTTTCATCTGTTTTTCTCTCTTTCTAATGCAGCACTGGTTGGAGTTTTCAAAATCAATTGGAAAGCAAATGAAATGTAAGTACTTTGAGTTCATGTTTGTAATCATGGATACTAGGTGATTTTATTTATTTAGTATTTATTTAGTAAACGATTTATTATATATAGAGGTTTTCAAGAACCCAAAGACGCGTACAATGACAGTGACAAACAAAAACAAGAAAAGGGTAATGGTGGTCGGGGGGGACAAGCAAAAGACAGCACAAGAGTGACCAGAAGCAATAGTGGAATGTAACAGATAATTAATAGTCAGACAGAGAGACAAAACAGGTACAGCGACATGAGAGAGGATGATTGCAAGGAGGAGTTGAATGACTTAATGTATATTTGAGCCATATAATTTACTGTGGAGTTGTTGTAACACAACGTTAAACAGCTCAACCACTGATAACTGATTAATCATTTAAGTCCTTTATACCATGAAATAACCAAACAATTACTGGGTATGCAATACAACTAATTCACTTTACTTGAGTATTTCCATTTTATGGTACTTTCTGCTGTTGTTCACTACAATTGAAAGGGAAAAAACATTATACCCTTTACTCTTTTCAGTTAGCAGAATATCATGTCATACACACAACCAGCGATGAGCTTGTTAAATATGATGCATTTCTTAGATATTAACTTCCCCATTAGTGTAAAGAAGTTAACACTTGCTTGACCTTGACCAACTACAGCATTAAATGCTGCCTAATACTCTGGGAGCTATTTTCCTACATAGTAAGTACTTTTACTTATTATTTTTATTCTGTTGCTATTAAAACTTGCTTGCTTTTCAGAAAAAAACGCATAAAACATATATCCAACAAACGAGGCTATATACAGTATGATTCACATAGAGAAATAGAAGAGTACGGATGAAGACAAACAACTACTTACTGCTGCACTTTTTGATATTGAAGTATTGTTTTCATTCACAGGGATAAATCTGCGTGTGTCTCGAAACAGTCCTGCTGTCTGCCTCAATCTCCTGTTGATTGTTTGATCTCTTACAATGAAAGGATTCTTGTCAGTTTCTTAAATGTTTTGTGTGTGTTTCCTCCAGCTCAGCCTCCATTCACCATGTGTCTGAGAGTCAAGTTCTACCCTCCCGAACCTGCTTCTCTAAAGGAGGAAATCACTCGGTATGACCTCTTGCTGTTGCTTTCACTTCAGATGAATTGATAAGGGCTCTTACACAGCTACAGCTTACCTTTGTTTGTACCTTGTTTAAAAGTAAGGAAGAAAGACTTCCATAATTTGACAAACCTGTGAAAAGCAGCTGGGCTTTGTCCTTTTTTTCGTTCAACATTTCCTGTTGTACAGATTGTGCTCTAAAATGTTTGGATGGAGCAAAGATGTCTCTTTCTAAAACATTATTTATGGGCCTTCATAATTAAAATGCCTGAGTACATTGCTGTCTAAAACATTATGATAAATATTACACAGATTACAGTTTGCAGGAGGAGTTGTGAAGCAGAGACGAATGTAAAAGCTTTCCCTCGTAGCTTAGTCTTCGAAAAATAATGCGTAGATCATTAAAGGCCCCTACATGCCAGATCTTTGTGAAAGGTGAACGTGACAAATAAAAAGTGTGAAGGACGTTGAGATTAAACTGCCTCCAGATACCGCTGAGAGGAGCCAGCTGTGTGCATGTACAGTTTACTGATACGTTTATTACTGACAAGAGGGAGAGGAGGCCTCTCTCTCTCTCTCTCTCTCTCTCTCTCTCTCTCTCTCTCTCTCTCTCTCTCTCTCTCTCTCTCTCTCTCTCTCTCTCTCTCTCTCTCTCTCTCTCTCTCTCTCTCTCTCTCTCTCTCTCTCTCTCTCTCTCTGAGGTGTAATGAGATAACATTTCCACATGTAGAGTGTAATAAACTGGGCGGATAGAGGAGACGGGGGCAAAGGGTGCTAAAATTGCCCGATTCAATATTGTTAACATGCATTTCCACCTGCGTTTCCCCAAAAACAAATTCAGGAAGAATGTACCACTCCAGTGCTTAAAAAAAGGCAAAATAATTTATTATTGTATTTTTAATTGAATTTTAAGAAATTGACTGACAAAACTGCTGATACATTCAGCTCATCAGAGCATGTATGTAATCCTCAGGAAAACAATCACACCTGTGAGGAGATCCACAGGACCGGAAAAAAACAAAAAACAAATAATTGGGACTTCTTTTGTTAATTCAGTGGGGACAACGCGCACTAATCAACAATGAAAATTTAAAAACATCAGTGTTAATGAACCAGACTTAGCTCAACTGTTAATTTCCCCTTTTAGTCCAAACCGATAAAAAATAAAACAGGTGAAAAAAAAGAGAAACATGAATAAAAAGGGTGCACATATTGTTTTTCTCAACTGACCATGTACTGTAAGAACTGTAAAGGTGAAATGTCTGCGAGCGCACGTTTTGTGTCTTATACAGATGTTTTGTGATACAGTCAGAAAATCAGCAACCATCAGTACTAAATGGCTGTTGAAGTATTACCTCTTTATTGTACTCGTCACACCTTTTAAAAGGGGTGTGCTGCAGTTTGAACAACGTGGGAAATTCAAGCAGCCTTTTAATGCATCCGTTTGCACAGAAGGCGCCTTTTGGAGAAAGGGAAATGGCCTATATAGAGAGAAGCAGGTCTGCTGATTGATTGTGAAAAACAATGAGATAAATGTCTGATTTCTTTTTCATGGTTGGGGGCGGGGGGGTAAATACATAAATTAAAACAATAATGTTAATAATAATAATAGTCCTTATCATCACCCTCATCATCATGTTTGCTGGTTGGGTGAGTCTGAAACTAGGCTGGAAGCTTTAAGAGAAGCACAGCGACAGTAGCAGCTTTTCCCTCAGGGCCTTCCTACCCTCCTTTCCCCATAACAAAACCCTTGTTTCAGCTAAATCAAAAAGAAATATTCAAGAACACCCATAGGGAACATGATCTCAACAGTCTTTGAGGATTATCAGGTTTGTTGTTTTGCTTCTCCACCTCTTCTGTCTTTTCTTTTCATTGAGAAATGTAACTGGATGATGGCTTGTAGTATTTATGAATATCATCAGGCCTGTCCGACGGTCTGACATGTTTTTTGTCCTTTGCCTCGTAGATATCTTGTCTTCCTGCAAATCAAGAGGGACCTCTACCACGGTCGACTCCTGTGTAAAACCTCGGACGCGGCGATGCTGGCTGCTCACATCCTTCAAGGTAATGGAAGGTGACAGATGGATATGACTTGCACCACTCTCCGCTTCGCACTGTGCTCCGACCTCTGTTTTACCATTACCCTGTAGTTCACCAGTCTCATAAATACTGCCAGCAACGCACATTTTATGTGGAAAGAAGCCAAATTAGGTGGTAGAGTGAGAATGTACATCATAATGATACTCAAAGAATAAGCTCATATATTTTCATATAACAACATAAGATTGTAGCATGTAGTACAATGAGCATTTCACACTCGTCGGATGTGAGTTCCCCTACTGATATTGACTCTAAAGCTCGTACTAAGTGAAGGTTTATTTGTGTATCTTGTAGGATAATTAGTTCAGTGACTTGCACACTCTTTAATAAACAAGAAGCCACACTCAATTATAAAGTCTTTGAAGTGGTTATCTGGCATCTTATTGTCCTTTCACCACACGCACACACCGACATAAACAAACACGAGGCACATGAGGTAGGTATGGTGGCACAGCTAACATCACATAAAGCACAGCGTTTCCTCTGGAGGAGGGGCTGCTGATGAATTAAAGATTGGCTGCCTGGTCAGCTCCTCCTTGCAGAGAGAAATCAGCATCAGGGTCATCCGAGGGAGTGCAGCGTGGCATGAAGGAACACAAATAATCCTGGGCATGTTGGCCCTGCAAAAAGCAGCACTCTGCTGTGAGTCCCAGACATCGTTTTCTAACATTTATTTGCCCTGAATGTTTGTGAATACGTTTAACATTTCACTGTTTGTTGATCCTCTCTCTAGCTGAGATTGGCAATTACGACCCTGGGAAGCATCCTGAAGGTTACAGCTCCAAATTCCAGTTCTTCCCTAAACATTCGGAAAAGCTGGAGCGCCGGATTGCAGACATACACAAGACAGAGCTGATGTAAGAGTCAGATTATAATACTGCACTATCAATATCTTCCTCCGACATTTATGCAATTAAACGCAGTAATGAGGCACAATTGTCCTGTATTGGGTTGGCCACACAGATCATTGTCACTTATTTGAGCAGATAGCGGAGAAAAGCTCTCTATTCTCTGCTATCCACTCAAATAACTTGGTCACACACACACACACACACACACACACACAAACGCACACACACACACTACTCTTTTTCATTCACATGTTGATCTCCACTGACTGCTTATTTGCACTAAAATAAGTGTTTGTAGAATTTCTTATGTGAATGAGATGATGTACATTGAGACAGAATAGAGGTAGAAAGCAGTTTTGATGCTGAAGGAGCAGAACGACAAACAGCGTGAGACTCTGCTGCCCACTAGTGGTTTCTTCTTTCTTCACACGGTGCTACACTATGAATACTCACTTTGATTTAACAGCCTGAATGTAAAATAGTTAAAGCTGCTTTTTAAATATACCATAATATAGTTTCTTTGCCTCAGCTGATCTTTATGTTAATATCTAGATTTATCTCTATAACCTCTCTCTGCCTCTTTCAGTCACTAAACAAATGTATCCCATCATTGGAAATTAATTTGTGCCTCTCAGAAGTGTTTGGCCTTTCAAGAATTGTGTGTTGCATGTTTTATGCTGATGTTGGACTGACACAGATGTTTGCTCTCTCTCTCAGTGGACAGTCACCTGAAATATCAGAGCGAAATTTCCTGCAGAAAGCCCAGATGCTGGAGACATATGGTGTTGATCCTCATCCATGCAAGGTTTTTCACACACTGCTGTGCTACTTTTAGATAGTAAACATCTCAGAAAACATTTCAACTTGAACATTGAAACTCTTGGGACATACAGTACATATGCCAAAACATATGTCTGATTGATGTGTTATTTTGCGTTTAAATATGTGTGTTCAAGTTTTATTTTGAAATGGTCTTCTTTCAGGATGTGTCTGGGAACCCGGCTTTCCTCGCCTTCACACCGTTTGGTTTTGTGGTGCTTCAGGGAAACAAGAGAGTTCATTTTCTCAGATGGTGAGCCAAATGTGCAACATTGTTGTATGAGAGCCAAACAGAACACTCCTCAAGTACTTGCAAGATGTAAATAGACCCACACTAATGCTGCTGCCTTGATTTAACGTAATTTGACATAGTATATGCAGGCTGTTCTACATGAAACAACATATGCACTGCAGCTGGTTGTACTGTTCAGTCACACTCAACAAAGCTCATCCATCATCTGCCTCTACCTGTGACAAGAGCCGGTGACTAGCATGTGCACAGATGGCTAATTACACCAGCTGACGCTCCACTGATTTGAAGCAAATTTCTTTACTGATCAATTGTAAATGTTTAATAGATGCTGCATTTCTATTTAACTTATGTTTAATTTATGTTTTTGTCTGTTTACTTTTAACTGAAAAGGTTCCTGTTATGATAATGAAGGCAGACTTTATGTTATGCTTTGTTTGTTTTCCTTCAGCAGCACTCAGGTTACCCTCATTCTCCTTTCCCAGTCTGCAGGGAATATTATCGGTTATCACTTTTGTCAGCCAAACACAGAGCTCCGGGATTGTTTATGTGATCTCAAAGTGGTTGTCATGAATATTTAAAGAGGCTGTGGCTTTCTGTTTCCGCTCGCTGTATGCGTGACTGTTGCTGCGCTCTCTCCTGGTCAGGAACGAGGTGACCAAACTGAAGTTCGAGGGCAAGACGTTCCACGTATATGCAAATCATAAGGAGGTGAGAGCATGAACTGTTGGATGTGGTGTAAAAAAAAACAACAACAACTCAGCAGTGAATATTGGATGTGGTTTTCTGTCTCCGTTTGTTATATTTTCCTGCACGTTCTTTCATTTACAAACGTGCAGGACGAAAAGATCATCTTGACATACTTTGCGCCCACACCGGAGGCGTGCAAGCACCTTTGGAAGTGTGGAGTAGAGAACCAAGCTTTCTATAAGTGAGTCCACAAATTTCTTCTTTCATTTAATTTCAGTGTTCTTCTTATTCCCCACCAATGTCACGATTTAGTTACCTGCTCTACATACTTGAGGGTTGCTGTCACAGTACTTCTGGTGTCCTTAAAAGCCCCATCCCCTCCCTGGGTTGTTTGTCAGCAGGAAAATGAGGTGCGAGTTGCCTCTGACCTTTAGTAAATGAGTGTGCAATGGCACGAGACTGCTAGCACTTCAGCACTCCCTCTGAGATATGGCTCCCTTGTGTCAGCTATGAATAATAGTGCAGGTCCCCTCTGCTCTCTCCAGTTCAGGAAAGGTGATTAAAAAAAATAAGCAGCCTGTGATTTCAGAGGCCCGGGAGTAGTGTAGTAATGAGTCGGGCTGATGGCTGAGGTGATGAAGGGTGTGTGTGTGGAGTGGGGGAGCAAATGGAAAGAGAGGGAGCACGGGAAGGGCATAGCTTAGCACGTTCCGTTGGAGGTAATATGATGTGACCTTTTAATGACTCTCTCAAGTGGCAGACTGATAATATTTTATCAGCTTCCCACTTACTCGAATCTTACTGTAATAAGGAGTCTGGGGAACTAAAAGGCAAGAGGATATGTACTAAAGATGTCTGTCGGAGAGGCACACATATCCCTTGAAAGCAAAATGAAACATGAAACCTTAATGTCTCACTTACTATGACAATATAAACATATTGAATACTGTATGGAGCCATGTCGGTGATGCAGTGCCTATACTGCAAGGAGAGGGCATGCATAATTTACTAGCAGAGTATTTGATCCTAGTTTCTGCTTTGTTCTGGGATTCAGAAAGCAAGAACAGCGTGGTTATATTAAGAGCATATTGTTGAGAGAATGAGTGGGCGATTGTTTATATTTTTAAGTGCATACTAGCAATTTTCATTCCTGTTTTCCTTGCGTAGGTGTAGTAAGCTTAATTCTTCTCTCATTTTTGTTTCTCTTGTTCCATCAGGCTTGAGAAGTCAAGTCAGGTTCGCACGGTGTCAAGTAGCAACCTGTTCTTCAAGGGCAGCCGTTTCCGTTACAGGTAGAGTACACGACATGGCAGTGTGACTGGTGACAGGGAGGGGAGGACACTGCAGAAAAACCCCAGCTGGAAGTGGAGAGAGGCGTCCCCAGA
Source organism: Echiichthys vipera (assembly GCF_963691815.1). Classification (NCBI taxonomy): domain Eukaryota; kingdom Metazoa; phylum Chordata; class Actinopteri; order Perciformes; family Trachinidae; genus Echiichthys; species Echiichthys vipera. The sequence goes on along the minus strand of NC_139832.1, from coordinate 12,148,322 downwards.
AGACGTGGCCTCCCGACCTTCTGTGCTGTAACGTCAGCGTTCTTTTGAAGGATAGGACGGACACAGAGGGGGAAGTAAAGGGGACTGATCACATGAGGCATTATCACCTTGTATGAGCTGTAAAGTTGTAGTATGGCCAAGATATTGTCCTTAGTTCAGGATCAGTTCGCCAAATTATATATAAAAAATAAGCATTTAGCACTTATTTAGCTTGGTATGATAGTTTTTGTTTTGTTTGCTCAGATTTTGAGATATCAACCTCTGAGATATTTATATCTAGGGGTGAATGAAATTTCCTTTGTTGTGCTCGGCATTGAACAAGTACATTTAAAACTTTTTACAGCAATATGAATTTGCAGAAACATAATAATTATCCACAAACTTTGCTGTGAAGAGTTTCCATTGCAACTACCCTCTACTATTTATGGACATCTCAAAACCTGAGCTGTTGAAATCAAAACTCATAGAGATATATGAGAAAAAACATTTCAATGTGAATAAAATGGCCCTTAAAGAAGAAAACAGTCATATTTAACAATTTAAAGGTCAAGATTAAAGGGATGGAACACAATTTTGATTAGAAATATCTGATAATATATATACGGTATATGGAGACTGAATATAAAGTGAAATCACAGGTCCAGTCAGTTAAATGTTTAGTTGAAGAGCAAACCATGATCATTGTTTTGATATTTTTTGCCTGCAAGTCTGTGTGTGCATTTGTCTGACTGGTGGTAATTCAGTTACATGATGCTGAATTCACCGGGTTAATTCAATCATGATGCACTGTACTCAACCTCTGCAGTGATGGCTTTCATGGCATTGGGTGACAACAGGGTGCCTGGTTACTTGTGTGTGTGTGTGTGTGTGTGTGTGTGTATGTATGTGAAACTCATCCTGAGCATCGTCTCTGTGCTTTATAACAGTGGACGAGTGGCAAAAGAGGTGATGGAGCAGAGTGCCAAAATCAAACGCGAACCTCCAGAAATACACAGGTAGAGTTTTTAAACTCAGGAGAGGTCAGAATGTCCTCAATCAGATTTTTTATTCAATTTTCCTCCATTTTTTTAGGCACCAAGCTACTGTAGATGTCTTTTTATCAGCAGCACCTACTCGCTACAGTATGAGTTACCTCCGCTCGTAGCTGTACCTCTGTGCAGTGACGTCTGTGCCTTTGTGTCTATGTTTGTCTCTGCAGGGCTGGCCTCGTGCCCAGCAGAAGTTGTCCATCCATCACCCACGGGCCTCGCCTCAGCAGTGTACCACGCACGCGTCGGAGAGCCGTGCACATATCTATCATGGAGGGTAAGAAGCTTCACCTCCATCTTTCTCCAGGTCTAAGCAAGGAACAAATGCCCTACATGCTGTGCAAGAATGTGCAAATGTGTAGAGGCCTTGCAGTGAGTGTAGTGATTGTTTACACATCATTTGCTGTTTTTGGGACCACCCAGGAAGCAGTTATGATCACACTCTTTAGATGTAATTGTGGATAATGTGTTATTACTTGCTGGAACAAAATCTTAAATGGATCAGGGAGCCATCAGTCCTATTTGTGCGAACTCCTCCCCTTCTAGAGAAAACACACTCCTTCAGACACACACTGTCACTTGAGCCATTTGGCCCAGTTCATGCTTACAGTGCTGGTGGCACATGCTGCAGGTGTGTGCGTCAGTCAGACTGCTCCACTTCAATGCAGAGGGGTGTGTGCGTGTGTGCGTGTGTGTGTGTGTGTGTGTGTGTGTGTGTGTGTGTGTGTGTGTGTGTGTGTGTGTGTGTGTGTGTGTGTGTGTGTGTGTGTGTGTGTGTGTGTGTGTGTGTGTGTGTGTGTGTGTGTGTGTGTGTGTGTGTGTGTGTGTGTGTGTGTGTGTGTGTGTGTGTGTGTGTGTGTGTCAACATAATGGCAGCTAAAGTCACTTAGTCAGACCACCTGCAGGTCTTTTGGCCCAGAACAGGTGGCTACACTAGCTCTGTTGCTGAGATGAGCACAGCAGGCGTACGGCCCTGCATGGCTCTATAAAACCATCAGTGAAGCCCCTCTGACCCTGCCTTTCAAGTACATACTCTCACTCTTTGTACAGTGAGATAAACAGAGGTCAGAATCAGGTGTATATTGAGACTTTTGCTTTGGGTTTTAGAGAGCTATAAGAGCTTCCCACCCCCAGTGTATGCTGACTGGGTTTCTTACAGTAGTATTAATACCCCAGCTGGAAATAGCCTGGGTCTTCTGCTCCATGTATGTCAATGTTCTGGGTGGGGCCAAACCAGGCCAGGCCAATGCAGATGATCGTAGCACTGCTGCAGAAAGCGACCGTTTTACCTCTCACACTCCTCTCCGCAAACCGCGACTAAGGCAGAACCCCTAACATATACACACACAGCGAGACTGTGGCCTGGGCTCCGGGACAGGGACCATAAGGACAGGATAAACACGCGCATGCCACAACCATGGTGAAGTGTCTGATCCGGATCACCACCCGGGTGAATGTCCACCTGCGTATGATCAACCACTGCTACCGGGATGTGAAGGTTCGCGTGCTGAGCCTGGGGCCTCGTATGCTGGGCAAGGCCCTGGGCGTCCTTCCCCTTTATCCTGCCCTGACGGGGCAGGAGTCTGCCAGCAGCACCCCTCTACCTGGCACTCCGCTGCCCTGCGTTCAGCCCAGCAGCCCTCCAGGTAAACTCATCACAGAGCCAGTCAGGGATGTGCTTTACATGGAAGCTCCAATGACTTCCTCTATTTTAAATCAGTATCTGCCTCAGCAATGTTGGTGGGGAGGGAGCGACACCATTCCTGCGGTTGTCTGTGCCAGTCTTGGTAGCATTTTTCTTTTAAATGTCTTCTTGGTGCTTTCGTTAAGGTCATTTTATTGATTTAAATTGGAGGACTCTATATGTAGCAGCTATATTTGGTTGCATTACAGTATTTCAAGAGGTACTGTGTGTTTATTTAAAGTATATATTTCTTTTGGAAGCTCTAAAGATGGAAATACAAAGCAATAGGTTTTCTGCTACACTGCTGTAGGCATAATGTAGGATATGCTGAGGCAGATCAACACTGAGTCAAGATGGCTGCTGACAGACACCCAGCCTTTAAGCCTCCTTCTTTTTACTTGACAGATTCATGTCAGCAAAGGCTTAGACACTGGACACAATTGGTTCGACTTCCCCTGCAATTTTTTATTTTTTTTAAAAGTCCTTTTTCATGATTTACTTCCTCATCAAAAGCTGAATTTTAATCCCTCCCCTGTATAGTAAAGATATAAAGCTGCCAATTTGACACTCTGGAGAATGTGATATCGTCAGCAAACGGCTCAACCACAGCTCATCGTCACTGATGTACACTGTAGATAAAAACAGTTGTACAGTAGCAGTAAAGTATATTTGCCATGCATTGAAGCTAATGCATTCTTGAATGGTTTTAGGTAGGTACACATCAGTCTCAGGTTTTGCCCTACCATTTCTTACAAGGTAGCGACTGTATCTCTTTAATATGTACATATTAAAGTTGTACATATCAAAGTTGTGGGCAATGTTGAGCATTTCTATTGGATTTCATTAGGATTTTAGCATCTATCTCATAAAGTGTCTCAATTTTTTCAAGGTGTTTAATCTAATTAATATTAGCCAAAACAGTCATTCCTGATTTGTTATTCATCCATAAACCGTTTTTCCTTCATCACCATATCAGGTAAAAAAAAACCATATAGAACAGGCAATTTTATCTTGGTAGCTCACTTCTTGTCTTTTTATTTTGGTTTAATTAGAAATCCCCTGCTAGAGCTGCTGCCCCTGCGACCCGACCCCGGATAAGCGGTTTAAGATGAGATGAGATGAGATAAAGAACAATCTTTGACTATTTGGGTGCTGATGCACGCAGGTTGATCCTAAGTTTTCCATAGGCATTAAGGCATTTTCTTAGATGACACTCACATGCTTTTGTGTGCATTGAAACAATATTTGATCGCTGCCATTTCTCCTGTAATTTGGACTCAGAACCCTCTAACATTGTAAAATACTCACTTGGCTTGTCTAACTAAGACTCTATCAATTATAATGTTATAACTTCAGCAGAAGTTAACAATTCATTTTTGCACTGAAGCAGGGACTGTTGATTTTATCCCTTATCTCTTACATTGGAACTGCATTGAAAAGGGATGTCCTCTTATAGTCAATATTAACATGGCAGTGTTGTTTTAGGACAGACTTTAAAATAATGTAAACATATCCTAAATTTAAGGAAGAGCCTTGTGGTTTGTATTTCAGGCAATGAGGCTGTTACGAATATCCAGGTTTTGAAACAACCGATACATATCAAGAAATCTAATATCCAAAGTGGGATCAGTGCTATAGCCTCTTTGTCTGTTTAGAGAGTAGGTCTCTTAAAGTGCTTTTAGAGAAAAAAAGAGAGGATGTTTGCTATTCTATCAGGAAGCAGGCTTGGTTTGAAGTGAAAATACTTTATCGTAATGGACTTGTACACTCTGTGGTTGTTGTATGATCTACTCTTCCAGTGCAAGTGGAACATGATGATTTCTTCCATTAGAAATGATGATTAGGCATCACGTCAGCTGATAAGCATTCTGTACAATGACAATGCTCCTCACTCTGGGGAAAGCATGATCCGATTTCTGCTATCAGGTTGGAGACTGTGTCAGTGCTCAGTATCAGACCTCTGCTGGACAAACGGCGGAATAGATCTCTCAGTATTGAGGCGCAGAACTACAGTATATTGTGTCAGTGAACACCACACTCGTATACAGTAGATTATGAATGGCCATAATATGTCAGTAATTATTTTGAATGCTGTAAAATGTGTGTAATGTTCCTTTCCCCTTGTCTGTTTCCCTCCTCTTCTTCCTCCCTGAATCACTCCATAAGGTCTGGAGTCGTTGCGTGACAGTGCCCACTCTACACCGGTGCGTTCAGTGTCCCATGGAGATTGCTTCATGCCAAGATCCCGGAGCCAGGCCACAGACGCCAGTGAGAGGACTGCGGTGATCTCGGACGAGGCCTACAGCCCGTCCGACAGCGTCCTGCCCACCCCGGTGGCCGAGCACAGCATGGAACTGGCTGTCTCACGCCAGATCAACGGGGCGCCCTGCAGCATCGAGGAGGAGAAGGAGTCGGAAGCGGGCACCCCAATGCGCGGGGAAGGGGGTGATTTTGGTGCGGACGGTAGATCCGCACAGGAGGGTGCAGGGGGGGACTCGGCTCTCAGCGAGGTGGAACAGGTGAATAAATTTGTCTTAAGTGTCCTCCGTTTGCTCCTTGTGACCATTGGACTCCTCTTTGTCTTGCTCCTCCTCCTCATCATCCTCACCGAGTCAGACCTTGACATTGCATTTTTACGTGATATCCGCCAGACCCCCGAATTTGAGCAGTTCCATTACGAATACTTTTGTCCCCTCAGGCGGTGGTTTGCCTGCAAGCTCCGCTGGGTGGGCGGGTTGCTCATTAACAAGTGAGAGTGAGGTCGTAGAGTTCGTAAGCCCGTTCGGGGGTCTGAGATGACGGTTAGGACTCCGGAGTGATGGAGGGCAGCCTCGTCCCAACCATGAATCCTGCTTCTCCCATCCTCCTCCTGCAGACATACAGCTTGGACCACTCCTGGTAACACCGGGCCAGGATCTCTCCTCTCCTCCTCCACTTTGAGTTAACCCCCCTACCCACCCAACCACCTCCTCCTTCGCTTATTTTCTTCTCTTTTTTTTCTACAAAGCCAGAGGACATTTTTTTGCATATTTTTTTTTAATTTCAACTCATTTCAAGTATTTTATTTTTTCAAATAACACAAAGGAAAAAAATTAAAACTGAAATCAAAGAACTGGAGATGTCTAAATAGTTCCTTTTACTGGAACGGAAGATTTTGTTGCGACGGATGAGCGTTGCTTTCATTTATTATTTATTGCTTTTGAACATGTATTTGCATACGAAAAGGAGAAGAGATAAACAGCAATGTGGATTGGTCATTGAAATGAAGATGGAAGTGTGAAGAGTTGATAGGCCTACTGCTGGGAAGCATATTTGAGGCAAAGTAGTATCATATCTTTTGATATTGGTTCATCCCCATCAGAAGTCAACTAAACAAACAGCAGGTTCAGAAAAATAGAACGATCTGAAGGGAAGAATAGTGAAGGTTCATGAAACAGAGCAGACAGGGTGATTACTAAATGCCTTTTTGAGTTATTGATGACTGAATTTTGTGGATTGTTTTAAGACACAATTACACTCTAGTATACAATGGTGTACAAAGTAAACTGATGAAGAACACAGTTGTTTTCTAACATGTTATAGGGATACAGTCAAATAAACCATACCAATAGTGTACCCAGTAGTGTCAGATGCAGAAAAGATTAAGGATTTCCCGGCACCAATAGATAATAGTCTAGATAGATGTGCAATGTTCATATGGTTTTAAGAATTAAGTACTTTTGAATGTGCTCATTTGTTCAGTTGTTCCTTCTCCAATTAATTTTATTTGCATTTTTTTCATCAAGTTGAAATTCAATGAATTTCAATAATTTCTTTGTATGAAGAGATTATGATTTATTTTGATTTCAATTTCAGCCTTGCTCTTAGGTTTATGTATCATACTATATTATTATTATTATTAGAATAAGAATAATAATGTACTTTTTTGTACAAATTAGTTTGTTTCCTAATATATATTGACAGGTTTTCCATGTATATTTTAACAACTGAAATGTTATTTTGTTATTGAAGATTAAATTATACCTTTTTTAGCGCTGTGTTTCAAGTAAGGTCAGAAGCATTTATGGAAACGTGGAAGTGGGGGACTAAAAAACAGGGTTTTTATCCAGATCCACTCGACACTGATCACACCTCTCATCACCACCAGCAGTGAATCAGCCTTCAGTGTGTGCGCAATTTTAATGAACATGTATTTGTACAGAATGAAATCTGGAGATGTCAATATACCATTACAAATACCAAATAATCCAAAAGCACATTTTCACCGTTCATAACTTTACCATATATTATTTTACTTGAAGAGTTTGGAGAGATCACTGCGAGCCTGACCGATACTGGATCTTGTCACTTGTTTCTTAACCCATGGCCCATCCTCACTCTGAAATCCATTTTTAAAAAGTACAAAACAAATCTAGAGTTGAAATGATTAGTTAAGCGATTGGCATTAATGTGACGGTTTTATAATTTGCTCTGTTACTTCATTTTAAATTGAATATATTTGGATTTGAGACTGTCAGATTAAAGAAAAGCTGTTTTTTAATATTCCTTGAGTTCTGAGAAATGAATAAATTGAAAGAATAGGAATATAATAAAAAGAATAATGAAAATGATTGTTATTTGCGGACCTAAACAAAACATTTTGTCACTAATAAATTAAGAATACAAAATCAAATAGGACTGGAAACACAACCTCTTAAGTAACAATGGAGTCTGCTTGACAACATACAACACATTTTCTGAGGTACCTCATGCCCCTTTTTTTTCCTGCATTATCTTCAATAACTTCCGTCCCTTAATTTTCATACTGGCCAACATAAAGGCAGACACCAATATATCTGTGATAAGCCCATATTGGTGTATACTATCTCCCCTTAGAGTTGTCGGTCAGGCTCTAGGCTCTTCTGCCTCACAGCTCCAGGAAGCAATAACTGCCACAGCTGCTGGATTCTGGGTAAAATCTGTTGTTTTGTATTGCGTGTCTACCTCCTGAATGGAAACGAGATTCAAGACGGTAGAGAAGAAGGTTTAGACAGTAAGGAGGGACTGCTTTTGCAATATGCGAGAAGGATTTAAAAAAAGAAAGAAAGAGGTAGAGAAGAGTTGGGGATATCAGAAGCCTTTGAGAGAGGTTCTTTAGAAAATAAATTGGTAATGGAAGGCACTCTTATGGCCTCACAGGGTGGCTTTTTTTTTTCAGACTCCAGCACCTGCAGCTGCTCCACTGAAGGCCTGATGGTGCTACCTTCTTTGTTTGCTCCTGTGTAATCCGAGCATGTCGGTGTAGTCCTGACAACAGAGTAGCATGCACTTTGGTGTTGTGGCTGGATCCACTCTTGTAGCTCATTATCCTTCCATAGTTATCTGTGGTGGAGGGAGCAGCACGATGCTAGAGGAAATCTCAAATCATTAGAGCTACGTTGGCAAGAAACCTGTCTTACGTACAGTGTAGGAGCTCATTTATGTAAAGTTAATCATTTGTAACTTGGATACATCCAGTAAATAGAAATGCAAAGATGAAGCACATTTTTCTTAACCGGTTGAGCAATGTGGGGGGGTTGGCTTTTTTTTTTTTATATGTACATTCATACTTCATATTTATTACTTCTTTACTGACATAAAGGTCAACATGACCGACAAGTCAAGCCAGGCTGAGTTGTTAGCTGGACAACTTTTAAAGGTCAGTCTGCAGAGGTGTTTCTCATACGTTTATCAGCATTATGTAGCTTCAGTGGTCTCTCTGAACATGAAACATTAAAAAAAAAAGAAAAAAAGGCAGCATTATTCAAGGAGCAATAATCAGCTGTAAGAGCAAAAAGATGTAATTTACAAACTTGTGTATGAAAATCAACGATGAGTAAGTCAAATGTGTCCTCTGTTTCTGGAAAAACCACTTACCAAATGGCTGTTGTGTTGACTCTTAATGATGGTGTGACCACTGAGACACCTACTTACTGTTGCATTCATTGACATTTTATAAAAATGAATTTTCCCTTAGAGTCCTCTTGTGTGGATGTTTGTTCTGCTGTTTTCTTTGCCGTTTCATTGTTAAGTGACGGATGTTCCCTGCGCCTGGATCCCAACTTGGCAGTTTACCAAAGTGAGAAAGATGGACGAATGGAGAACGAAAGAAACAACATCCCTAACAGCTGTATGACAAACTACTACATCCTTAAATCTCCCAGGCCACGAGGGAAAAACAGTTCTTCTGGACTGCCCAGAGTCTTCACCTTAGTTTTTTTTTTTACAGGTTTCCTGTGACAGTTCACATTTCAGTTGCTGTGTCATGTTTACATATTTTACACTTCTTTTACTTCATGGAAGATGGCTGCCTTTTTGGCCAGATGTGTGACTTTTGATGAACGAGTGCGATTGTCATCCATGGTTTACAAATTAGAAACAGTCTGTCCGTCCCTGAAATGCAGCTTGATGTTACAGCCGCGCAAATACAACGTGATGCACTGGAAGATGAAGTATAGGTTTTATTTGAATTTAATACACAGGGGATGGACTCAATAACAGAAACGCCCACATGGTATAATGTAATAACTAAGCAACAAATCCTGGTTTGAGAAACTTTATTATATTTATTAAAATGGTGTCAAAAGGGATGTTTAGGGTCATTTCTGAGGTCTTAATTTGTGGCACTTTTGTACTGGACTGAACTTTACTGTGAGGGGTTTTTGTTATTCTGTCTACTCCGTGTTTCTCTACCTATATCTGCAATCATCAGATATCTTAATACTTCTTGAAATCCAATATATGAATGACATAATCAGGACTTAAGTTTCAAAGAGTGTCTTGGCTGCCCTTTAAATGTTTTTTTTAAAAAGGTTTTTGTGACAAATACAAATTACTATCCAGTTTAGATGATCAACATCAAATGATTGATACAGTTGGCCCCCTAAGTTTAATTCCTGACCAAAATCCCTGTCACGTTGTGTATGATGCATGTGAAACCAAGGGGTTGATATGTGAAAGTAGTCATGAAGACATCTTGATCTGCTTTTCGCCTCTCTGTCAGCTCCCAGTAGGCAGACCCTCAAGCAGCCGTGCATACACGTCAATGAGTGTTTATGCATATCCATGTCTGGTGGTGTTATGTAGTCTGCATAGTTCTATCCTGGGATTGGAGATTGCTGTTTAATTACATTATATATACAAGTATATATATAGATATATAAATCCATGTGCCAAATCCAGTTCTACAGTCCGATCCATTCCGAACCCATGTTTGTACTGTAGGTAACCTTCTGTACAAGTCAGTATAAAATATTGTTTCTCTCCAATAGTACCTTGTAACTGGTGCCATTAAATTAAACTATTCAAACTTGAAATAAACATTGAATAAAAATGTAATGTGACTCGTTGTGGCTTTGTAGTACAACACAAAATCAGCACACAGCTTGCTATTTTCTAGCAAAAGAAAAGAAATTATGAATGTTTTTCTTTAATACAAAAAAATAGAATTTACATCAAAATGTTAAGCAAAAAAGTAATTTACAACAGTCAATATGAAATCTTACGACAATATGTACAGAACATTCAGTAAATATACAATATCAGCAGTTACAATAAACAGGATCAGAAAGGAAACATTGTAGTTAAAGTAGCTTGCCGTCGTAAAAAGTCAGCTCCAGAAGACGGCCCTAGCCCAAGTGGGAAAAGGCCGGCTTTAAGAAGGGTCGCTGGTTGGTTTGAGGGGTGGGGACGGTCAGGAAGCCTGGTCTTCTGTCTGCTGATGCATCTCCCGCTGTGCTCCTAGACCCCCGGCCTCCAGCTTTTGATCCACCTCTGGAGCTGGACGATGACCACGATTTATTGCTGCTGTAGCCACGACTGAATCCACAACAACACCAGCAAGAGAGAAGACGGGGGACAAATAGGGTTTCAGCTATGAAGTGAAGCTTATCGTTGAATAAATACAACAGCTACAGCTATGATAAAATATAAGATGAACACATTACAGACCCTTTAGAGTTGGCACTTGTGTTGCCATATGCTTTCCTCTTCTTGGAATATTTGAAGAATGGAGCTTTCTTCCTCTTCTGTCCCTGTGCAGGCTCACTATGGAAGTAGGTAGAGGACTCTGTCTCGTCCTCGGAATCTCTGTATGTGCGGCCTTGTGCCGTGTCTATCCACCCGTCTCCTCCATAGTCAGTCTGTTTCTCTTCTACAGAGACAGACAATGTAGGGTTAGCAACACAATGTGCAGAACAAAATGGAAATGAGGTGAAATATACAAACACTTTGGTCGGGTCCCTTACGAGGCAGCTGCCACTCGGAGTATTTCTGTAAGACCTGAATGACTTCAGCTCCATACTTCTCCAGTTTGTCTTCTGTCACGCCATCAATTTGTAGGAGGACTTCAGGGTCAGAAGAAAGCTTCTCTGTTCATGTGAGAAGAAAAAGTTATATATATCTGACAAGTTATAAAATGCTTCACATGAGCAATTTAAAAACAGGACAGACTTTGAGGAAACTCTTTCAGGAATTACCAGCTATCTTTTTCAAGGTGGCAGTGGAGAAAATGTTGTAATAGTGAATGCCAAACATTTTCCCCAGCTGCTTGCAGAGATCTGTCAGCTCCTTCAGACACTCCTGAACCTTCTCCTCTCTCTGGGAGACGTTCTTGGCCACAGAAGCTTTGTGTTTCCTGATGCTAGACGCGCTCTCCGTCTCATAGAACTCCACCTGTGATTAGGAAGTGTCGGTTAGTAGGGTTGGGTACCGTTCTTATTTGAACCCATACCTGGAATTCGGTATTGTAATGTATATTTCCAAACCTATTTCTCTCATTTACTTCATTTCGAACATTTTTCACACCACACACAATAAATCCCCTCCCTACCAAACCATCAATCTCCTGCACTGTTTTTTTGTGCATCTCAGAGGAATTGTAACCACATGGTGGCCTCTGTCGGCAGACTATTAAATTAAATTGAAGTGAACGTTGTCTGTGTGGAGCTTTTTAAAGTCTAACAACACTGTGTGTGTGTGTCAGAACTGAACCCCCGCTCTGCAGAGGAGAAAGAAGCTTGCACTTATGCTCTCTCAGAAACGTGGCACCAACGAAAGTACCATTAAAAGTACAGAAGTCGGTTCCCTACCCTACTTGTTAGTGCTTTGATTTATATCGTTACTTTACACTTTAATAAATGTTACATCTCTAGCTCGCATGCTGCCGTACACTCGATACACTGTATGTCAGGTTACCTGCATGTGTCCAGAGAGCACGTTCATGGCTTTGGGTCCAGCAGAGATATACGACACAGCTTGGCCGTTGTAAGTGATGTGGAGATCCTCCACCAGGATGTTGTCCAGAACCAGTTTTTTGAAGAGACGGTCAGCATTGTGCCTAGAGTAGGCTCCTCCCATCCCAAACATTCCTGTCTGTACCTTGGCAGATTTAGATCCTGACAGAAGGAAAGAATCCCCCACATCAGACCACTGACAGTTCTTCAAACGTGGAATATGAACACATCAATACGAGACATCATGCAGGATTCACAGTTACAAAACCCCTTGTTCTTGCAAGCATGTGCAGGTACTTTACCTACAAAGATATCCACCAACATATTCAGTGTCAGTCTGTTCTGCTGAGCAGTCTTGCCAAACCTTCCTCCAACTTTCTCACAGTTCTCCTGGACAAACCTCACAATCATCTTCACGTCTTCGGTGACATTTCTCATCTTGTACTGCTGCACATGGGAATATTCAAACAGTTTTGCTCAATTAGACACAGCCAGGTCAATTTTGAATTTGTAATGAATAAAGAAAGAAATTATTCCTACATTGGGTTTGGCACAGTTGTCACAGCTGACGTCTGCATGCTCCTTACAGAAGCCTTTGTTGAACTTCATCTCCCCAAAGTATGCAAGCAGCTGAATTCTTCTGCACTCCATCATGTTCTCACAGAAGTGAACCATGCTGTGGAGGTTATCGAAATGAGTTGCCTTGGTGTGTTTGGAACCTTCTCGGTCCACTGTGATTTAAAAAAAAAAAAAGAAAGAGCCATCTTAATCTACTTGCTTAATATATACAGGTAGTTAGTCACTTGGAAAGTAAAGGTGTGAACAATTTCATCAGCTATATACTGTAGAAAGTCTATGCAATAAGAAAGGTCAAAAATTGTGTCCATACTGCTGATAATCCTCTTGATGCGATGGACATCGGAGTAGGAGTAGAAGAGAATACAGTGTGAGATCTCTCCATCTCTGCCAGCTCTCCCAGACTCCTGGTAGTAACCCTCCACTGACTTTGGCAGACTGGCGTGGATCACATAGCGCACATCAGGCTTGTCGATGCCCATGCCAAAGGCTATGGTGGCACAGATGACCTGGCAGACATTAGGAAATGGTGAAACGAACAACGCACACTTTAATTCCTTTCAGGGATGCTAATTTGGACTTTCTTTACTTGACCACTGTTCGACCCTCGTTAACCAATCATTACCCGTTAAAAGACCCAGACAATACTCTCCGTGGACCAGCTTCGGCTGCACAGCCACAACAATCGTTACAGTGGCACCATGTGTCATGTAGCTCTTGATACAGCACTAGCAAGATGCGTTATAAGCTCTTTTTTTTATTACTTAGTTTGTGAATCTTGCGACCGGCACAGGACGGCACTCACAACAGAAAGTTAAGGGGCAACAAAGTATGTCAGTCAGACACTCAGCTGAAACAGATTTGACAGAAATGCAGTTTGCTAGTGCAGCTCTTCAATAAGCCACTCCAATAAAAGGCAGGTGTGGTTTCATGTGTTGCACCCACAACTCGTATTAACTTTAAATAATTTTCTTAACGATGTATAGATTTTTTTTTAATTGATAGTATCAATCTATCAAAATTCTTATTGCCGGTTAACGGTTAATTATTAACATCCTTAATTCATTTAAAAGGCTACTGGTTTGCAAAATGTTACCTTCGTCTTTATACTCATTGTTTTGTATCCAGTACAAACAATTCTTTATCTTCATATCATATCAGTGAGTGAATGGTGACCTCACCTGGCAGCCGTCCTGGTTGATCCACTTGGTCTGCACATATTCTCTGTCACCGTCACTCAGGCCTGCGTGATACGACAGAGCTAATATCCGCGCTCTCTGCAGACTCTCAGCCATGGCATCACAGTCATTACGGGACAGGCAGTACACGATGCCAGATTCACCTGCAACATTCAGAGATGCAGATTAATAAACAAAAGACAAAGTCAGAGGGGGTTTGTAATCACTGATAAAGTATTCCCCACTGGGATGATTTAAAACATAGTTGTTCTGTCGTGTATTACAAACGCAACTAAGCATATAACAAAAACATTTGTTTTAAATTATTTCTGATACAAGCTCAAGAATTTGATATGTGTTATATAACTTTCCCTTAAACGTAAATCAGATATGACAGACCTCAGAATGTGTTTACATATAAATTTGAGTCTGATCTAAAAAAAAGTTACGTCAGTATTCTGAAAATAACCAGGATCTGAAAAAGTACTACTGAATTAGTTACACGGGTAGTGCTTCTTGATCCAGCTGATGCAGTCCTCATCAACCTTTTTGGGTTTCTTGGGAAGGACAGCGTACTTCAGGTTTGTTCTGTTGAAACTCATTGTGAACCTGAAAATATATTGGATTTAAAATGTGAAGCCGTCAATAAAATATTAAAATAGAACTTAAAAATCTGAGCCCAGTGCTGAGATGGAGCACGTACACCTGCGGCCGAGTCATATTCAGCTGGTTGAGGATGTCTTTCTGAACACGGGGGGTGGCAGTGGCTGTCAGGGCCATCATTGGTGTGTTGGGGAACTTCTGACGCAGTTCATGCAACCTCTTGTAGTCTGGACGAAAGTCGTGACCCCACTGAAAGATTCATTGTCGCAGGATGATTCACAATGGCTGTTGCAAAATGAAAATCATGCTGCAGATTGTGTAGAAAGCAGAGGAACACACCTGACTGACACAATGGGCCTCATCTATGACAAAGCGGGCCAAAAGACCTCGATCGTACAGGTTATGCAGGGCGGAGATTAGCTTGTTACTTGCACTCACCTTGGGGACAAAAAATGCATTAGTCTTGCGTAAAAATCATTAGTATTAACTTTATATACAACAAATAAAGACGCACCCACAGATTTCAACATTTAGAGTGTAAATCATTTCATTTCGCACCTTTTCAGGAGTGACATAGAGAAGTTTAATGATGGGATCTTTCCTAGAGAGCTGCATATAAATCCTCCCTGCTTCGCTGTCACTTATAGTACCGGACAGACTTGTTGCTGGAATCTGAAAGGTGGGACATTTTATTATATTATGCGTAATACTGTCTACTGATCCAGTTGACCAACAAGAGCAAATGTACTTACATCCAATGTAGTGAGTTTCTGGATCTGGTCTACAATGAGAGATTTAAGTGGGGAGATGACCACAGTGACTCCTGGTAACACACAGGCAGGCAGCTGGTAGCACAGGCTTTTACCCCCACCTGAAAGTGCATCATTTACATTTTTACTGCAGTTGACATTCTAAATCTACTGTCAAGTGGCTAAGATAAGATTGTAACTTTTGATCACTACTGACCTGTGGGCATCAAGACAAATGTGTCTTCTGCCAGAATTGTTGCATTAATTGCTTCTAGTTGATTAAACCTGAACTGATGAAGACCAAAACGCTTGTGAAAAATCTTCATCATCTCCGGTGAGTGGGGAAAGTTGAACCCTCTGAAGCGATCATGGGCCGGGTTTCTGAAGGTGGGTTCTGCATTGGAAAGCATTAAAACCGAGTTAGTAAAATGCACATCGGCAACGTTTTCAGGGCATTTATTTATCATTTATCAGGCATGTATCCTTTTACTATTTAATTCAATTAAACCTTAAACTGCCCTAGACTCACTTAATTAAATAATTTAACCAACAACAGTCTTGATCACTGTCATAAGTACCAAACATTTCATTCATTTTCAGATTTTTAACCCTTTAAATGTCAGTTTGTTTAAATAATGCCAATTGGTTATAAAACCCTTCGTTGGGAGACATTTACAGCCTAAAAGTAGGACTTGTTCTGTGAATCTAGGAGCAACTAAGACTTTCTTCGATTTTCTTCTGAGACATTTGACAAGCCCAGACTTTTCCGTGCCGTGCCGACTTACCAGGAGAGCAGATCTTCGGAGGCTTGGGTGTGGGAGCAGGTGTTGCTGGTTTCTTCTCCCACAAAGACTTGCTTGGTCCCCCCCCTTTCACAGTTGTAGTCACGGTGCTGGAGTTTGGGGGTTCAAAGTAATCAGGGACATATGAGTCATTAAAGTCATCTATGTCAAAGTCGTCAATGTAAAAGTCATCTTGTTCTATGTCTTCTGCAGCTGTAATGGTTCCTGGGGTATTAGATTTGTTCTGAACAACAGTCTCTGGCTTCTTGGGAGGGAAGAAGAGATCTGAACCATCCAGGCCTGTGCTTGTTTTCTTAGAGAAATTAAATGATGGACTTGAGAGGCTGTTGGTTAATGGAGAGTCACACATACTCTGATCTCTCACATAAATTGTCCCGTTGTTCTTACTGTTGAAGGGCGTCATGCTTATAATACTGTCAGAGCGATCAGAGTCATAGTCCACAGAGATGACTGAAGATCTCCGGATCTGAGGCTTCTTGGAGTCTACAGGCACAGAGCTTCTGGATGACATAACATTAGACGTATCAAAGCTAAAAGAAGATTTTTCTTTAACGCTGGGTTCAGAAATCACAGTGCTGTCTGGCTGCTGCATCCTCATTAAACCGCCACCACCGGTTGCAAGAATCCTCTTCCTGCAGGAGAAAGGAAGGTGATTGCAATCATACTGAGACATCATTAAATACCATCAATATTAACAAAGCTGTTTTCCACTTAAACGTAAATGTACACACCTTTGAGCTCTCTTCAGCAAAAGCTCATCTCCACAGGACAGAGCTATTAGTTCATGTTCAGGGATGGAATCGACCAGTGAACAAATGGACTGCATAAGACTCAAGAGTTGCTCATCTGTGACGTGCACAGAAGAAAGAAACACATTTAGTGAACAGGAACAAAGAACAGAGCCGTTATTTTATCTGGACAAATCAGAAAAAGGCGCAACACCCACTTGTCTTGTCTTTTGACTGGTGATCAGAGGGTTCATGTAGTGCCTCAACTGGTCCCTTTGACTGCACCGGTCTGGCTCTGCTTTCAGCATCGGCTGATTTAGATCTGTTTGAAATAAAAGAAAAATTATGTCTCGTTTCCAGGGCCGTACCCATTTTTTAACATTTAAAGCTTCTATTAAGGTTTTCGAAAGAAGCTTTGAATGACCATTAACGTATTTAGTTATGTAATATCCCTTGAAAAAGATGATGGAGCGCCAAGTGAATTTAGATACATCATATGATCTTTTCTTTGTGTAATGACTGAAGTCATTTACTGTGATGGTGATAGAACGGAAATAGATTTTTTTGTTATTGTGGTAATATAAATGTAATTTATGGTACGGTTAGATCACCACGTTAATTCATGCGCTTCCCTTTGGGTGTGGCAAGTAAGAGAATTGTGATCACAGTGAAAAAGAGCTAACAAATATTGACTGAGGCAGAATATTTTTAAGATAATGGAAAAAGCTTCCAACTATTCCATACAGTCCAAACTGTTTCCTTTTTTAAATTATGTTTTAGGTCAAACCTGTCAAATATCCAGGTCAAAAACGTATATGCACTTGGGATAACTACTACAGTAATACAAATAGTGTGAACTCTTGGCAGGAAAAATGCACCCACTATAATCAGTCACTGTACTATCAGAAGTAATGTTTTTGTATCATGGGTATCTCAACTGATAACTTTTCTTCAAATTAGTATTGATAACAAAAAAGTCACAGGGAAGAATGTGTTGAATACAAAAAGATGAAATCTCTGTTGCATCAAAAAGAAAATCAGTCCAACAATGTTATCGGAGTGCAATGATGAATCAGTAGAGTACTCCTTAAACAGTACAACTCATTAACTGTGATTAGACTACAGTAGATACATGTATATTTTAAGGGCCATCTTATTCTCTACCATGTATACACAGGAATTTGTAGTGGTGAAATAAATAATTTGAACAAACGGACCTGGCTTCCAATGCAGAAGTAGTATGAGATATCTCATCAGGGATCGGAGACGGGGGAATGTAATCAAGATCATCTTCAGGCTCTGAGTTGTCAGCGAGCTGTATTACCTTTGGGTCCATCCATTCTTTCTTGTCGTCTAAAAGGCAAAAAGCAGTTGTGTAATTCAATGTTTTTGAGACCCATATCTGCCCCACAATGTACAGATAAAATACAAATGTACAAAAGAAAAATCTGGTTACCTGCCATTCCTTTAAAAGGCTCAAACACAGCATCTTCTTCTTCTTCTTCACTGTCACTTAAGACAGACTTAAAATGAGCAAGAGAATGAGCAGGAGGACGTCTTCTGGTTTTTCTAACTGGAGAATCCTCAAGTTCGCACTCTTCTGTGTCCTGTTTCAAACTAGGTCCTGGTGAAACTGCAGCTTCGTAGACACTGTGCTCCACTTTATCAGTTTCCATACAAGATTGTTCGCTACTAGAAAGACCAGTCTTGTTTGCCAAACTGTTGCTTAACTCTGGTGTCATAAGAGAGGCATCATGGTTAGGTTTCCCTGTGAATTGTGTTTTTTCTTCACTAAAAGTTGAGACTGGATTGGTGTTTTTCCCAGATATCTCTGAACTGAATGAGTCATTCTTTGCTTTGACAGGAGTTTCAAAGTCATCAAAATCATCCCAGTCATCCAATGGGAATCCAAAAGATGCATCCAGGCTTGTGGAATTGCCTCCGATGCCACTAGTTGACCGGTTGTCAGATTTAGTTGCAGCTGACGTTGCCTTATTAGCAGGTGCTGCTGCAGGAGCACAGTTACCTGCTGGGCTGGTGGAGTCCAACTTGCCTTTTGAACTTACAGGGAAGAAGTTGTTGATTTTGGATTTTTGAGGTCTCTCAAGCTTGTTTGAAAATGTCAAAGGAGATTTAGTCACCAAACTGTTTTTAGGAACATTGACATTCCTGTATGCCAAAACATTAGGGCTGATTACCTTGGTCGGGACTTCCACCTTGGTTGTACCTGATGAGGACTTCTTTTTGAAAGAAAAGGCCCTGAAAAAAAGCATAATGTGACAGTTAAGAAGGGTGTAATTCTCATTCAACTTGAGATGGGATTGTTTCGGAGGAAAGTCTAATTGCATTTTTGCCTCTTTGTATCTAACTGCAGGATAAACACAACAGCTAATGGTATTAACTGGCTTGGTTTTAGCATCAACACATGCACAATATGAGTGTCCAGGCACGTACCAGCTGCACAGCAGTTGAGGCAGCTACAGCCACAGGAAGTCAGATGAGTTGTTACGAGTGATTAGAGCCAATTCATTATTGATTTGCTTTAAAGTTGTTAGATACTTATTGTGTGCTGCAGCAAAGACTTAAACCATTAGTCAATAAGAGAAAATGAAATGACTATTATTGGACTGACTCTATAGTGCAGCATTTCTGGACACAAAAGTGCTTAATTCACACACAGTAAATCAATCAAGTCTCTAGGACAGAGGTCTTCAACAGGTGATCCGGGACCTACAGGGGGGTCCTCAGAGTTACTGCAAAGGGTCCCCCAAATTGTTTGATATTCTTTCTAATGTTGTGATGTCTAAAAAAATATACATTGACGTTATGGCAACAAATTAGTAGCAAAGATACATTTGTGAACATTTACACAACTTTGATGATAGGCGTGCCGGCTTAAATGCACGGTAGCCATGCACAGATACAACTGAGCTGAAGGATTCAATGTGCCTTTTAAATGTATGTTTAACATTAACATACAATGTATAACTATATGAATATGTTAATAATGATCGTTGTAACATCGTATTGTATGCAACATAAGAAGCTGTGTTATAGGCTTTAGGCCACCCTAGCTGTTAGGCCCAGTTTAATATGCAACACAGTAGTGATAGGCCGATATTATCGGACGATATTTGCGTTTTTTAGGTGTATTGGTATCAACTGAAGCAGGCTGCTGCGATCGCCGTTGTTTTTTTCCCGGCAGTATTGACAGACAGGCGTCCACAGGCAGCTTCGTGTTGCTGGAGACACCTTCAGGGTCCTTAAGTTCAATAAAGGTTCTTTTTTTAAAATAAATTAGACTTGTAACACTTGATATCATCATTGTGTCATTTTTATGATGTAAATTTAGGGAGAAAAAGTAGCCCTAAAAAATCCCTATCGGTCGATCCCTACAACTCAGTTTAATACAATACTTGTAGTAGGGGCCCCTGCTTCATCTCTTTCAGCTAAGGGGCCTAAAACATTGAAGACCCCAGCTCTAGGACCGCCCACGAGTGTTAGCTCATATTAAATGTTTTCACTGCATGAATGAACGAGCTGTGAAACGTCAGTTCCTGGTGCATGAGGCCGACTGTAAACAGTGTTCTTTGCACAGTAGGTTATTTCTAATACAGGTAACGTATTTCTGTTGTGATGATAACAGTGAAGTGTTTACCAGATGACGGTTAACTGTTACGTAGCTCGGGTCATGTACCTGCTGTAGTGAGCTCGCGGTACTTACCCCGGTTTGGGTTTCGTCAGTGACAACTTGCTCTGAGCAGCATTGCTGTGTCTCGCCAGCTGCTCCTTCAAGTTATTTTGTGGAAGACTGGACATATTTGGTTCAGCTGGAGGCTGAGCTAGCCAGTGTTAGCTACGTTAGCAGTCAGAGTTTCTGCAACATTGCTCGAGACACGAGATGAGACAACTGACCGGAGGCTCGCGCGGACTGTGTCTCACCGCTGGGTTGTAATTCGCTGAAGTTCATTAAACGTACGCAGTTTGTTCCTACTGTTGTACTGCTACGTTTACTCTCTCCAGGTGAAGGGAGACACAACAGAGACCAGACTTTGCGCGCATTCAACAAACTGACTCCTTATTGGCCGAGATCGAGCAGGAAATGAGGATTCTGGGAAATGCAGTCTTATGCGGACCATCTAAACCAGGGATGTCAAAGTCAAATACATGAGAGGGCCAAATAAACAAATTTGCTACAAGCCGAGGGCCGGACTGGTTCAATGTTTATTAAAACAAATTAAAATGATTGCATATAACCTATTGAACCAAGACCTAACACAGAGTACCGTATTTTATTTAAAAATTAAATGAATAATCCAATATTTTTGTATGGCTCCAGCAGTAATTTCAAGTGAAAACATTTTTCAACAGGCTCACAAACAAAAACAAACTTCCTCCAAAGAGAAAACACATGTCCTTTACATTAAATGAATGAGATTTTCATAGTCATGTCATAAGATTTTCTTATGACTTTAGTTATTTCAATAAATAAATAAAATGAAAGTATTTAAGGCCTTTGAACTACAAAATGACTGTAGGCAGGGCACATCCACTGTATTTACTAATATCACCTATTCTTGATGCAATGGTTTTAACCTTAATTAGAGGTTTAGTAGAAATTGCATTTTATGTTTGCAGTAAAATTAAAATCTTACCTGTAACAGAGGTATAAAACAATTAGCCAACCCCCTTATTTGGGCATTGTGAAGACGGATGCAATGCATTGAGATAAAAGACTCAAACAAACAGAATATATTAAATGTATTTTATTTGTGAATGATTGTTACTTAAGTGATCATTTTATTGATTAATCTTGATATGACTTGATCCATCTTAGTGCTTCACTGCTGTAAGGAAATATTAATTCTGTTGCGCAAAAGCCCACTGTACATGGAAGAACAGTTAGCGACTGATTATAAAAAATGACTCTGTATTTTTTTTTAAAAGGACTCTGCTCCCTTTTCAACCCTTTTGTAGTTTGCTATAATGCAGAAATCACACCACTGGGAAAGATGAGCAGGCAGCGAGTCCACACATGTTCTTCCCACGCTCAATGAGGAAATATCTGTAAGTGGAGAATATTATTATTATTTCCCCCTGGTTGGTATACATTTATTTTTTTATTGTCCTTTATGGGATTAAATAGAAGACTTACCCGCCAATTCCCCAGCCGGACCCCCATGAGTTTTTTACTATCCAGTAAGGGGTGCCACTCTCCTGTCCATACCCGACGGCTAACACAGCATGGTTCACCTTGTCTGTAGTCTTGTGGCATTCAGTGCTGAAAGGAGCAATAAGGAAGTGGGTTAGATCCAACTTTATACACATGACTGTTTTGATAAAGAATGAGGAACTAAGCCACTTTTTTGTCTAACAACTTTACTGACATAAAAGACCTCTATGGGTGCTTTTAGCGCAGTGTACGCACAAAATGTTTTTAGAAAATATATATTTACCAGACAGGATTTCCCAGTCCTTATTTATGTGACAGTAACAGTTGAGGTAAATTTGGCTTCATTTCATTTGGCCTCATCACTCTTATTTGGTTTCATTTTTAACTCGATTGCAGGACATTTGGTTATATTTCATCCTAATAAAACTCGACTAATGTTGTCCAAGTAACTGGGCGCACACTTTATGTGTTTGTGCATGAGTCTAAATTGCAATACTTGAAGAAATAAAATTGGCTTTTTCTTACAGTGGTATCCGTTTCTTCAGGTACTGAAAAATGTGGGAAATTGTTACTTAAGGAGAAACAGGTAATATAATTTATAGATCTGTGAGTCAAGGCGTTATCAGATCCGTCAGAAGTTAATAAAAGAGAAACGTTTCTCCCCAGCCTCAGCGGGAGTTGGTTTAAAATTGTAAAATATTCCTGAAGGTTCAAGTAAAAGTGGTATTTTCTAAGATCTATATTATTATATTAAAACTTAGAAAACTGGGTGAGACAGTTTTTTTCCTCAAACTAAAAATTATTATATCAATCTAGAAGTTGTGAAAAAAACATGAAAACTGACAGACAAATTAATTTCCGCGCATACATTTTTTACATATTTCTGTGACTTCTGCCCACCTGGTGTACACGCCCTGGGAGTACTGCATGAAGTCAGAGGTGACCTCAAAGGCAAAGCTGACAGGATTGCGTGTGCCGACTGCATCCATCATCTCCATCTCATCGTACTGTAACAGAAAATATCTCATCACTCACACTGACCGGGTTGACAGACTGTTCCTTTAAGACATCCATCTTGTAGAACGACTCTGATTTTCACTCACCGCAGTTATGTTTACCACCTCCTTCACAAAAGCGGCTGCTAGTTCTGGTTTATACACACAAGAATCTTCCTGTTTTAACAAAAAAAAAAGTGAAAAATTTGACTTTATAGTGATTTTCTTGTTTATAATGAAGAATGGCAAATTATTTAGTTACAAAAGCTGTGTATGGGTAGTCCTCCTCTGTCATTAGTCCCTTGTTGTACATGATGTATTCAAATGCTTGACTGGGAAGGCCGCTAGAAGACAAATTAAGATCTTATTAGAAAAAAAGTGTGGGGTGATACACACAACGTGTATATAAATGATCAAAAGAGGAAGGAAACATGTTAGACTCTCACCCATTGCATCCGTGGTTGTTGAAGTCCTGGGCACAGTCCACCAGCTGTTGTTCTGACTAATTAATATAGAAATTAGTCAAACATTACAGTAGATACGCTTGACCCTTTTTATATACAAGAGCAGCAGTTTTTACAGATAGAGAAGTGAAAGAAAGTCACCAGAGGTACGAGCTTCCCAGTGCTGATGGCTGTAACAGACTCCAGACAGCCTGTTGTGGAAAAAGTCCAACAGCTTCCACAAGATCCCTTTGGTTGAAAAAAAGGGGGAAACAATAAGACATTTGATTTATGGAATGAATCAGATTCATAGAGCTTTTTCACAGAACACATGTTGACATGTCACAGCAGGAAAAGCACAGGTGCAACTAATAACGTTAACGAACGCCCAGGTCCAGCAACAAGCAAGTAATTAACGTTCTTAGTTACGGCTGTATTCAACATGTCATAAATTGTCCCTTCTGCATAGAGCATACTAACTGTATACAGTATGTTCTATAATCTTTATAGTACGCTGTTTTTTAAATGAGTCTACTAGATTTAATCTCCTCCGTTTCCTTTGTGCACTACATTACAATCAAAAGGTGTTTTCTGCATAAAGACTGTTTTGAGTATACTTTATTCTGTCACTTTTCCAACGGTCCTACTGTAATATGTATTTGGGACACCGCTATTGTGTCTCCCCCTAATCTTATCAACAGTTATATTTGGAGTTAACACTTATCATCAGAAACTCTTTTAATCTGCTTTTACACAGCAACTATGTACTGTAACCTTTAAGATCAATAACTTAAAATATAGTGTGTGTGTGTGTGTGTGTGTGTGTGTGTGTGTGTGTGTGTGTGTGTGTGTGTTTGTGTGTGTGTGTGTGTGTGTGTGTGTGTGTGTGTGTGTTAGTGTGTGTGTGTGTGTGTGTGTGTGTGTGTGTGTGTGTGTGTGTGAGTGTGTGTGTGTGAGAGTGACATAAGTGCGATTAAACTTTACCTGGTTCTTCAGATCCGTCACATAATTTCCTTTCTTTCTCCAGTCAATGGAGTCTGGACGTGGTCCGTGGCTGCTCAAGTAGTTCCCCTTGGTAGCAGAGCAGTTCTGTAAAATGCAGTATGCAAAATAAAGTACTGTTAAAGAAACAGCAACAAACAATTAAAACATTTTTGTAAACTTAACTAACTAAACTATTTGAATTCAATTTTATTTATAGTCCCAAATAATAACAAAAGTTATCTCAGGACACTTTACAGAGTAGGTATAGACCACACTCTATGACTTATTTATGATTTACATAGACCCAAAAATTCCCCCATTGAGTACTGTGGCAACGAAAACCTTCCCTATAACAGGCAGGAACGCCGGACAGACCCAGCTCTGGGGAGGACCATCTGTCTTGACTGGTTGGGGAGGAAGAAAAGAAAAGAGAAAGAGAGAAATGACAGACAGATGGACAGAGAGAGACAAAGACGGACAGACAGACACTTCCAGAGATGCAAGCAACCACAGAAGTAAGAGTGGCTATAGTGATAGCTAAAGCAATGTGAATATGACGTACAAGTTATGGCAGTTAATACAGCAGAACAGCAAGAAACAGACACAGCAAGAGTGACCGAACATGGCAACGATAATAATTATGGTGGGAAACATGGAGTTGAATTAGTTACATGCATTGATGAGACATGAATGATACAGACGGACAGGATAAAAGCTCAGAGAATCAGATACAGGATTATCCCCCTGCAGACTAGGCCTACAGCAGCATCATTAAGCAGAACAGAACCAGAATCATCTCTCCTGTATGGATGCCATTACCTGTGGCTCAGACCAGAGGAAAGACTTTTGAAATTCACCAAAAGTCATGTCCGAGAACTGGTTCAGCCCCACTGCATGAAGAAATGAAACAAAGCTCAACATATTTTTAATCGTGAACCATGTGAAAAATATAGTAAATGCCACAACAAGTTGTTCCTACTTGTGAACGTGTGATTTCCTTCATTGTGTTTGTCAACCTGCTTCTTGTTCTCAGTGAATATCTGAAGTCTCTCATAGTACTCCTGCATACTGTACACTCTGTTGTGCTGTACAGGGAGAAATATATTTATTAAGGTGGGTATATATGAGTAGCGATCGAATTAAAGGTTGTAATCATGGAGCTCACAATTGAGCATCACACTTGTTGAGTAACAGTGTTACAGTGATTTTTCATTGCAGGTAACTTCCTCATAACCATACTGTACACATCTGTTACACAGGTATGACTGATCGATCGAGTATAACCTACCTGTGCCATCCATGACTTGAAGTGAATCTCATCTGAAAACAATTCATATAGTCAAAGTGTGCGTAATACAGATAATTAAACAGTAAGGACCAATTGATTATGGCAATGTGGATTATGAAAGTGAAAGCTAGGGTTAACACACATAATACAATTTAAATCAAAAGTTTAGGCGACTCTACAAAACCGAGGGTCGCAGCAGCTTACCTTGTTCAGACAGGTGAAAGGCTGAGTCTGCCGACAGCAAAGCAAACAAAAGCAAAGTGATCATCATCGTGATCACTTGTTAAAGCTTCAGTCGGTGTGACACCAGAGGCAGCGAGCGACACTGAAGTGAAGCAGATGAGGAGTCACGTGGCGAATTGGTGCGCGCTCAAATTCCCCTACTGACAAAAATAAATAAGTGAGTGACTCTAACCCTAACCGCTGCTGTCATAGTCAGGGCCTTTACTTAATAATTCACATTATGAGCAATGCTTTTTTTCTAACAACAGCAGCACATACCAGCTCCACTCCTTCAGTATTTCCTTTCACAATAAAAGCAATGGACTGAGCAACATGCTGAGCACAACAGCAGTACAAATATCCGCAGGTGAGCATTTTATATTTTAATGTTATTATTTGTCACACCCTCAGTGGGAAAATGCCGTTTTGCTGTTGTTGACGGGATTGGTTCTTTATGTATGTGATGTATGGCTGTCTGAATCCAGAATTTAGGGACTGTCATTGGTACACACTGCAGATTCAACGCAGAAATGCTCATCTGTAGCTGCTCATTTTGCTCCTGACATGCATTGCATTTAAACACAACACCATAAAGACATGTTACCAAGGTTAAAAGAGATCCCTTATTTTATTAAGATGTTGAATTTTGAAATAGAAAAATAAGGACATGATATGTACAGATATGTTTGGGTGGTCTAATACTGTTTTGTATTATAGGATATAGAACATATCTAAGCACCATGTCCTACCAAGTTGTAAAACACCACGATTACTAACTGGACGAAGCAGGCAACAGACCCCAGTTTGACTCTCTGTTTGTTTTTATGTTGCATTCAATTTGATTAACTGCATGTTTATTTTGGAACATGTAAGCCTACCACGCAAGTACAAAATCAGCTGAGGCTGGCTCTGCTTGTTATGAAGAGTGTCGAAAATGTAGTTTTAAGTTTAGTTTATGTTGTGGTCACATATTCATAAATAGAGTTGTATTTAATCAAACTGCCTTCAAGTAACTGACACAAAGAAAACCAGGGGTCAAGTAGGATTCCTGCATATTCCAACGTGTCTGTCCTGGGCAGGTTAATCCAGCCAACTAAATTTACAATAAAACACAAAATATATTAATATAGATGGATTAACAATTACAAATTGCTTCATCCAAAACTAAAATTAAGTTATTTTCACTTTATTGTGAAACTCTGTGACACATTATACCCTGATGATAACTTCTGTTTCAGCATTGGCCCAAACTGTGTCCAACATAATGTATTTTAATACATTGTATCTCAGCTTATGCATTTGTGAAAACTGTGAATTAAAAGTAAGTTTTTATTTCTTTAAGATGTCCACTGTAGGCTGCATCATGACTTATAGGACAGAGAGATGCCGGTGATGTTGAATACTTTCAGATTATATTTTATTTCATTCTGAGCGAGCATGATGTCAACTGATAGATGATCTACAAAAACACTTGAGACAAAATGCCCCTGATATAAAATGGATTTATTAGCAAGAGGTAACTGGGAAACATATTTTTGTTTATTCGTTGTTGTTATTATAATCATCATATATCTTCTTGTGTTGTCTTTTCATTTTTTTTTCTTACAAAACTGGGAATATTTCTGAAGGTGTGGAAACATGAGGGTTGAAAGATAATTTTCATACCACTGGGTATTGCTAACAGCAAAATGTTTATTTGTTTATATACCTTATAAGAGTATGTGCGTGTATAAGTGTATACAGTATAATTATATAGTATTATTCTGCCTGTGAAGGTGTTGCATGCCTGCCACATGAGCTTCAAAAGTGTACTGTACATACATAGTAAAAATACATACAAATATTCACAGAATAAGCACTACGTTACTATATTCCTGCTAACAGAAATGGTTATAGACAGGATTACAGTATAAATGCAAAACACTTTGAAGTTGTCTCCTACCTCTAAGTCATGGTCAGGATCACACTGTTGTAGCGTTTTGTTTTGAAGCTTGAGTTACAACTTTTTTTTTCTTTTTTGAAAGGATTACACTGTTCCACATTGAGAAATATGCAGGGTTGCATGTACAAAATGTACAACACATCTCAGTGAGGTGAATTAACAACAAAGTACAAAATACTTTCCCATGTTCATATAAAGAGCGGTTCACTCTCTCTTATACTACTACAAAAATAGTGTTTGAATGCTGCAGGCAGAGGTCATTCACATACATTTTTATCATAGTTTTAAACAGCAATGCATATAACAGAGTGATATACAGTCACGTTCCACAATCACTGGA
This sequence comes from Echiichthys vipera, assembly GCF_963691815.1. Taxonomy (NCBI): domain Eukaryota; kingdom Metazoa; phylum Chordata; class Actinopteri; order Perciformes; family Trachinidae; genus Echiichthys; species Echiichthys vipera. Next base: position 12,120,335 of record NC_139832.1, on the reverse strand, counting down.
ACAGCAAAAAGGACAGATTGTCTTTTAATTACAGAAGAGCAACAACCTTGTACTCTACACAAGTATCGCTGAACCTGAAGGTACAACATTTTCACCGCATTTGATTTTTTTTTTAATGAGCGGAACTAAAAACAACAAAACAAGAAATTTCAAGATAGGTGGAACTCAATGTATTGGTGTGTTTTTACCTGTAAATTCAGACGATCAAAGCTTCACCTTAAATCACAGCATTCTAAAGAGATGTGTGATTAGATATAATAAACAGAGGTGTGTTTTGGCACCTTGTGTGACAAGAGGCTAAGAAGAAGAGTGTATTGCTTTACATCAAATAAAATGACTTACAATTTTGTCAATTTTAGGTTAATGAAGACATGAACCTAAGAGCAGAGATTCCCAACCCCCTGGGGACCATTAATAACCCTCGGAAAATTTGCTACCGGGAAGCGAAGAAACTGTATGACTCTGCAGGGGGAAAAAACCCACTTACTAATTATTAATGAATGTCTGTTCTGCATTTTTCATCACATTCTCACCAATGATATATTGATTTCCAGCCGTGCCAGCAGCCTGGCTTCAGAGATGGCAATACCAATGTCTGTCAGACGGAAATATTCCAACAAATGTTTACAGCGAAATTTGGTACAAACCTCCACACTCCCAGAGGATGAAGCTTACTGACTTCAGTGATCCCTCGACCTTTTCTCTAACGCCATCTTACACGTTTGTGTTTTCTATTGAAAAGCCTCTACAACTGTTGGATTACAAATTCAATTTGTTACATATGTCCAACTCAGGATGAATCTAACAAAAAAAAAGACTCTCTGTCTGTGTGTCTGTATGTTTGTCCTTCACATATCTCAAGAACAGGTCACCAGTTGGCGGGTGTATTGCTGGGGACCCACGGGAGTGCAGTGTTGAGTGTGGTGCCAGATGGTGCGCCATAACAATGACCTTTACATTTTGTCCTGTTACTTTTGAACTTTAAGTAAACAGCTATGGAAACAAAATCACCGCATTTGTGTGTAGATTGATTTTCCTCCATTTTGAAATCTGTCCAATTTAGTTTTTTTGCTACTACAAATTTGGAGAAATACCTCACATAGCTGCTTGCATGACAGTAGACAATTAGTCTTGAGTATGCGAGGTAACCTTTCATCATCCTCATCATCATCATCCTCATCATCATCATCATCATCATCATCATCATCACCATCATCATCATCATCATCACCATCATCATCATCATCATCATCATCATCATCATCATCACATTGACCACTCATTCAGTATAGCAGCTTTGTTTCCATTTAGGTTCCATCCCCAGTCTGTCCTATTGGGCTGGTCCACAGTAACATTGTCACTATGAAAAACGGTTGGGAACCTCTGACTTTAGTGAGCAAAAATGAAGAAAGAAATCCCTCTTGTTTTGGCTTGGGAAGCACAGAGACGGTTATGCTTCAGGTACCTCGCTGTCATCTCCTCTGATCATTGTTCCCTGTCTTTAAATACAGTTATATTCTCTGTGCTCTTTTACCTGATTTGATGCAGTTACATTTTTACAATGCTACATTGGTTGCAGAGAAACTCAGTCATAGATGAAGCAAAGAGAATAACGTCCGGCAGCACGAGTGCTGAGAAAGTGCAAAGTCAAAATAGTATGAGATGATGCAAAATAATGTCATTGGTCACTAAAGAGCACACAGTTGTGTGCAACCAAAGAGACCTCTGTTATTATGCTGGAAATACCCCAAAGAAAATGTTTTTTAAAATCCTTAAAGCAGGTGGCGTTATGGCAACGGTAACAAACAAAAAGATATACACTGAAAGGTTTTGTGTCATCAAAGAACTGTAAACATCTACTGTACAGAAGAGCAAATATGTTAAACATGTACAACTATACAAAAGTTGGTGTGTATGTTAACTGATGTGTAATATTAACACATAAAATAATATGGAGGATCAACTTCCCCATCAGTTGGACACTTTAGGTTCAATTCTGAGTGAGGCTTCGTACATGCTTTCTTCATCCAGAACAAAGCTATTGTCCAGTAGATACTGGGCTACCTGGAACAACAAATAAAAACAAAGAGAGACAAGTTTAAGGAACATTCTTTCATTGAAATGAATCTTTAAACTTTTCAAACAATATAAAACATCTAAGGCAGACAATATTGTTCAGTTGTTCCTCAACTTTTTTTGATTTGTTACCGCATTAAATAAAGCAGTGACTATGCTTGTCCCATCATCTACAGTTTCATATGTTATGTTATCAGTTACGACCAGTTCAACTAATGAGTCATTTTACTCCCCTTTCTTTATTTTGATATTTTAGAGGCCTAAAGAAGAAGAACTATACAGTATTTCACAAAGGAAATAAAAATATAGAATATTTAACAGATAAATATGATCTTTCTTCTGATTTCCTGTCCTGTTAACTGTTGGGACCACCACCAAGTGGTTACAACCCAAAAGCAGATAAACAGATATTTCTGCTACACAAAATCAGTTTTTTTCTCTTGTGAATTAGAGGTTGATTTAATTTTCTTCAGGCCTAGGGAGGAATAATGACTCTTTATTTGAACTGCCACAACATATATTACTGTTATACTATTATATTTACTGTTTCTACCCCGATAAAGAGCCTTTGAGCTTAAAAGCATTTAATACAACTCTAATGGTGGATCTAGGATAGGATCGGCTTTGGATTGAGGGTGTCATATGCCGTATAGAATATAAAACCCCTTAAAGCAAATCTGTGATCTGTAAAATTTGGCTTTATAAATATAATTAACTTGACTTGAACTCTTCTCTAAAAGTACCTAAAAGTGCCAGAAGAACACATTTAAGTGATCAGCTCACTAAAGAACCTTAAGTACTCTGGATTTTTTCATTTTTCAATTGCACTGAGGTGTCACAAGCCAGAAATGTGGCACATGTCTTGTCTAGAGTTTTGGTATTTCATTTACCTTTGGTTGAAGGTCAATCTTGTATGCTGTTTGCTGAAACTGCCTGATTTCTCTGATGATGTGAGAAATCTGAAACACATGAGAAACGGGATGTTCAACTCAACTGACTGTAAAATATACACTTGCACCAAGTCTTTCATGTGAAAGGACAGCAGACACCTCACCATTCTCATCTTTGAGAAGTTGACCAAGTTGTCTTCAGTGTAGTTTGGTGTTCCCTCCTCAATAAAAGCCAGGTCCGTGAGGTACATCCCCAGATAGGGTACACAGGGAGGATCACAGCTGGTGGGAAAAAAAACACACATCATCCACTTGTACTATACTTCATGTTTGCCTTATTGATCCAGTACAAAACTATGTCCTTGAACTGAACTCACTTCTTCAAAGCCTCTCTCAGGTTTTTGAACCGGCCCTCTGATGAGACAAGCTTCTGCAGCTTGTCAATCAATGCTTTTGTCTAGAAGAAAAGGTTAACATGAACACAATTAATGATTTTTTCTCACATTAGGAAGAAAAGCGCTTATCAAACAGTAGATATTGCGATACACACCTGCTTGGAAACCTTGAGCCAGGTCTTCTTGAGGCGGAAGACAGAGCTGCGGTTGAGGGAAGAGGTGATCTCGAGCACGGCGTTGTAATTGTGGAGACAGCGACAGATGTCAGCTACAGCCACCCATTTCTCTATGACCACCACTCGAGTGACCACGTCCTCACAGCGCAGGATCTCAGTGGCAATAAGGTTGCTTATCTAGCAGAGGAGAGAGAGAGAAACAAATGGTTAACACTCAATATTATTATTATTTGACAATCAATAAAAGTTAGAGAAGATGAGTTGCGTAAGGGGCTTGTTTATTGGATCATACATCATTGAAGTGCTTTGTTGTTCTCATGATGTACGGTGTCTTCTCATTTTTGTCATTCTTCATCCAGCCTTGTCCAAAGAATTCCCTGTTAACAGTTTAACACAAAGAAGAAAACTGAATTGCTCTGTGGGTCCCTCATGGTGTCATGTACAGCTGTGATGTGATGGCACTCACTCATATGGGATGACCTTAAACACCAGGTGGTCCAGCTGAGTGAGCTGTTCTGCGATCTCCAACGCAGAGTGGCTCTCAAAGGGCTCGACTTTCCCTTCTCCCATCTAGGAGAAAGAAAGGTCCCGAAAATCATTAAAGCAGGTAACTTAGCCGAAGGTTGCAGATACGTACAGTCAAACACAACATGAACAGACTGGTTGACCTGTATACATGTGGATATATTTGCATATTTCTGTTATAATCTTGCCTCCTTCAGCTTTCAAACTGCTCCACACTGACCATTTATTAACTTAACTCACCAGTTGTGTCACATCTTCAAGGGTGATCTGATTGTCACCATGATCTTCCTGAGTTAGAGTCCTAACAGACATTGAAAGAGAAGGTCAAGCTCGGAAAAATGTGCAGTATAATAGACATTTTAAAATGTTGCGTTTAATTAACAGAACAGTACCTGATGATGTTTGCTGCTGCTTTCCTCTCCTGGGTCAACAGCTCAGGGTCATGCATCACTTCCTCCAGGAAGGCAATAGCTTTTGTTTTCAGCTCATTGTTACTTTCAAAGTCCTGGAGAAGAACAGACAGCACACATACAGGTGGACTGAAAACGATTATATAACTACTTTTATCCTCAATCAACAACTTATGATATTCTTTGCTTTTTAGATGGTACTTTAAAAGGTATCCTACTCTTTAGGTAGCCAGTTTTTGCTCAGTTTTCTTGTCTAAAAAAGGTGACTCTCAGCAGTCTGAAAAGAAAGAGCTCTTGTGCAATATATAACCAGGGGGAAGATATGCAGTTGTGTATGTGAGAAAAATGGGTTTTGCATTAAACGTGTAACCAAAGAATGACGTAATACTTTAAGGCTCAGTTGCTGAGTCAAAAAAAATCACTACAAGACAATCATATTTTTGAACTTTGAACTGTTTCGATGATAGAAATTAAGCTTTATGTTCAAATATATGGGGGTTTCTCCAGTTACCCATATACAGTATAAAGACTTTTGCAGAAATAAGTGTAAAGTGTGTGTTACACTGCAACAAAAGCTGACTAACAGAATCACTGTAAGAACCAATGAATCAGTACATGAATATGTAAAAAAAACCCTGTTAATATTGAACTGTTGAAGCAGGTTATAATCTGTGCCCATAAATGTGCCTTGAACTGTGTAGGGATGTTTTACCGGAGAGTGTTTGGACACCCAGTGCCTCAGGACATTCAGGACTCTGTTGGTCGCTGCCCGTCTGATTACAAACTCTTTGTCTCCATTTCTCTGATCTGTTGGGAATCCTGCAGAAAAAAACATTTTATTATTAAGCTCTCATCACCCATGATAGATACAGCTCTGGCAACAAAGAGCAACAAAGTTTGGAGAGTGTATAAATCTAATATCACTTGACCTAATACGGGTTTTAGTCTTATAGCCCTACTGGAATAGTGAATAGGTGCATGTACCAGTACTGGCAAGGGACATCCGCCGATATTTTTCCTTGGTAGGTGTGCCCTCATTGGCTCCTGCTGTAGCAATAGCAAAGGCGGAGGCAGCAGACAGGGCACTGCGGTTGTTGTTATCCATCTCTCGACATGAGGACATCACCATGCCATTGTTGTAGGAAAACAGGGAAAACTCTACAGGAAAGCACAGATGAATAGAAAATAACCCTCTGGAAACTCTCAAGAGATTGAATGAGTGACATGTAAATTAGTCCCTTTGAGGAGAGACATAAAAATGTGCCGGAAAGTATAATTAAAATATTATGTATGTTACAGTATAGACTGCAAAATGATCTGCTGCTTGTTACATAAGTGTCCACTAGGCGGCAATACAGGCCAACACAACAGTTTCCCTCCAGACTTTCCTTTACAAGAGGCTTTGATATTCAAGATGGTTGCAGCTAAATATAGCCTCCAAATATCAGCATAACAGAGGAATCAACAGATTCTCTGCAGTCTGCTATGTTTAAATCCTTGGAGCATAGACAGATCATAAGCAGCTGAGAACCCTACACCCTGTGAGACACTTGCTGCTTCACATTTTTAGTTAATTCTTTACCTCACACAACAGATTCCTTTTAAAATCTATTGTGTTATTTTGTCGTATGATTCAGGAGGCACAGATAATCTCGGCTCCAGTGAAACAGCCTTATTAGTGGGGGCGGAAGGGAAACACGCTCTTGATGTAGTTGCTATGACACAAGTTTCCTTTACACTTACTGAAGCCAAGCCTTGGCTCTTCCCATATGATCATTACTATCAAACAATTTACATTTTATATGAATTATGCTTCACAGTGGCAGGTTGATAGTAACAAATTGACCATCACAAAGTGAGAGCTTTAATTTCTATAAAACAATTAATCCCCAATCTACAGACAATAAATCATGGCCTTTTTTCAAACCTAATTTTTTCAGCTACAAGCCTAGTTTTTTATGATGTAGTCTGTTACTGTGGTCAAACAATATAGTGAAGAGGGCTCAAATGGATGTGGAACTGGCTGGTGCATTGGATTGGTGTGGCATGTTAGTGTTGAGTTGTGAATATGTCACTGCACATGTTTGGGACTCGATGTACCTGAGGAGTTTTTGCATTTAATGTTTTTTGGGGTGGTTGGTGACTTGGTGGGAGATGCTTCTGGGTCCGCATCATCACTCTGGTTTGGATCATTGTCACTTTCTTCTCGTACAGAGAGATCTGTATCATAATGCAAAGACACAGATCAATAAAATATACCATTTCTGCAAATCAAAATCAAAAATAATTTGCAGATGCTTTGTTCTTGATGACATACCTTGTTTGCTCACTGAGATATCCTCCACCTTGTCCTTTTTGTCCTCTCCCTCATCAGGGATTTTGCTCGAAACAGGGCTGGACACGTACAGTTTGTTGATGTCCAAGGTGGTCTTGCTGAACGGAGACATGGATGAGTACATGCTTGCATAGCCGTTTGAGGAGCAGCTTAGGGCAGCCAGGTCAAGAGCCTTGCCCCCAGTGATGATGGGGATGTTGAGGGAGAGCTTGCGCCGGCGGTTTGGGGATGAGTTCTTGGCGATAGCGAGAGGAGGTGGGGAGGAGAACTTCCTGCTGGCCCTGGGGGAGCTGGGAGGCTCCCCATACAGGAGTTTACTGTTCTGACTGCTGGCAAAGAATAACTCCAGGGACCTGCATCAAGGGAGGATAAATGCATTAGAATTTAGGACAAAAGAATATGCTTCTTTGATATTTGGTAACTATCCTCTTTTAAGAGCTTAGCTAAATACACAACACCTCTTCAATAATTTATGCAAACCAAGTCAGCCCAGCAACCAGAAGTCTCTTTGCAGCCGCCTCTCGTTGTTATTGAGCAGGATACAAGCTGCAGTGTTGCAGAAAACCTCTCCCACTCCCTGCCACCCTCCTGGCGACCTCACAGGTTCCCATAAATAGCACAGCGAGTGATAGTGCGCATGGCCACTGCTGACACAAGCAGCAAAGTGTAGGTGTCTCACAGTGACATGACAAGCACCACGGGAGAGCATGCTGCAGGGCGTGGGCATGAGGAGCTCCCCGTGATCTGAACCCCACAGTGGGGCCTCTGCTCTAGGCCTGCTGAGCGGTGAGTTAGCCCCACTGCAACACTCCGTCAATATTTCACACTATGGATCTTTTGCAGACAAGGAGAGAGCGAGGGAGGGGAGGGTGGGGTCCTGCAGCACTGAGGTTGGTTGCCATAGAGCGACAGAGCCCAGTTGAGGCACTCCCAGGCAGGCAGGAGAGACTGGACCCAATTACTGCCTTCGACCATGGAACACACATATAAATTTGCACACAAACACACACACTCTGTGATACTGAAGCGTCCTAGAGCCTGTCTTCTTCTACTGCTCCATCTGTTGCTTCTCTGTGCTCACATTAACCGACAAAACAAACTTCCCAAATGCACACACAAACCTTCAAAGATCAGTGAACTTAACCAGTTCCAGTCTCATATACAGTATGTGTGCACTAATTCTGTCACATGTAGGGAACACCAGCTGGACTAAATTTATATGTGCAACCTTGTAGTCTAAATAAATAAATAAATAAATTAAAAACCTCCAGCAATAAAAACAGTTTATTATGGCTGCAGTTACTGTATACCTAAAAGTTCAGCCTGCAAGCTCCTTGACTTCTACTGCACATGCCTGCAATAATGAGAGTACAACAACGCTTCATATCATTATAAATCTCATCTTTATGCAGCATTGTAAAGTCTGAAAGGATGCCAAACATATCAAATAAGACTTGTTTTTCTATTGTTAATGGCGTTAACAACCTTGCAACATTCAAATCTGCCCACATGTAATGTGACTCACCGAGCAGGGATGGCACTGATGGGCTTCTTGTAGATGGTGATGAGCTTGTCTAGCACCACATCAGCGGTAGTAAACACGCGATAGGAGTGCAGGAAGGTGTTGAGGAAGTCGATGGAGAGGAAACGGAGGTCGGTCAGTCTCTCCAGCAGGCGCTCGACGCTGGCATAGCGGATCTGCAGCACTTTGCAGGAGTTCATCATCTTGCTGAAGCGGATGTCAACGTCATCGCAGTACAGACTTGAATCTGACCTGCTCAGAAAAAACAAAAAAAAACAAAGGAAATTAAAAAAAATGAACGATGGGGAAAGAGAAGAAGCTGCAAAGAGTTGCATGTAGAAAACAAACAAAAAAAAGGCTTACTTGATCATCTGTGGCACTGTGACTTTGGAGTTGTCTTCGAAGGCGTTCATCATCAGCCCATTGCAGCGGATGTTGTCTATGCACTGTGGGACAGATGAAGTAGAAGTACATAGAGAGGACAGAGGAAATGTTAGTGACTTCTGTAACGTGCAGGCTTTCTGCCGACATCCTCGGCTTTCCGTCTAACTCCTGGAGACTGTGATGAGTGTTGACGTGCCTGGCTGATGTCACTGGTCCATGCAGACTTCTCCTGCCTTGAGGAGGCCACCAGAATGACTGTGAATGACTGGCTGTCCTTTGGCTCGACGACAATCTTGAAGTCCAGGTGCTCCATGTCCTGGCCGCTCTTGTCCGACTTGGCTTTGAGGCAAACACAAAGGATGTCATTTTCTCTCTCTCTCTCTCTCTCTCTCTCTCTTTTTTTCTCTTTCTCTCTCCCCCTCTCTCTCTCTCTCTCTCTCTCTCTCTCTCTCTCTCTCTCTCCCTCTCTCTCTCTTTCTCTCGCTCTTTCCCTCTCTCTCAAAGGCATACATTTCAAGTGTTTGTAATAAACAAAAAAAGATCAACATTTGGCTTAAAATGGCGTAATCAGTCATCATTACACAGTTATTTATTTTGAGTGTGTATTACTTAGTGGCACCGCCAGCCCAGGGAACACTTTTTTTAACTATTTTGAATATGAATTATGAAATATTACTGTAATAAATTTGGGCAAACTCTAGTAATCATACAATATATATACGAGCACATATGGTACATATGATGCATATCTGTGTAAGCTTCTATATGAATAAAACACTTACACTCATCATCTGTCCCCTCAGGGTCCTCCAGAAGAGTGCAGTCTATAAGAGAGACTACTCCATTCTGGAAACAACATACAATATACATTTAGTTCCTTCACTCGTCGTGTAAACTTGCATCTACCATACATTTACACTTAATCTGAAGGTTCATCAGTTGAAAAAAAAGAGATGAGTTATTGCAGGTTTATGTATATGTATATGTAACGCCTTCAATCGAAAGCTTTCTGGTCTTATCTTAGAACCCAAACATCAATCGCTCTTTGTAATGTTGAGTAATGTGGAGTAATAATACACCACCACTCCATTACACACATCAAAGGCTTGTATGAGCATGTGTACTGTAGCTCCAGCGGTCATTGCCACTGATAAAAGCCACAACATCGCTAATCCTGTAGCTTTCATCTCCAGTCAATTAATCTGTTCAATTCAGCTCAAAGATTCAGGTGTGCTGTGTTTGTTTGTTTTTTGTGTGTGGTGCCATAAGATTGTGGTTTGAAAGATGGAGCAGCTCCACTGCTAGCTCAGCAGCGCAGGCCCACCTTAGTGAGATGAAGCTTTCCCCCAGAACCCCTGGTGCAGATGATTAAATGCTTTGAGAAGAGAAAGCACTGCCTCTCCCCCTCCTTCTTTAGAGACAGAGAGCCCAGACGCCCACGGGTGATCTTGCCCTTCTCGCTCATCGGCACCTGGATGAGAGACCCTATATGTGGGAATAAAAGTGTGCAAATAGATGGAGGAATGAGGAAGAGAAAGATACACGTACTGTATAAGTGAAAAAGAGGCGAGGACATTGGGAAACATTTAGCAAAAAAAGGAGCAGGGGGTTGGATAAACTAAATAAAAGAAAGAATCAAAATCAATTTGCTTTTCTTGCCTTCCTCAACATATGAATACACGTAGAGCCACATGAGATACTAAGGATTAAATAATCTACCATTTCTCCTCGTCCATCAAGGCCTGTTGGGGATGTGTGACATTTACAGTCCCAGATTCATCATCAGTTTGCCTCAGAATGGTCTAATTACACTTGGAAATTAAAGACTCTCCTCACAAAGAGTACAGGCTGTTCCCCAGAGAGAGAGAGAGGGAGAGAGAGAGAGAGAGAGAGAGAGAGAGGAGAGAGAGAGAGAGAGAGAGAGAGGAGGAGAGAGAAAGAGAAAGAGAGAGAGAGAGAGAGAGAGAGAGAGAGAGAGAGAGAGAGAGAGAGAGAGAGAGAGAGAGAGAGAGAGAGAGAGAGAGAGAGAGAGAGAAAGAGAGAGACAGGGGATATTTCTACTTTCAAATTCAGTATTTCCCCCTACTATGCAGGGCTCAATGTGTATGATCAGCCTGTCAGAGGAGGGACCGGAAATCACCCGCTCTCCTGCAGTTCTGCTTTTCTGTGGAATTGGAGGTTTCTCCGCTGTGATCAGAGGTACGGCACTCTAAGGCGTTACCTTGTCTTACGAACGTCTGGCTGGTGTCAAGGAGAATCTCGCAGCCCTCTATGATCATGCGCTCTATTGCCAGGTTCTTCCTGATGTTCTCGGTCTCGCTCACTTCGTCATGCATGATTCTATGAAAAATTGACATTTTATCATTCAAGAACACAAGAAACACAAGAGGTCTTTCTGTAAATGCACCCCCCCAAACACAAACACTTTTATCTTTTCAGTTTGATCTCTTTAAACAGTGACTGTCCATATGCCAAATTTCTAATGAGATCAATAGTCTACAATAAAGTGAATGAAGTCATACATTTACAGGCGATTACTTTTCATACTTTCCTTGCTGTGAATTTCATCTCATAGGCTACTTACAGTTTGCCCTGCAGACTGCATGGCTCAACATTTCTATACACAGTAAATATTTCCTAAAATGTTTATGTTTTTTTAAACTACCATTATTATAGAAACATGAACAATTTCATCGTAATTTGTTCAATTATTTGTAAATGTGTAAAAATGTAGGACATAACATTCATTTTTTGGTGGAAGGACATGGCTTTATGTTGCTCCGTCATGCAAGTCTTGACTTTAACTTTATGATAGGAAAGTACCTGGAAAGCTCCTCTAGCTTAGATTTGGCGTAGTCCAGACTGTTTCTCTCTACATGTTCATGAGGTGTGTGGGCCAGAAGTTCGTGGAGTGTAAGAATGTAGCGGGGAATCTACAGAGACCGAAAAGCAAGACAACAGGGTGGTCACAGTCAGTTATAAGAGCTTACATGCAGGCATAAATGTAACAGCAACACAAAGATGGACACATGGGAATATACACATGCCAACATGCACGTACACTAATGAGAAGTAGATCAGTGGAGAGCACAATCTACAGTCATCAGCAAAATTATCAACATAGCACAGCCTGCAGTAGGCCCCAGCAGAGTGAACTGTCGGGAAACTGCGTGCCTTGCCAGATAGAAGCCAGTATTAAAGCCTGAGCTCAAAAAAACAACCGCTTTTTTTAGACATGAAAAACACTACAGGGATATTCTGAGCAAAAGCAGACAAATGCCTGCTGTTCCTGTTCTTGATCAGTGGTGCTACATTATGGGACATTGTTCAGAGAGCCAATGAGTGCTAAAGAAGGAGGCGGGTCTTCGAAGCCAAGTCCCGACTGAGCCATGATGGCCAGAATAGAGGCCAGAAAACATGACTGAAAATATGGCTTGGGTTAAAGTGGGAATCGGCCAAATTTGGTTACAATTATTATTTACAGAAATCCTATATGGTATTTGCCATTTTGGTGTCAGGTTTAACATGTTTACAGCAGGTCATAACAACATGTACTGTAAAAGTGGCAATTAGGAGTTAAAGTGAAAGTCAAACGCCTTATAGTCAAAAGCGATAATTGTAAGATTCATTAGAAGAGAGCACAATACAATGACCGACTTCTCAACTAAAACTAGTGACAATATAAATTGCAGTTAGCCTATGCTATAAACAATATTCAAGATTATATGAGTTATACGTTTTGCATGTTGGTGACTTTTGTTTACACTTTGGGATCAAAGACATCCAACTATGAATATCCAGAAAACAAAGCATCCGACTGCTTTACACACAGTTATAACTGGGTTTCATTGACTTAGCTATAGCCAACTAATAACCATGTAGTTGGTGACATATTTGGCTCAAGGGTATATTTTTATATGGAGAGAAGACCAGCCAAGAATGGCTGTGAGAACAAAACATGTTTCCAGGCTGCAGCTCTACAGCAAATAAATGGGTCTGCCTTTATTTCTTGTATATATCAGTAAGACAAATGACCTCACCTGGAACATGGGGTAGGTGAGGAAAGTCTCCAGAGTCCTCTCCTCACAGTCAGGCTTGGCCTCGTACTGCTTCAGCAGCTTGTCAAAGTCTCGGTTCTGCTTGCAGTGAGCCAGGATCTGCAGGCTGTACTGGTGGTTCCTCACAAACTCCTGGTAGATGTTCAGCATTGGCAGCAGGATGTCGAATAGGTCGGCTATAGAGAGATCAATACCAAGATTCTGTAACTCTGCAATGGTCACATTATGAAGTAAAAGTCCTGAAAATGAAATGATTCTTACCCAGCACTAATGTTGGCCAGCTCGCTATTCTGGCTTTAAGACCTTGGTAAAATATCTGATGTAGAAACATGATAGTTTCACTGGAAAAAAAGAAAAAGAAAGAAAAAAATGATTATCTTCTCAAACAAATGCAGATTTCATAATTCTGCCAACATCCAATGTAGTTGTGGTAAAGGAAAGCCCTAACACCAGACAATGTGTACAAGAGCATGGGTGTGCAGGTTTTGAGCATGAACGTGCTTGGATGAGTGTGTGGGAGGATTTTGAATAGGCCAATGAGGGTGCATGCAGATTACTGTCTTTAGTGTACTACCTGTGTGTCCAGATTTTCTGAAGGGACACAAAACTCCATCTGGAACCTCAAACTTAATATAAGATAATCGCAGTCCATCTAGACGATACAATAGATCGTGTATAGCTTTCTGACAACTTCATAACTGATCTTTATTCATAGGAATTTTGTTTATATATTATATATTATATACTATATTATATTGAGGTTGAAATAGAATACACAAGAGTGAATCTAGTATGTTCCAAGGGTCCTATGTTCCTGCGCTCAATATTCTCTTAATATGACTCATTAAGGAGGCATTTCAAAGGGTTTTATGTTCTCAGCAATGTTTTCCCTAGGTCAAATGTTCAATGCATGTGTCCATGGGTCAATATGTCGAAACCACCCACCTACAGCTTATAGCCCACTGATGATATACTCCTTGAAACCTACACACAGTCAAATTTTTGGGCACTTTGACTTTAGACATTGATATTTCAACAGTGGCTGAACAGGTTTTCACCATTCAAGCTGTATTTGAAATGACCATATACCTTTGTACTTTTGCAATTTGAGCAAAGCAACCAAACTTTTACAATGTTAGTTTATAACGGGAGACATAGGACCCTGGGCACACAGGGATGACCCTGAGTAGACTTCACTAGGCCATATAACCTTTAAATGCTGCTTTCCTGCTTCCAGCACGCATAAATGCAGCATATGTATCATTGAGGTCCTGTTTGAATGGGTTTTTTCCTCATTAATCAATTGCAAAGCGTGAAGTATTTCTAAACCTGCATTGTTGGAGCACCCAGTAGCTGGTAGAGCCGACACCCCATATAAAGAGGCTAAGTCCTCACCGCAGTGGCAGGGGTTCAACTCTTCCCTGCTCTTTCGTGTCAATATTCTGCTGCATCTCAAATAAAAGGCATGAAAAACCAAAAATAATCCTAAATCTGCATTGCTTACATCCATTTTGTTAGCTAGCCATCATATTTGCTTGCCTTTTGTTGGCACATTGTCACATTTCTTGACCCTTTACCGCTACAAACTGGTGATCAGTGGAATAGTGCATGTGCATGAGCTATAATCAAATTGAGCAACTGCACATAACATTACTCCATAGTGCTAATAGCGTTGAAAAAAACACTACTAGCACTATGAAGCAATGGTACCTTTAAGATGACTATTAATGGGAATGTTTTGTGGGACGAGAGGATCCAACCTATTGAGGAATATGCTGCTGACATCATCGTGGGTAATGGGTGGTTTCTTGGAGCTGGCTGCCATGCGGAGTGGCCTCAGGAAGTTGTTCACCAGGATGTGAAGCTGCTGGACGTACTCGGCCTCCGAGTCCAACATGCTGAACACCACCTGGTTCCTCTTCCTCATGCTCTCTGCATGAGGTGAGCGGATGTAATCCTGTATGATTGTTTTCCACTTCCTCCTACAGATCCAGCCTCGCAAGAAACTCTGGACCTGAAATTTTAAAGGCAGTAGTTAGTTTCTCAGTACTCTAATATACTCTTGACATTTTGCAGCAGGTTTAAAATCATGTGCTTTACTTTTTTGATTTTCTTGATTTCTGAGTCGTCATCACTTGGGGCGGCTGCAGGGCTGGCATGAATCTTCTCGTTGTCTTTGAGCAGCCCAGAGATCTGCCGCAGAGGCAACCACAAGAAAGACCAATCATTCCCACTCACACACGTCTGTTCTCCTCACTTACTGTAACAGCGTGTAAACAAAATGACTGAGTCAATAGGACAAGACCTGTGAGCACTGTCAACATTAGCCTGACTAAACTAGCTGTGTTCACTTGGCTGGTACCTCTGCATCAATATTTATTTACAATTGGTCATTTAATGTTATATGTACCAAACTGCCCTACATGTTGACATGAAGTAAACAGACTGCTGACAAAGAAAAAAAGACAGACATCGAACTGTTTGAAGCTAAGTGTCTCCATTTACTTTGTAGACGGCGAGAGAGTTAATTGTCATTGCATTTCATAGAAGAGAAGCAATATAATGCTGTGTTCATGCATATTCAGCACATAATTTGATTTCAAGCATCACATTTGCACATTAAAGTAAAATGACTATTTGATCTGAAGAATACAGCCGGGAACGCAGCCCTATTGGAGGCATTGTTTCTGAGAGGAGATGCAAAGTGGAGTAGGGTTGGCCTGAACACGTCTCTCTGTGACGGAGCAGTGCTTCCATTTCTGTCCTCTAACACTACTTTATACACATATAAGACAAACAATCATAATCAGCGTAATCTTTCCTTTCCCAATCGGTTCAGCTGTTAGCTGTTGTGCTGGCTAATATAGTATTATTGTGACAGTTTACAAAACCTATTTACAGCAGGTCTTGCTGCTGCTGTGTGTGGCTGCCACATGTGTCTATAGATGGAAAATCCTGTAATACTTCATTACTGTGATTCTCTCAGAGAGGATCTTGGATATTTTAACAATAAAAGGTTTGCCAACCGAAGACCCAGTTCAGCCAAAATAGCCCAGAATATACCCCTGAGCAGGAATGTAATGCAGAACTACCTGTATCTGTTTAGTTTACCAAGATATGTGTTTTTAAATCTATACTATACTATAGTATTAAATTGTTTTCTACTGCCATTTACTGTATACTCCTATATGTATATACATTAGTTTAACTGCCAACAAAATATACAAAGTACTTAATATGTTATGCATTGAATAATAGGAATATATGCTTTTTTTTTTTTTTTTTACATAGAATGTACATAAAATATGTGTAATTATTAATTGTCCAGGTGGAAGTTAGTATGAAAATAAAGTTGATTGAAAGTGTCCTTGATGAAAAAAAAAACTAAACTGCACAACAAATCTGATAAGGACAATCAAACAAAAAGAGAACAACCTGGATTGTTATGATACTTATGAGCCAGTAACTGAAGTTATAAATAGCACTTTTTTTCTATGACATCTAAACTGATTTATGGACGTTTATCCTTAATGCACACCAGTGATCTGGACACTGTTGTAAAGAGTGAATTCAGCTGATTGTAGCAAGGTGCTCAGATCTGACTGAGGCATGACTCTGAGAGGAGGAGCTATGACGTTTGTTACAAATTGTGTCAGACAGCGCAAATATTACTGCAATTATTTGATTGCTATTTGTATATGTCCATTTGCGAATAATGTATTTGTATTTGTTTACATCCCTACTCCTCAGCGTACATTAAAGACATCACAGTGAGTATTACCTCTGACTTAAGCCTTTCAATCTCTATTTCCCCATCTTCTATCTGTTGTCGAAGTTGCTTAGCAACTGTTTTCTCCGTCTCCACAATCTGAAGCAGATGAAGATACTTCTGCATGAGAGTCTCATGCTCGTTGGCCAAGTTTCTGTAACTGTAACACACACACACACACACACACACACACACACACACACACACACACACACACACACACACACACACACACACACACACACACACACACACACACACACACACACACACACACACACACACACACACACACACACACACACACACACAGTTTTGTACAGTAGCTTGAGGAATGAAATTCACATCAGTGTGTGTAGTTCATCAAAGCAATCAGGTTTTTCTTGTGAACAAAGCATTTTTCTTTCATTCCTCAGATTCTAACCCCACTTATGAAACCATGGCAACATCCCCTACAGACTGAGCAGTCAAAGATTACTTACCCTCTACTGACTAATTCAACTTCTAATTGCCATGCCTGCACATTTCACTGATGTGTGCCTTTACCTGGCGTGTGATATTGCAGCTACCCATTCATCGCAGTCCTTAACATCTTCTGTGCGTAACTCCAGTGCCTTTTGGTTTTCGTGGGTGAAGTTGACAGTGAAATAGTACTGAAACAAACAAGAGGGAGTTCTTGTTAGGAACAGCAGGACTATCATTAACCTGACATATTATATGTTCTACACGGAAAGGAGCATTCATTATTGCATACCTTCTAGATAAATCTATTATATAGCGGATTAACTGAAGCTTCTCCACCGCTTTTGTCTTTGTGTTTGTTCTACTGCCTCACTGCTGTCGACATCAAGCGGGTGATTTAAAACCACACAGGGCCTGGGGAAGCCACATCTTCCTCGCCCACCAGTGCAATTGATGGCGCACACGAAGGGAAACCTCCCCCAGCTCGGTTCCTGGGATGTCTCTGGTTCCCAGGAGGAAATGCCAGAAGACATGGAGGCTGGAGCCACGGCCAATTACATAATTGTGCAATAGCTGTTTCCTAGCAACTGAATGTCAACTGAAAATATTATTATTGTTATTGTTATTATTATTATTATTGTAGGCATTATAATAATTAGCATTAGAATTAGCATTTTTAATTATTATATTCATTAAGCCCTTTACTAAGGTTTCACAGATTAAGCATGGGTCAGGGTCATATTTTGGATTTTCAAAATTGTAAAACATATTTGGAATTTCCTCGTCTGTAAGGAGCCATTCTGCACACTGTTGATACTAAATCTAATGTTTAAAACTTTTACTGTACTTCTGCTTAAATATAGATTTCATACATTTATTTATACAAAACTTTTTCTCGTTATGGAACACTAGGATTTAACATGTCTGCTATCACTGGTTAAATGACACAATGGAGTAACTATTTGGATTAATGTAAAAGGAGCAAACGTGGCCATAAGATAAAATCTTGTAATGTTTGTGGTTTTGAAAAGTGGATATGAGTATGTTTTACCCTACTTGGAAGTGTGCAAATGGTTTCTAAACATATCTAACAAATTGTGAAAATAGGAAAGAATAATACATCACCTGCAATTATACTTTAATTTATTCAAATTTCCTTTAAAATCTAAATATAATCGTTCATGAGTTTATACTATGTTTATGATGAGAGCTACGTATTGCTTTTTAAAACATTACGAAGATCTCAGAAAGTGAGCTCTAATAAAACGATACCACAACTCCCATAAGTGACATGTTATCTTTCTTGTGGACTGTTCCAGCTGTGCCAGCTAATATTTGACCTGCAGATGTTCAACAGGCGCCTATCAACCTGCAACTGATCATTATTCATGGCTGACCGCTCTTCCATCTTCACATTCATTAGGTATTCATCCTACCGTCAAAGAAAATCTATTTCTGGCAGAGAGACATGCATGTTGTTGTAGTTTTCCCTCATGATCTCTCTAAGAGCACGGTGAGTGTCTGGTGTGAGGCAGTGTTAAGCACACTGTCTGCCTCCTGCTTTATGTTTATGGCTGAGTCATGCACCTTTAAAAATCATTACTGATCTTTACAGGGATATATGATATGGATACGGCATTGATCAAATGCATCACATAAATCCATGGGTGTGATTTGCTCTTAAATCTCTGATCTTTTGTTATGGGGGCAACACTCACTTCTTTTACTGTGCTTTGGAAATGAGCGAGTGGTAAACAATTAATTAGACATGAGTAGAAAAATTATTTTATCTTGTAATTGCAACTGACTGACAGTACAGTAAAAGGACTTTCCTGAATCCTATAATGAGATCTATATGGTAGTATATTCCCTGGAGAACTAAGTGTCGGTAATATTGCATCCAATTTCATTTTAATGAGGAGCTTTAGTTTGGATGTTAGCCTTTTTTTATACCAACATCACCAGGATGTCATACTTTTCTGTTACATATAAGTCAGATCTTTTGATTTACAGTACAGTTTTACCAAATCAACCCTCTCTTGCTCCCACAGCTTCTTGGTTATTGGTTGAAGTGCTGCTGTTTCCCAGTGTGAGCGAGCAGTGTTTTCTATAAATGGACACTGACCCCTCCAAGGTACTGCATGGAACAAATTTAGCCCAGATAGCGCACGCATTAAAAGAAGAGATGCGACACACTGCTTCTCTCCTTACAGTTAACCCGCCTCTTCCAACTGCATCATTCTTTAGGATGCAAATAAATGTTGCCATAGAAACCCCGGGCTCAAACGCATTATCATTTTCACACTAACTGCATTTGAGGATAAATATAATGTAGGGATTATGGTGGATTGCTAAAACGTTTGCACGAAACCCATAAATCCAGGTGGGGATGGGAGATAGAGGCGATATTCTCTTACTGTTATTTGTCCTTGTTAAGGATGTTTGTTTGTTTACAATAAGCGGTAACTCTTCTGCAGACCGTCATATCAGTCACATTAGTCACCTTAGACACATTAGTCACATTAGTCACATTAGTCATTCGTTATTTGTGCACCTCTCAGTGCTTTCACTCTCTGCAAACCAAACAAGGTGAATCTAGCATCTAACTCTCATATGGATCAGGCTTTTCTCAGCATCATCATATTCATAAACAACACAATGCAGAGGAAACGGCACTTTAATTTTTGATAAAGATGATAAATAATCCAAATTCTTTCAGGGAGATTTTTTTGGGTTCCTTTAAAGCAACTGTGAGAGCACAACATTAGCCAGTGTTGCATTCTGCCTCGTCAGCACAAAGGCAGCTGTTCACAGGAAGAGCTTGGACTCACTTTGGATTGCAGCCCTACTGACAGAGTCAGGCACAGTGCCTGGAGAGGGAGGCAGTGGCGGTGAAGCATTATGTTCCTCGACTGTTAATTCACAATAACAATGTCAACAGACCTGTCAACCTTTCTACTTCTCACTGTCATTTTTTGTTGAGTTAAGAAGCAGGCAGATGAGATCTTTTATGGTGGAGTGGATTCTTCATTTGAAGATTTAATTTTAATGTATCCAGCTACATGTAGTCTTTAAAGCACTATAACAGTGTTTGATAGAGTCTTTATTGAAGATAAACCACTAATGAAAAGATAAAACATTACTATCTATAGAGCAAATGATAAATTCCAGTATTAGACTGAATCACTTCATTCAGGTCATCTAGAACAGAGCTGACTGATCACTGGCACCCTGCTGTTTCTGCAGCTTCAGCTATAATTTCGTCATTTAACCACAAGATGGAAACCTTGAGGCAACAACTTTTTTT